>NW_016809913.1:1551722-1674053 GCF_001698545.2 Rhinopithecus bieti | reverse complement strand
GCTGCTGAGGTGGAAGAATCACCCTAGCCTGGGGATACTGAGGCTACAATGAGCCATGATCATGCCACTGCACTCCAGCTTGGGCAACAGAGTGAGACCTTGTCTCAAAATAAATACATAAATAAGTAAAATGTAAGTGACACCACAGCACTTCCCTGCCCTCTCTGGGCCTTCCCATTGCCCTTAGAGTAAAATTAAAATTTCTTTCTGTAGTTTACAGGACTTTACACATCTAGCATCTGCCCACCTTTCTGACTCAGCCTCTGCCACTCCTGTTTCACTTATTTGTCTGCAGCTGGGGTGGTGGTATTTCTGTTTTACAAACATAGTGAGTTTGTTCTGGTGTCAGGGTCTCTGTGTTTGTTGATCCCTTTGCCTCAAATGCTCTTCCCCTTGATCTTCATATAGTTTGCTGTTTTACATTATATAGGTCTCTGCTAAAATATCACCTCCTCCTGGACGCCTTCCTTGAACTATCTAAAATAGTCACCTCCCACCCACCCTGCCACAGCATGTGCTTCCTGAAGTTATGTCATGCATGTGTTCACTTGTTTACAAGTGAAATCTGCTGCTTCTATTAAAATGCACTTTCTAAGGGTGGGAATCTTTCTTTGTTCACTGTATTCTCAGTGCACGAACTGGTGTCTGGCACCAGAAGATGCTCAATATGCCTACTGCTAAATTGACAAACACATATCTGATCTTCAATATGACATGATTGAATGTAGCCAGATCAAGTCAGCAGAGGCTCAGATCACAATGTAGGTGGAGGTTCTGGAAAGCAGGGCCTGCAAGACAGTTGGAAAGTTGGATGGTCTGACTATGTCCAAGGACCACAGGGCAAAGGGGGAAAAAGAGGGAAGAATATAAACAGAACAGAAAGTTTGATAGGGTACCTGGAGGAAGAGTGTACGCTGAGCCTCAGGTCAATATCTGTCAATGAAACATCAGAGTGTGTGTCTAGGAGGGGCAATAGAAATAGAATCTGGATAGACTTAGCTGAAGCCTCTTTGTTAGGGCACCAGAGAAAGTTAATCCCTATCTATAACTTTTTCGCTATGTGACTTCAGGCAAGTTACTTAACCTCTCTGATTCTCTCTCTTTTTTTTTTTTTTTTGTAGAAAAGGATTAATAACAACCTCCTATTGCTGGTTGGAGCACTAAAGGAATAGAATATTAAAAGCCTCGAGTAAAATGCTTGGCATGCAGTAAGTGTTCAATAGATGCTTAATAACTGCAAATTTCCATACTCTTTTTAGCCTTCCTGCCTGTAAATCATCAGTCTTTTTATTGTCAATATCCTTCAGTTGGACCTTAGAGACAGCAGAGGCAGGGTATGGAAGCTAAACAGGACTTAGAGGTGAAAACGGTGAATGATTAGGTCTCATCGCCTGCCCCTGTAGGCAGAGTTGGGATGGCTAATGAGATTAGGGTAGGAAGTATCAAAGCCTTCATACAGACACGGCCAGTGGGAGGACCTGGGGACAGTCCTCATTCCCCGTGACATCCACAATGGGATCCCCAATTTGTCCTCTGAAGTAGCATCTTCTACCTGGAGGCCTTTTTTACTGAGACTCACAGCATGGAGGAGAACACCAAGAAGGGATGCGGTGGAGACTTACCAAGGTCACAAGGCCAGCGCTTGGCAAAGCCACTATAGAAACCCAGTTTTTCTGACTCAGCCCAGCACTGTCTATTCCACCTTCTACCCTGTATCACCTCATGTAGGAGCTGCTTTTCCAGAGGGGCATCAGCTGCTCCAGAGCGTGATCTGTCATCCCCTGTTAGTATATCCACATTAACAGTTGTTCAGCCAATGCCTGTGGAATGGAATTAATTCAAGGGCAGGATTTTTCTGCAAGGTAGATCCATGCTGTCTTTTGAAGACGCATGCCCATGGCGTGAGCCTGTGAGGATGAGATACTTGGAGGCTCAGGTAGATTTAGAAATAGAACTGTGAAATTTGAGTCTAGTAATGAATACTTATTAGGAATAGGGTAACAATATCCTAAATCTATAAAGTACATTTTAGCCCATAAAACCCATTCAGACTCTTATTTTCCCCCTTCCTCCCAGCAAGCAAGCTTGTGGATGGACTCGGAAGAGGTTAATGTCCCATTTGCAGTTTAAGAGACTGAGGCACAGAGAGGGAACACAATTGCCTCTGATGAGCCACATGGCCTTAAGCTAGAGTCTGAGAAGGGGTGACTATTGGCTACTGTAGTACACACTCCTGTCACCTGCAGATGGAGCCTGCAATGCCCCCAAAGAGGTTAATTTCTCACTAGCAGATTCTTTCTCAGACATCCAGCAGGTGCCTTGCATTTTAATGGACCCCAGATGCTTATTGCTTGCAAAGAGGTCAAGTTTCTAAATGGACAGCCAGATGGAGAGGCCTTCTGGACTTTCCCTGGGGCCAGTCAAGGCTGCGCCTGCCGTTGGCTCCTGCTTTTCTTGCCCTACAATGGTTCTAGCACCTTCCATGCTAATAACTTCCTCCTTCTGAGCCCCTTTCAGGGCTCTGGGCTGGATTCCAAAGTGGAGGGCAGGAAGCGGAAGCACAAGCAGGACAGCTCCAAATGCAAAGATCTGAAGGCCCAAATGAACATTCTTTCCTGTTTGCCAGGGAAACATGTAGACAACTTTAATATTCAATGCCTTGCAGAAGTGCGACCATGATGCATCATCACACATAACAGTACAGACACAAATAATTAAAACCCAGCCCCTGTGCCTGGGGCCTCATCGCCTGCACAGCATGTTCACAACTGCTCTCTCATTTGATTCTCGTAGGAAGCTCAGCTCAATCCTTGACTAGTTCGAGTATTTACTGGCTTCCAACTGTGCCAGGTGCTGACCTTCGGTAGCTCGCAGTCCAGATGGGAGACAGGCACATAGCAGGGAATTACATGGGAGAGTGCAGGGAACAACATGAGACCCGTGCGATGTTGTGGGAATGAGTGACAAGGGACTTCTCTCGAAAAGGTGCTATCCAGGCTGAGGAGTTAGCCAGGTGAAGGGGCAGGGACAGAGGAGTGTTCTGGGCCGAGAAACAGTATTTGTAAGAGCCTAGGACTGAAGGAACTCAGCACTTGTGTTCATTTCCTGGGGCTGCCATACGAAAGTACCCCAGGTTGGGCGCCTTCAACAACAGACAGGTATTGTCTCACAGTTCTGGAGGCTGGAAGTCCAATATCGAGGTGTCGGTAGAGCTGGTTCTTCTGTGGCCTCTGAGGGGGCATCTGTTCCAGGCCTCTCTTCTAGCTTTTGGTAGCTCCAGGTGTTCCTTGGATTGTGGATGTCATTTGCTGTGTATCTTCACATCCTCTTCCCTCTGTACGTGTCTGTCTCTATACCCATATTTCCCCCTTTTCTCTAAGGATGCAAATCATATTGAATTAGGATTCACTCTAATGACCTCATTTTAATTTGATCATCAGCTAAGATCCTATTTCCAAATAAGGTCACACTCAGCATAGGCAGTAGGGGTTAGGACTTCAACATCTTTTGGAGGGGGGCACAATTTAACCCATCACAGTGCTACCCAAAGAATGGAAGGTGGCATAAAGATTGAGGGGGAGGACAACAAGGGGAGGTCAGGCTAGCCGGTCTACCTGGACCCTCTTAGGGAGAGTTCATCAGCCGTGATGAAGACTTTGCAATTTATTATAAGGGCAAAGGGTGACCTGTTTTCATTGCCCTCACATAGAGTTAGTTAGTCGCTCCCATGAGTCTCGGATTCACTCCCGTGAGGCTCTCGAGAGCACTTACCTAGGTGGGCGGGTATAGGTTTCCCTACTTGACGGTGCATTCATTGAGCATAAGCACCAGGTCTTCCAAGTCTTATTATTCACTGGGACCCACCAGCACAGAGATGAGCACACAGGACATGCTTAGTAAGTGTTTGTGAATCTTACACATTTAAGTCAGTTACTGCATCAGCCCACTGCAGAGCTGTCCCTTCATGTATATGTGCTTTTCAGACATTTCACATCGTTGTTGCAACAGACACAATCCCTTTTGCACATCTTCATGTATATTCTTGATTTCTCAGGTTGAAATGTTATTTTCATCTTCTTAAAAAGAGAATCCTTCATTACATTCGCCCAGACTCCTGTGTCTTATGCGGTTTACAAAAGAGATCTGACTGGGCATGTGGTTTTTTTTCTCAGGGAAAAAAAATCAATGACTCATTTGTGTGTCTTTAATGTAGAGGGAAGTAGTAGAATTGGTTTTGCCATCTTAAGGTTGACAAGTTTAATACTTAAGACAGGGTTTATTCAACCCCAACATTGTTAGGGCTTGTAAAAGTTTAATGATCTACTTCTAGGATTTAAGATTTGCCTGAGTCTCTCTCTCTCTTAAATTTTACTCCTACAGGTTTGCTCTGAGAAAAGCAGGATTTTGTAGCCCTGAACCCAGTCTTTGGACTTCTGCAAAATGGGAGATCAGGAACCCCAGAATGTCCCCCTGAACAGAGTGATTGAGTGGCTGACGAATCTGTTGACACGTGAAAATGAAGTGCAGCTTGTGGTATTATAGCATCCAAACTGCAGGGGAGCCAACAAACATCTAGCTCTGTCCACTCGTTTTACCACTGGGGCAAACGAGGTTCATGGGGGAGCAGGGACTCAGCTGAGCCCAGGAACAGGGAGGCTCAACGGAAACTCGAGCCTTAGCTGCAAAGCACATCCTATCTGCAGTAAGGTGAGGACTGTATCATTAGGGCTTCCACTTTCTCAGGACTTTGGAAATTTCTGGCTCCCCAGAAGCCTCATGGAAAGGAGTGAGCTGCCTTCCTGCATTTACGTACTCCCAGAGACTCTAATGCAAGTGCCCCTTCCCAAGTGGCCACTTCTCAAGCACATCACTGCTACAGGTACTCCATCTCCAGGTGTGGATCCCAGGTGCTCTGCTTCCATGCATCCTTCACCTGGTTTCCCAGGTCCTTTGCTTGGTCTAGTGCAGAGTTAAGACCCATTGGACAAGAATTTGGGGAGTTTGAATCCAAGCTCTTCCCTTACAAGCTGTGATCTTAGGCAAGTTTCTTTATCTCTCTAAGTTTGTTTCCTCATCAGCTTCATGGGAATAATGAAAGTTTCTATCTCATAGAGTTCTAACAAAGACAACAAGACCAATGAATGCAAAATGCTGAACACATTCTCTGTTGTATACTTAAATACTTGATTCCTTTGGCTGTGTGTGTAGATTCCAACTAGTGGAAAGCAAAAGTCACTTCAAATCAATCCTCAGTTTGTGTGCCAGGGACTGTGCCCAGACTCCCAAGTGTCTTTGGGGCCTCTATGCAAAATAACTTTCACCCAGCACTCTCTCCCTTTCATGTGAGAGGTAGTGTCAGAAGCAACAGTGAAAGCTTGAAAGCACAGACTGTAAATGGTTCAAGCTGCATCTCCCTGGAGCCCCTATTTCAACATTGTTTTGACCAGAATGTTGGTTTCAGCCACAAGCAATTTATTGGCCTATACAATTCTGTCATCCCAACAACTGATTAATTCATCAGTAATGAAACTGCCTGTGGTCCCTGCTAGCATGTGAGCTACCATTATTGAGCATTTATTCTCTGTCAAGTTCCCCAAGTACTTTACATACATTACCTCGCTTAGTACTCAATAAAGTCTTATTACGCAAACCTTGTTATTCTGCTCTAAGCATGAGGAGCCTGGAGTCAGTTGAGAGAGATTAAGATAGCTGCCCAGGGCACAGAGCAAGTAAAAGAAAAAGCTGGGATTTGAACCCAGGTCTGTTTCAGTCTTTCAGTCACATTTTTAAACAGGCTTACAGAAGAATAATTTATATACAGCAAAGTTTACTTTTTTGGGAGGAGAGTCCAGTAAATTTTGAGAAAGTATATAGTTGCATAAGCACCCTACAGTAAAGCTAGAGAACCTTTCCCTAACCCAGGCATTCCCTCTTGGTCCTTTACAGTCAATCTGCTCCTTTCAACCTCAACCCCTGGGAGCCTGTAGTCAATGATTTGTTTTCTGTGACTATGCTTTTGCCTTTCCTAGGGTGATGTATGAATGGAATCTTGTAGTCTGTAGTCTTTTGTATTTGACTTCTTTCCCTTATGAGGATGGTTTTGAGATTCATCCATGTGGTCACCTGTGTCACCAGTCTGTTCCTTTTAAGTTCTGAGTAGTAGACCATTGTGTGAATAAGATATACGCTACTTTGTTCATCCACGCACCAGCTGATGGACATTTGGATTGTTTTTAGTTTGTGGCTATTATGAATGAAGCTGCTATGACCATTTGTATACAAATCTTTGTGTAACATATGTTTTCATTTATCCTGGGTAAATACACATGAGTGGAAATTCCTGGGTCTCAGGTTAAGTGTATGTTTAACTTTGCAAGAACCTACTGAAACATTTTCCAAACTTCCTGTAGCTTTTTGAATTCTCATCAGCATTGCACTAAAGGTTTTGTTCAGCTACATTTAAAAATGTTAGGCTCAACATCTACCTCATTCTGAGCCGGGAGGTTGAAAATAATGAATGCGACATTTCATTGACTCTAAGATGCCATCAATTTTAAGATGCACCATTATTTTACATGCTGCTAAGAAAGAAAAGCATTTCACAAATGATGACACATGCTTTTATATCACTTAGAAAAAATTTTGCATACTTATTAAAATAGCCCATATATCACCCTTATGCATACATAAAATGGAAAATACAAATGCAAAAAAAATAGGTTGGGTATTCCTAGAATGCGTATTCACCTTTAGAATCTTCTGAATTTTTTTTGATTCCCAGTCCTCAGTATTTATATTTTTGTCTTCCGGAGTTTCCCTGTGTGCCATCGGCCTGTTGATGGTGCAGCATTTTTAAAAAAGTGCTCTGTTACTGTCTCCAAGAATTATTTTCAAGCAAATCTCAGTGCTAGGAACTGTCTTACTTGACTACACTCATATTTTACACCCCTCTCCCCACCCAGTTGAATTATGTATCACCAGAAGTTAAGTAGCTTCTGTTCAAATTTAGTAAAATGTTTTTTGGCAAATTGATATTTGTTGCCTTAAAGATAGCCCTGCTCCATAGATAAATCAGTCCCACCAGCCTCTATTGCTTTACAATTTCATTAATTTTTTTTTAAAGAAATATGACAATTTTTCCTGCCTTCAATGGCTGTTGGTTCTATATGTTAAGCAATGCACACAACCCAACTGAAGTTTTGACAACATTCATGGCCATGAGACCCAGTCCACACACGTATGGGCTGTGATGACTTCCTCGTGACTTGCTCTGTGACAGTGATTGAAAGATGTCTTCATTTGTAGGAGACAGTCTGATTTTAGGGACATTAAAATTGAAAAAAAATTGTGCATCCTAGAACTCGTTAAATGCAGCATATTTTACCCAAGACGTGGATTTCTACTGTGCTCTATTTTCAATATCCCCAAATTCCCATAATAGACAAGAGAAACATCTGCTTCATTTTTGGCAACTTCTTCCTCCCTAACCACCTCCAATCACAATTATTCTCCTCTTCTTACCCACTTCTGTCACATTCATTCAATGCCCATTCTCTTTACCATAGCTATTGCAAAAACCTCTTCACTTCTCTAATTGCCTTCTAGAAATTTCTTCTCCTTCAATCAGTCCTATTTATTATTCCCAGAGTAATCTTGCTCCTATACAAATCCAAACATGTGATTCTTCTTCCTAAAACTCTTTCTTGGGTACTCATTATTTAAAGAATAAAGTACAACCTCCTTAGCTTGACGTTCAATTTCTTCTATATTCTGGGTCCTACATTTTGCCCCAGAATTATTCTCCACCATTTCCCACTCCAGGCACACCCAACTATTTGGTGTTCTCCAAACGTGCCTTGGACTTTCCCCTGCTGGGACTTTTCCGTTCTGGAATTCTGTTTATGCTTTTGTCTAGAATTCCTTCTCTTCCTACTGAAGGCTGTTCATAGAAATGAAGCATAATGCTCATTCTGGTTGTATTAGCATGATGCATTTATGGGTAAAGTTTTCTCACATATAGGTGCATATATATGTAAATATATATAAATATGTATATGTATATATGTGTATACACACATATGCACAAATAGACACAATCACATACATTCATCTTATTCACTCTTAGTTGCTATGTCCTCTATGGAATTTTCTTTGTGCTTTTTAGTTGGATTCCTTCCTTCATGTCAACAGCTGCTTGTACCTTCCATTGCAGCATCTTTTGTTGTAAAATGGAGAAGGAGGGCTGCATAGGCCAATTTCAACAATTAATTCAGTTACATAGACTGAGAGTGCTAGAATTTTGGAGGCACCCGAGTATGATGAAAGACATCTAGAACTTGGCATCAGGCAATAGTGAGACAAGCTACAGTCCTGTCACTTTCTATCTATGTGACCTTGGGCATAAAATGTAACCTCCTTGACTTGTGTTTCCTGAAGGTCCTGAGCCAATGTAAGCCCTCCAAACACCTTGTGGAACCCCTTCTCCATAGAGAAGAAATGCTGGGAAAACTGCCAAGTGCCTTCCTGAGTCCTCATAGGTGGGGCAATTCTGTCCCTCACCTTTTCTCTTCCTGCCCTTGCTTCACGTTTTGTGGCAGAGACAGGGCTTGAAAAATTTCTCTCTCCTCTTCCAGATTATATACATGTAGCTGGGAAGCAACTTGCTAGCACAGGACCTCACTCCCAGATCCTCCTGCAGCTCAACATGGCCAGGTGACTGGTTCTCACTAAAGCAATGTGAATGGAAGTGACAGGTGCTACCTTGGGGTCAAGGCTTTTAATTTGCAAGTACCTCTCCGGGCTCTCCTATTTCATTTGCTGGCTGAATGCAGATGACAACTAGGACCTAGGCTAGTGCTTCTCAAACTTGAGGGTGCATCAGAACCACCTGGAAGGCTTGTTAAAACAGGTTGCCAGGCCCTACCTCCAATATTTCTGATCTGGTAGTCCCAGAGAGGGGCCTGAGCTTGTGCATTTCTAACAAGTTCCAGGGTGACACTGGTGCTGTTGATATGGGAACTACAGTTTGAGAAGCACTGTCCTAGGAGACAGCACAGACACAACATGGAAAGGGCCTAGGTACCTAATGACCATGGATGGAGCAGCAGAGGGGGTGGGTCTGTCAATCAGGTATATTCATCTGCCACTATTAAATGATCAAGAAATAAACTTTTACTGTGTTTGAGAATTTATAGATTTTGGTGAGTCTATATACTTTAGAGTGGGTTAATCTATCCTTCAAAGCACTATTCCAGCTATTCATGAGGCTGGAGTCCAGACCCATTGTATTGCCCATTTGCTGGCTGTCTTTCCTGTTGATCTGGACCCAGCTTTGGAGTCCCTCATACCCTCCCAAGTATCTGATCACAAGAGTCTCTGGGCCATTACTCAGAAACTGAAAGTTCTGATCTCCTACAATCCTCCTGCTGTCTGCCATTGAACCTATGGATGGTCACCCCATTCTGCAGAAGCCTAGAGTGACTTCCAACCCACTGCACTAGGTAGTGAGGACTTTTGGCCTCTCCCTGACTGGGACAACTCATCCCCCCATGCTAATTAATTGCCCCGGTTGCTACCCTCATCAGCTTCTGCCCATGCTGCACCTGCATCTGAGAACCCCCAGTCCTCTTGCAGAATGCTAGATTGCTAGGATACAGAATGCTAGATCAGTCTCCTCACCTCATACCCAGTTCCTCAGTTCCAGCACTTCCCAGGCACATAGTAGGTGCTCGTTGCCTAAAATCAAAACTACAGGTACCAATTCTGAGGAAGAGTTCAGGAAAAGAGGAATGACAGGTGGCAGCTGATGCAGCCAGCCATCACAGCCAGGCACAAGATACAGGTTCAGTGTCTCTCCAGCAAAGTTCTTGGAGCTTATCAGCATGCAGTCTCTCAGACATAACAGGGAAATTGTGTGATAATTATATATTAAAAAGTTTAGCAAGTATTAAGAGATCACTAGTTCAATAAGCATATGAAAGCTCAAAGCGGGATTCATGCCATTAACTCAAATTACATGAGCCGAGTCTGCTGTCGTCTCCCTTTTAAGCAGCACATCAAGGAAAAGAGGTGCTTTCACTGGATTATTAAAAGGATTTAATTAACATGGAATACTTCACAGGCAGACAACCTATGACAGAATAATTAAAATATAGTTTGTTGAAATGCACATTAATTGGCTACTAATTATCACATTTCGTTCCCCTTTATGGGCTAAAGATATGCTCAGGAGGAGACATGGCTCTGTGCAAAAGTACATTTCCTTGCTTGTTCCGCTCAGTGTTTAATTAGAAGAAAGGACAAAGTCCTTCAATCTGCAATTCTAGAAAACTAGAATGGAAGTCAGAGCGAGCAAGTGAGGGGTATTACTGCACACTGGCCATGCATTGTAGTGGGAGAGAGCACTGGACTGGGAGTCTACAGGCCAGGGCGTTCCTCTTCTGCTCTGCTCTCAATTCGCCATGGGTATTTACCATGCTTAAAACAGCTCACGGCTGCCCTTACCATTGCATAAATTCCAAATCCCTACTATCTGGTCAGTTATAGTCAGGCCCTCGCTGTTGTTCCAAGATTCTCTGCCTTGCCCATTCCACTCTAGCCATGCTGACCTTGCTGTACCTTAAGCAAATCAAGGTCATAACCACCATAGGACCTTTGCATTTGCCATTTTCTCAGCCTGGAATCTCTTCCGCTGAAGCTTCGTGTGGGACTTCTTCCCGTCATTCACAACTCAGCTCAAATGACTTCTCAGAGGGCTTCCCTGACCACTTAATCTAGTGTTGCCTTCTTATTCTCTATCACATCACAATGCTTTATTTTACCCCCACATGTAACACCATGGGATTATCTTGGGTACTTATTTGTTTACTTGTTTTGTCTGTTTCTTTGTATTGTCTGTTTCCTCCACTTAAACATGTATACTACAAAGGCTGGAACTGTATGTTTCCTTGATGCATTGCAGCTCCAGTACCTAGAACAGTGCCTGGGACATGGCAGGCATGCAATAAATGTTTGTTAATTAAATGAATAAAAATGGGAGTGGAGCAAGACCTCTGAAGGTCCTTTTAGCGCCAACACTTTAGGATACTTTGAACATGCAGAGAACCAAGAGAAACACACAGGCTGCAGAAGACAGAGTGCATCTTAGCACTTTTTAGGAACCCCCCTACTGGCCCTCAGCAAAGCTTTGCTGATGATGATCTTTCAGGAAGTGTTTGTGGACTGGGGTCCGTGCAGGTCTGCAATTCCAGGGTTCTCAAGAATCAGCAGGATTCCTATCCATCTCTCCTTTTCAAAGCTATAGTCATGGGGTCATCACTTTAAAAACTCACCTCCTCCCTTAATTTTTTCTTACCTGCTTCATCAACCTGCTTCATGGGATTCTAGCAAGACCAAGACCTTCCTTTCAGGGCTCATTTTGCAAATTAGCCTAGATCGTGGCTGACAGATGCTGCCTATGGCTGTTGGGTGGGCACGCTTGTTTTTCAAATGAAGACTTCAGATCCTTGGCATTATGAAAGTACTTTCCTGGGTTCTAAATCTACAGTCCTGTTCTTTCCTCCTTTAGGGAAATCTGTCCAACATAATGGATGATAGACCAGGTTTTAAATCTTCTTCCCCAAAAGAGGTGGTCATCCTCCTCCCTAATGCTTCTGCCTCCCTCACTCCATGGTGTTTGGTCACTTCTTCCTCCTCCACCTCAGTGACTTGGGTGACAATGGGCTTTATCACCTCCCTGCCCTTCTCATGGGTCAGCTAAACCTAGGGACACTGAGATAGCCTTGAGCCAGAGGCCTGGAACAGCTTCACCCCCAGCATTTTGACAGATGCTTTCCTTGGCTCTGTGTTTCTGGTTTTTCATCTCAGAGCAGCTCCTTATCCCAGCAGAGTGGAAATTCAAATTTCAGAGTCATAGGTAAGAGCTGAGATAAATCAGGCCCTCCATGGGGTCCAGTCCAGCTCAGTGGAGTTCTGCACAGTCATTTGGGGCCAGAGGTCCAGATAGTAATAAAGCATTACTTTGTCTACTCTGTGTATATTGCAGAAATAGTTTATGGAGGAGCGCATATACTGGAAGGATCACAAGCAGTGTTGTTCTAAAGTCAACTTTTAAGGCAATATCTCCTTTGCAAGTTTGCGATCACAGTAACTGCTGTGGTCTACTATGTG
The DNA here is from genome assembly GCF_001698545.2 of Rhinopithecus bieti. Taxonomy (NCBI): domain Eukaryota; kingdom Metazoa; phylum Chordata; class Mammalia; order Primates; family Cercopithecidae; genus Rhinopithecus; species Rhinopithecus bieti. The sequence goes on along the minus strand of NW_016809913.1, from coordinate 1,661,885 downwards.
AGTGCTGGTGGGCTCTGCTGGGTGACAACGACTGGCAGGCGATATCATGGGAAGAAAGGGCTAACCATGTGTGATGTGAACAGCGCGGGACAAATCACAGTAAACAACTGCAGTAATGTCACGGGACCCTCATAGCTAATTCACATACTGGGATAGCTCTCGTTTACATTCTGGGACAGTAGCAACTGCTTTAAAGCTCTATTGTGTAGTAGTTAAAAAGCAGAGGCTGAAGAGCCAGACACCCTGAGTTTGGTCCTGGCTGTATCACCTACTGGCTACTACTGGGCTTTGGTTTCCTCAGTTAGAGAAGGGATAATTGCATCCCTTGTAATCTAATGGAGAGAATATTAACAAGAGGTATGATGAACCCAGAGTGGAGAAAATAACAACTACTGAGTAAAGAGATTACGGTTTCTAGAGAAGATACCTTTGCGGTGGCCCTCAGTGTGTGGCTAGGAGTTTTGTAAGCAAAAAAAGCCATGACGAGCATGGGAGTATAAGTAGTAGGGAAAGTGATAGTCGTGATGGTGGAGAGGGGACTACATTTTAGGTAGGAAACAATTTTTGTGTGACTGACCCGTGAATTGTAGTAGAACAAGAACATGAAAAGATGTGTTGAAGCTCTGGATGGGCTTAATGCAAAGCTAAGAAATCTGGACTTTGTTCTGTGCAGGAGGATTTCTTTTATTTTTTCTGGATGACATCTTTGTGCCTAGAAAATAAACAATATTTGTCTTAAGCTCACTGCAGAAAACTTGAATACCAAGAAAGTGTAAAGAAAAAAACAATCATACGCAAACCTACTACAAAAAATAATTGCTGTTAACATTTGGTTGGATGTCTTTTCGATGCTTTTTCGATGAATATGTATGCTGATCTAGCATTACGAAAATGTTATCTAGGGAACATTTTTGAGCAGGAGAGTACTGCACAATTAGGTTTGCATTCCAGAAAGATTCTGATGGTGGTGGCTGTGGGGAGGAGGGCTAGATGAGGCTGCAGCCAGAGGTCAGGACGCTGTTAGGACTCACTCTAGTCCAGGGGAGGAATGATGAGGACATGAGCCAAGGCAGCGCCTGTGGGGCTGTGGAGAAGCAACACCTTCACAGGAAGAGACACCCAAGACAAAAAACTGCTACCTTTGTCAAGTCAAACTTGAAGTCAATGGCTGTACCAATGACCAATCAATGGTCACTAAGATTCTCTTCTCTAGGATTCTGGTCTACTCCCAATCAGATACACATAGCTTGGTCTTCCATCCTAGAAAATGCTCCTCTCCTTAGAATAATTAGATTATAGACATCCTTCCCCTAGTACCCCTAGCTCTCTCCCTGAAAACTTCATTGTGCTTCCTTCAAAACTCAGTAGGAGGGATTTTTAGACTATTGTTCTGAGATGCCATAGCCATTAGGATCCTTTTGATGTAAAAGCCAGATATTGTCCTCACAAGGGAACTTCAGCATGGCTTTTCTGACTCTGCAGATGTGATGCCACTCACCTCTCTAACCTCAGCCATTGTTCTCCTCCCTTCCACGTCCCTTCCCAAACCAGCTGCCACCAAGCTGTGCCCAGAAAATGAAGGTTGTTACAAAGGAGCCTGAGGCTGGGTCTGAGAAACGAGATGTGTTGTCTGTGATGGGGGAAGATTAAGAAACTGAACAATCGGGGGCCTGAGAACAAGGCTCTTCAGACAGTCAGGATGGGCTCACAATATGGAACACATTAAAATCTCATCGCCCACTGCTTCCCGGTAGCCTCTGCTGCCTCGCTTCAAGTGCTGTTTTATAAGCAGTGTTTGCAGAGAGTTAACGAATCTGAAGGGGCCCTGAAAGGGAAAGGGCCTCTGTTGAATAGCTTTTCTCTTACTAGAGAAAATGAGAGATGGTTTTCCTTATAACCCAATTTCCAAAGCCTTTTATTAGAGGCATCAGGAAGATTTGCCTCCTGCCAGGCTGAGTGGGGCTGGGTCAGCTCCCTAGGAGAGCTTAGAGATGGCTGGATGGCTGCTGGAGGCACGGAGGTTGTCAAACTGATAGAATCAATACCATCTTCCCTCAGTAACACAAAAGGTCTTTGCCAACTCATGCTTTTTGCACTGATTTTTCTCTCCTGAAACCATGAAATGGGAGGTAGCATGTTGCATGATGGAAAAGTAATAACAGGGGCTTGGTGTCCAGCAGACGTGGGTTCCAATTCCAGCTCTCACACTTTCTGACATGACTGTAGTTTCCAGCTTTGCAAAAGGAAAGACAGTATCTGCCTGAAAGTCTGCCGTGAGTGAGGGTGAGACAGTATGTAAAGTCCTGGTACATTTAGACTCTCAACATCCCTTCTTGTTCATCATAGATCCTTTGAATATTTCTCAGCCAAAGATCAACCAGTGAGATTTGTGCATTTTTCGAGGTAACAATTTTAGGGCAGTGATTTGTCAAAAGTTAGGTACTGAGTTCCGGACAAAACTGGAAGCCAGGTGGTCAGTGGAACACTCGCGTCAGGTATTCTGTTAGTGCAATGGGCGTGGCTGTTGATGGTGGAAATGTTTCCCCAGGGAAGTGCTGCTGGACACTCTTGCACCACCCTGGAGCTGGGAGGGGAGATGCATTTGCAGTGGGTCTCTTCTGCCTCCCTACTGGACGCTGGGCCCACTGGACAATGTCTGTAGAAGAGGGGTTCTGAGTAGCAGGGACATTCGAGTCACTTGTTCTTTGGGGCTTAGGACTGGTCAAGAGAAAGGAGAAAGGGACTCCTAGAGCTCTGGCAATCCTCCCCTACCCTGGAGTGGCAGAGGCCCTAGTGGAATTGGACTCCTTCAAGGAAACACCAAATCAATGCAGTGGAGGCATTGCATATAACCTGAAGGGTAGGGAATTGAATATGTGGTTTATTTTGGGCCTTAGAGTAATGAGTCATACTCATAATAACCAATGAAATGTTTCCTGCCTCAGAGCTTCCAGAGACCCCAAGACAACAGGTGTCACAACTTAAAAAGAGGGGTAAGACTTGCAAAGAGAGGTAGAATAAATAGCTTTCTGTCTCATAACCTCTTCAGCTCTGATAAAGAGATTATTTGGGAGGCCGATCCTTTATTGTTGTTATTATTATTATTATTATTATTATTATTATTTTGAGATGGGGTCTCTCTATGTTGCCTGGGCTGGCCTTGAACTCCTGGGTTCAAGCAATCCTCCCGCCTCAGCCTCCCCAGGTAGCTGGGACTACAGGCGTGAGCCACTGTGCCCAGCTGAGAAAGCTCCTTTAATACCAGATAACCTTTATTGAGTTCTTTCCATGTGCCAGGCATGGTACTATGTGCTTTCCATCTTTAACCCAATTCATTCTCACAACATTCAATTATGTGGTAGTAGATATTACTATTATTATACCTATTTTGGTGAAGGAGAAGCTTAGGCTAAGAGAGATAAAATAACTTATTCTAATGTCTCACACATACTAATGAGGCTTAAATGACTGTATGAAGCACTTTGTAAAGCTGAAGGACCCCGCAAAGAACTTTTATTGTTCTGCATGAGGCAGGTAGAAGTGAATCTGAGTCCCTCATTTTTTTCCCTGCGGTTGAATTTTCTTCCCAGGTGCAATTCAAGCATCCAGAAACAGCAGAACTGCTTAGGATCAATAAATTGGGTGGCAGTGCTGTTAGGCAGTAAACTTAGGAGAGAATTACATGGGGCAGCCATGAAGACCCAATTCTCTAGTGCCTGGGGAAACACTTTGCAAATTGGAAGGTGATGTTTTTAACTGCCTTGGATGGTTTCCTATGAGTGAAATTGTTCTGTTTGGAAAGTGGCTTTAGCTGGAGACAGTGTTATTTGATTGTGTTGAATTCAGTTTGGGTCTACACAAATATGGCACAGAGTCTCTGTCCTGAGTGAGTTTGAAGTTTAAATGGGGGAAGGGAGAGAGACAGTAATGGAGTTAGACTATTTAACATCACTGCTTATGTGCATGTGTGTGTGTGTGTGTGTGTGCATGTGCACATGTGTGGTGGGTGGGGATCAGTTGAAAGGAGTGACCATGGAAGGGCTTTTTTTTTTTGAGACGAAGTTTTGCTCTGTCGCCCAGGCTGGGGTGCAGTGGCCGGATCTCAGTTCACTGCAAGCTCCACCTCCCGGGTTCACGCCATTCTCCTGCCTCAGCCTCCCGAGTAGCTGGGACTACAGGCGCCCACCACCTCGCCCGGCTAGTTTTTTGTATTTTAGTAGAGACGGGGTTTCACCGTGTTAGCCAAGATGGTCTTGATCTCCTGACCTCGTGATCCACCCGTCTCGGCCTCCCAAAGTGCTGGGATTACAGGCTTGAGCCACTGCACCTGGCCTGGAAGGGCTTTTGTGAAATAAATGGATCTCTACTATGTCAATAAGATAGGCTTAGGGGAAGGGGTATTTCAAGACATGGGAAGAGCACATGCAAGGATGCAAAAGGGCCTGGGGTTGCCAGTTCAAAGACCATCAACCTGTGTACCAAGCCCTGCTAGTGTCTGTGGCTAGGATCATTTTCAAGTGGTTCCTCTATCTTCTGTGCTTTTTGTGGAAGGAGTTGACAGGCAAGGGAGGTGGGTGTGAAAGGAAGGAATGGCCAACCTGGTTTCAAAAGAAGCACCACCAGGGAGTACATATGGTCCTCACCACCAGGGAGGATCTATGCCTGAGGCTGGCCAGAGACTGAGCTGGGGGGAAGTAAGGCTGAGTGATATTTCATATCTTGCCTTACTGAGAAGTGACTGTTAGTGAGACTTATAAGACTGAAACACATCTGAAATGCACTCCCAGCCACACTAGACCATGAATAAAAGGGAAGGAGCCTCTCACATATCGAGGTGAGGCTGAGGATTTTAAATAAATTTTTATCCCAGTACTCTCAATGACTCTGCAAGATACCCATCATTATCTCCATTTCTAGGTGATCAGTAAAAACTGGGTTTGAAGATCAAATCCAGATCTGTCTGGCTCCAATGTCTATGTCTCAAATGCTCATCCTCTCCGTGTATCTTTCAGGTTTCACAATGGTCAGATGTCTCAGAAAGTTGTGGGCATGGGGGTAACAGAATTGTCCGTGGCTACCTAACCCATCATTCCTTGAGTTATGCCTGGAGCGCTCCCCTAGCTAGGTCCCACTTATGCTTTTGGTCTACTGCTGATTAGATGAATGGATTTAGAAGGTACTTGTTCTCCAATGTAGATGGAATAGTCCAAATTCTTGTGAAACAAGGACAATATATGTCCTGTTAAGAATGATACCATTTGTTTGGAATATAACACATTCTGCAGGGTGCAAAGTGAGATCCCCCAAGAACATGTGTATGAAGAGAACTGTTCTCTGAGAGGCAAGGTAAAAATTTGCTTGCTACTCTAGAAAGAGAGGAAATGAAAAGAAGAAAAATAAGAGGTGATGAGGAGAGAGAGATGGTGAAAAGCTGAGAGGTGCAGGATGTGACAGCCCCAACTTTGAGCTCATGAGTTTGCCCAACTTATGAAATTCTTGGTCCAAATGACACTGTCATAAACCTATGAAAGGATGGAGCTTATGCTCAGGTTGCCATGGAATAGAAATTGGACCTCAGCTGTGAAGATCAGGAACCGAGATAAGGAAGTCCAGGAGGATGTCAGCAGTCAGGAATTCACAGCAACCATGGAAAGAACTCTGGACTCCCACAGGCCTTGGTTTTGGGGTTTGAGCTGGTTTAAGTACGTTTTCAAAGGATACAGGGACTCTAGCTGAGTTCTACCAAATAGAACTTCTAGCACTCTCCAGAGCAAGATGAGACTCAGCTCAGATAAAAGCATTCTGTTTTCCAGGACCTTCGAATACAGGCATATAGCAAAGGCTACCAGGATCTGTTGGTCATAGACCAAGACGCCTCTTGGAAAAGATACTTATTTGAATATCTTAAAGATGACAGCTGCCCGTTCCTGCAATGTGATCCCACAGCAATGTGGACACTGGTTTCCCAGCAGCACACAAATTTAATGGCTGAGGGTAAAGGTCAGAGCCAGAGATTAAGGGTCTGTGGGTGCATCATGGTGTTACCACCCTCAGGCTATCAACCCACCTTGGACTTCTGCCAAGGGAAAAGGGGACTTGAGGAGAAGGGACAGTCTTAAAGAGCAAGTTGCACAATGAACTGAGTAACTGGAGTTCCTAGAGGGGCCTAGGGCATAAAGCAGAGATGCCTTGGAGTTTAAGAGCCCTGACAAGATGTGTCATAGCTGCCTCTCCACTCACCTTGGCTTGAGAATGACAGCACGTGGGAAAATCTGAGAGCTGGGATGATGTTGCAGTTGATTTCTTTCCTGTCTCTATGACCTTGTAATGCCAAGGATGACAATTATTTACTTAAAGTTTAGATACATTTAAATTCAGAAAATTAAGCACAGCTCTCTTCTAGCTGCTTCAGCAAAATTTTAAACTTTTGTGAAACATAACGAAACAGATTCTAATCTAAAGGTTTGTGGCCGCATCAGACACCCAAGTTTGGTAATGAGTGAGGCCTCTGGAGCTAGAAAGTCACAATTATCTTTGAGGGAAGAACTTTGTGGACTTTGGAGGTATATGTACTAGTGTTTGCAGGTAAGCTAGCCAGTGATGACTATGATGATTTTTCTTTCCATCTGCCCTTTAGTTACCTATATAAAAAGAAGACATTGTTCCCCTGAGCATATTTCCAGTTCCCTTATTTCCCTAAGTTATTCCCATAAGCATATCTTAGCAAATTCTGCTAGCAGTAGAACATGTCTTGGTCTGTGAGAGGTGTCCTTACATCAGTGTAAGCACAGGTGAGGGAGGAATGGTGGAAGACCTTGCAATTATCTCTTCCTGCTGTTCTGTACAAGAGCCCTTCTTGGACAGCTGCTTTTGCAGCATCTATCTCTTTGTCATCATCATCACATTAGCTAGTATTTATGGAGCATCTTAAGTGGAGCAAGTACCATGCTGACATCTTTCCAAGAACATCTCCACCTTATTTCCTATAAGGTGGTAGATATTCCCACCTTATTCAGTATAAGGTGGCCTTTTGTCTTTTCTGGTTTCCATTTTACAAATGTTAAGTAACTTATCCAGTCATTAGTAAGTAAGTGAAAAACCAAGCATAGTCTCAGGTCTATCTCACTCTAAAGTCCCTGCCCTTAATCTCAGAAATTGTTTCCTAGTCATGATCCTCAGAGAAGAAAATCATTGAAATAGTTGTATTCGTTCATTCATTCATTCAACATCAACTAAATGCCTACTATGTGTTAAGTGCAATGTTAACAGTCAAGAGTACAAAGATGAACATGGCATGGTCCCTGACTTCAGGAAGCTCATGGTCTAGGCATGTAAGTAGTTGTTATAAAAGAGAATAATAGGATAATTGCAAGCATCTCAACAGAGCATTATGGGAATACTAAAGAGGAACCATTCTGCATTGGTGGAAGGAGTGGTAGAGTTGTGAAAGCAGATGACCCTTAGAATTCTTGAGATTAAAAACTAAAAACGAAACTCAGTTTGTCCAAAACATATTTCTGCAGTGTTTGCCATCTGACTATATGATATCACCAAGTATCTCATTTTTCAAGACAAAAAATTATAAGCATTTTGTTTACACATCCCACTTTATTATTTTCCACATCCAACTCATCACTATATATCCCTCCTAAAAATCTTTTGAAAACATCTACTTATCTCCAGAGGCATAGCTACCATCCTAGCATAATCTATCATCATTAGCTCTCACTTGGATCTTGGCAGTAATCTTCCAACTGGTCTTCCCATTTTCACTCTTTCTTTGAGTTTCCTTTTCTCTGCAAAGACTAATCTGCTATTCATTGGGACCATATTTTTCCTAGCAGAAAATTTATATTTATAATATATACATTAAAGTCTTTACTAAACCCAACATTTGGGCCTTCTTGATATTGATTTCTATTTCTAAACCCAACATTTAGGCCTTCTTGGTATTTATTTCTATTAAAGATTTTTTTCTTGCCTATGGATCAGAATTTTCTGTTTTTATTCATGTTTAGTAATTTCTGTTGTATCCTGGACATTATGGAAGATATGGCATAAATATTCTGGGTTCTGTCATCTTCCTCTAAAGAGTGTTCAGTTTTGTTCCAGCAAACTGTTCAGTTTCTGGCTGATGACCTTGAACTTTTAGAGGTTTGGTTTTATGTTTTGTTAGTGGAGGAGGAATTCTGTGGTGTTCTCTAATCTCCTCTAACTTCATAGTACTAAAATTTCAAAAATTTCCAGTGAATCTGGTTGGGGATTGTTTTTAGGCTTTATTAGAATAGGTCTAGTGTAGTCCTTACTCAAGGACCAAGATCAGCAAACTTTCTCTTGAGGGCCAGATAGTAAACATTTTAGGCCTGTGAACCGTATGGTCTCTGTAGCAAATAATCAACTCTACTACTGTAACTTGAATGTAAATGAACAGACAGGATATGTTCTAACAAAACTTTGCTTATAAACATTGGTAGCTGAACCAAGAGCCCTAATTTGTTGACCCTGCCTGAGGACATGCTCCTTACTGGTTTTTTGTTTGTTTGTTTTGTTGTTTTTAGATGGAGTCTGGCTCAATCTCAGCTCAGTGCAACCTCTGCCTCCCAGGTTCAAGCAATACTCCTGCCTCAGCCTTCCAAGTAGCTGGAACTACAGGGGTGCACCACCACATCCGATTAATGTTTGTATTTTTAGTAGAGATGGGGTTTCACCATGTTGGTCAGGCTGGTCTCAAACTCCTGACCTCAAGTGGTCCACTTGCCATGGGCTCCCAAAGTGCTGGGATTACAGGCATGAGTCACCGTGCCTGGCTGACACGGTCCTTATTCTTAAGGTATGGCTTCCTGATGTCTTCATTGGATCTTCAGGTGTTAACAAGGCCTCTACACTCTGACTGAGCAAGAACTCCAGTATCTTTTAGCACTACTTGATTTCTAGTATTTTTGATCCACTCTCAACCTCATAACAGCCCTTCCTGGTAAGCTTTTATGCCTTCTCCCTGTGTTTGTGCTGTCCATGACTTCTACCACAAAGATGCCTGAGGCCCCCTTCTTCACAGCTCCCCGCTTTATCATGGCCTACCCCACAGATTCCAGGCACTCTGGTAGTCCCAAAATCTGATTCCTGCTCCTGGTCAGGAGGAATGTCATGCTCTATATGGGCTCTGCCTCCCTACATCACAGCTAGAAAATTGTCCCTAGACGAAGAACTGAAAAAAAATGAGACCTCACTTCATAGTTTTCTCTTCTTTCAAAGGTCATGGTCTTGTGTTGCCATTGCCCTTGCCAGAAAGCAGTTTCCTTATATATTCTGCCTAGTTTTGTAGTTATTTATGGCAGAGGGCTAGCATAGTGTCAGTTTCTCCATTATTGTCAAAAGCAGAGATCCCCAATTCATACCTGCCGTTTTCAATGTATTTTCTATTCTGAAGCCAGAATGATATTTCCATCTGATCATATCCAGTGCCCTCTTTAAGATTATTCAGTGACCTCCTATTGCTTTGAAGATGACATGTCAGGGACAGTATGGGTTTTGCCCATCAGTAAATTCCCAACACACACATACCTGCCTTATGATAGCTATGTCTATGATATAACTGTTTTTGAGTAAGTGAATGAACAAGAAATAACGTTTTTGGTTGACAGAACAACATAAGCAAACACAGGGTAGCATAAAATAATATGGGAAATAATGAATTATATGGTAAAACTCCAACTCAGGATGCTGACTTCAAATTACTCAGTGGTTTCATGTGCAGAAAATGTGGCAATTGAAGACCATGGTACTGTACTGCCATTTTTTTTCAATCACCAAAGGCCTTAAACCATTTACTCAGCATGAAGCTCTTAAGATGAATAGAGCTGTCTAGTCAAGGAAAGCTTTCTTGGACCTGGGTTGGCTGTGTTCACAGACAGACAGATGGACATGTGCCCAGGCAGCGGGAATCATCAATTTGCTAAAAATAACACTTCAACCAGTTTTTCACAGAAACCCTAAAGGAAGAGAAAACAGATCGATAGCAAGCATACCACTTGTGTAATGTTGACGTCCTCCCCTGATCAGAGAAAGTGAAATCACCTTGGAGACCAAGTTCTTTCCCAGACAGTAGAGGAAATGACTAAGGAAACTGCTACTTTGGAACCAAGGGAGGCCCCAAAGGAATGATGAGTTGATTAAATAAATTTGACAGGAAATTTTAGATAAGGAAAATTGGCATTTATGATATTTAGGGAAGGGAAAAACAGGATTTGGGCAGAAATGTATCCAGGACCTTTTTGAAGGAAGATTTTTTTAAACGTTCAGAGGAAAGAGAGGTGTGGGTCTGTGGGTTGAGACTCTGGAAAGAACTCAGATGAGGTCAAAAGTTCTCCAAAATGTAGTTTCAAAACTGTGCCCTGGAAAATACTCCCAAGGTGAAAGAAGCAGCCAATGTGACAATGGAGGTCAGTGGGAGACAGAAATTCGCATTTTTGGGTATCCTCTGGGTGAGGGCACATTGCTTGGAGCTTTCCATGAGTTTGCTCATGTTATCTTTATAATAACTCCATATGTTAGGGTCTATTATTCTCATCTTAGAAGTTAAAAACTGAAGCTTAGATAAGTTACAGTATCTGACTGAAGTCACACAACAAATAGGCAGCAGTACTTCAATTCATACCCCAGATTTATCTAATTCCAAAGCCCATAGACCTTCCAAAATACCACGTCGCCTCCCTGGTGTGCATCCTGCTTTTTTGTATGCGGTAGTAAGTGGCATATTTCTGGGCAGTCTAAATTTTCAGAGGTCAAGTCTTTCTGTTTCCTGGGCCATAGGGTATTGAATGCAGTGCTACAGAGAAAAGGGAGCTTCATTATGGTGGTGTGTTGGTCATTTCAGAAATGAGAATGCTAGGCCCATTCATTGCTGGTAAGAATTCTTTCCATTTCCCCACCCATGAAGGCCAACACTAGAATTTACGGATATATGTATGCATATATGTCATGGCCAAAGACCAAATTCCAGCTTTACCCTGGAGTCCAAAAGGCACAGGTCTAACATCCATGCCTGTGTGCCTGACTTGACATGGTTGGGTTTTAAAAATCAATTAAAGAGAGACTTTGATCTAACATAGAACTGATAGCACTGGAAGGTGCTCTCTAAGCTTTGTTTCTTGCTGTGCAATGCAACATTTATAAAATTCATTCCCACCTGTAGCAAGGAAACCCCACTTTTCATTTGTGAAGGGTCTTCAGGAAAGCAAATAATTTGCTTCGGTGATAGAAACAGGAGACCGAACAGAAACAAAACACAGAAACTCTTGTTTGTGGACTCTTCTTCCACTGTCTGCATCATTTAGAGTGCTACAATTTGTAGAACATCATCCATTTTCTCATACACTTTGGTGATTTTATTCAGGCAGACATAGGGGGTGTGAGCTAGAACATATGCTGGTGTGAGTTTGGATGTGTGTATTGAGAGAAGAGCAGGCAGGAGCCTGGAAAAAAATATGTGCAAATGTGGCAGGGAGCAGAAAGCCCATCAAGAGTTGCTGGTTTCCTAGCAATCAATGACCAATTTCCCCTCGGGGCTATTCCCAGAAGTGCAGATCATTTCAAAAATAGATGCATGTCTTAGTTCAGCTATTGACTTTTTTTTTTAACCGAGGACTGTGTGCACAAGCATCCCTCTAGTGAGATCTTAAGATCTTGGATTTGAGTATTCACATTCCTAAGACTCCTCTTCGAAGTTCCCTCCTCACTTCCCAGACTTCTTGGGTTTTATCTCAGGAGAGCTGTTCCAATCCGGAGTGATGAAAGGATTTCTTGCAGGGAATCAGTCAGTGGCAGTTGTTGTTCTGGGGACAGTCAGAATCATCCTCCAAGACTCACCTCAAAGGCCGCTTCCTTTGTGAAACCCTCTTCAACCTCTCTGGACCAAATGACCCTTTCACCTTTATCTGCGCTTCCAAATTTGACCTTTTCTTACAACACATTTTTTTCCTAAATGATTGTTTTTATGCGGGAGCTATCTTTCCCAATACAATAGAAGCTTCTGGGTTTATCTGATTTATCACTGTTGCTTTTCAGTGCGAAGCACAGACCTAGTGTACACTAGGTGCTTAGGAATGCTTGTTGAGTGATTGAACAAATATAGAGAGCCTCAGAGATTTCTTATGTGCCTTCAAGTTGCCATTCCCATTCCTAATCATCAGCCTTGTATTCCCAGCCTGGAAAAAGGCAGACAGAAGAACCACTGTCTAGGACTGATGGATATCATTGCTGTATCAGTGTAGGACATGATGGGCTACCTGTCCTGGAGGGCCACCACCAGGAGACAACATGCCACACTTTTGTGCATCAGAGTGAGTCTTGCCTGATAAGGGAAGTCACTCTTGGCACCTATCACTTGGGAAAAAGGAGCATCTCACACCAGAGCTGGCATGTGGTAAGCTTGGGGGCTTCCTACAGGAATGGGACTCTAAGGCTCAGCCTCCAGAGGGTTGAAATATGAGGCAGCTTCTGGATAAGGTGGCACCAACTACTTGGAGTGGATCCAGCAGCTAGCTAGGAAGTGGGGATATCAAGCAAGGGGTTGGATGGGTTGCTCCCTCTGATGACATGTGGATCCCACACTCAGATCAAAGGATAAACTGGGCCTGAGTGTCACTCTCTTGATTCATTTTCTGCACTCCCTTAGTATTTAGGCAACTTCCCTGTATACCATAGCCAGTTGCAGCTGCTCCACAGGAGAACCACAGGATTCATGGCCTTAGGCCAGTGGGCTCTAGGAGGAGCTGTTGCAGGGAGATTGCTCAAGGGAATGGGAACTCTTGGGCCAAAGGAACCATGATGGCACAGCCAGCCACCCCTCAAATCGGGGAAGCTTCCCTCTAAAGCTTAAATCTCCAGAGTTTTGCTACTTAAAATGATGAGACTTTTTGCTCAGACCTTCTGGTAAGCTGAAAGACAGTGATACTTCAGTTAGCACAGGACAAGAAGGAAAATGACATTTGCATGGTATTTGTCCTGTACCAGACACCACATGTCTGTGAATCCAATCTGCCCAGCAGCCTAATGATGTAGATATTATTTTTCCCGGGTTATGGTGGATGAAACTGAAGCCTAGAAAGAAGTGACTGCTCACAGGATAAACTGGGGACTAAATCCAGCCTTCTTCATTCCCAATCCTGGCTCCTTCTGATTCTTGCATTTGAGGCATCTGTAAAAATGTATAGCTCTACCTCCTCCTGCTCCCCGTCCCCAGCCGACCACTGGAGCATTTTTCACTAAATGCTGAAGATACTCTTGGCCTTTACCTGTTTCTTATTTTTGTAAGCTGCGTGGCCCCAGGTCTGCTCCCCGGTGATTCCACCTGAAACTTCTGAAGTGCATCAGGCTGAATGAGAAAAAGCACTCAGCCACATCCAATCTTGTAACCACTGCTCCCAAAGAACCAGTGAGGGACCAGACTGGAAATGATCTCAGAGACCATCTAGTAGAACCCCATAGCTTTTAATATGGCGAATCCAAGGCCACATGGGGAGTGACTTGTCCGAGGCCATCTGTAGCAAAAGAGATGGGTGGGATGCTAGAGCCAGGTGACTCCTGGCCACCTGCCTTATTCCCTGGATGCTTTGACCAGCAGGAATCTAGGGCTTCCTTCCACTATCGCCATTTGGAGAGCCAAGTCTGCATGTGACTACAGACATGCATCTCTAACTCTGGTACTCGAATGTTTCTTATGAGATTAGAAGGCTAAAGTAGAAATCAGGGCCATAGATCTGATGCTGGAACCAGGAGCTCCCTGCAGGAAGTCACATATTCCAGTGGTGGGAGGAGCACCAGGGCAGCCCCCCTTGAGGAGGTGAGGCTGAGCTGATGCCCTGCACAGTCTCGCATGGCTGAGATGAGCCAGATGAAGGTGCATTGCTCTGAGACACACAGACACACTGTCTTTGTCTGTCTTCCTCTCTCGTTTTAAAGCCTGCATCCCTATCTGCAAGTCAGCAATCCAATTAGTGGAGATTTTTTTTAAAGAAAACCTCAATATTGAAAAGGAGAAGTCTCAGTTAAGGAGGCCTGTCCTGACTTGTTAATCCACCGGTCAGTTTGCGATGGATCAGGTTGAAGTTGACTTTCCCCACCACCTCCAGGAGTGCTGATTCAAGGGAATCAAGCCCTCAATCCCAGAGATTAGGATCTTTGCCAGCAGCACCAGCACAGTCCCTGGGTCAGTGGAAAGTCACATAAAGTACACAACTCTATTTGGGTTTCCTGAGTTAATTATCCTTTTTATTTGTTGTCTTTCTGCAAACAGGAATATCCAAAGGTTACAGAGACTATCCATGCCCCCTGAGCAGTGTAATGGCACTGCCTGCTATGCACACCTTGAGGTGCCAGCAAGCCACCCCTAGCCTGTGTCCCTGGCTTGTCCTTCCCTCCAACTCTGTTCTGCAGGATCTCTCTCTCTTATTAACAATAACTAGCTTTTCCATATGAGCCATCCAACTCTGTAGGCTGGGAACTTCTACCCTCATTGCCTTCTCTGGGTTTTTAGACCAGTTATAGGAGTCAGAGCAGATATTCAAATTCCCATTTTACAGGCAAGCAAGTTGAGGTTCTGGGAGGACATAACAGCTAGTAGGTGGCAGGGCTGGGACTTGAAAGCAGAACTTCTGCCTCCATATCTGTGCACTTCTTTGTACACAGCCCCACCTCTGCATTCCCTGTACCATGACTTTCTTTGTGCCTTGCTCTTTGTTGTTTTCTGGAACAGTCCTTAGAGGTGAAGTGGACACTTCGTCTGCCTTGCCAGTGTCCATGCATGTCCTCATCTTCCTTACCAAGAGAACCCAGAACTGGTTCAGAGATCCAGGCCTCCCACCTCAGGTGACTCTACCCCCAGACTGATATGAGGATAATCCCATTCCCCTCAACAATGGGAAGGGCCATGTGAACCAATTCTGGCCAATGAGAAAGGGAAAAGAGTCTGTTAGGAAACTTATGGAAAACCTCTCCTCTCTTCTAAGAGACTCATAGGAGGAGAGCTTCTCTTCCTCCTCTGGACACTGCCCTGTCTGTGTGTGGCACTCAGGGCTGCCAAAGACATTTAGGTACCAGTCTGAAAGTGAAACCAGCACTGAGGTTTCCTGATTCCTGGGTGGAGGGCAGACTGGAGCCTGAGCCCTTGACAGCATGGTGAGTGTTGACTGTCACACCTGGGGCTATCTAATTCTGAACTTCCTGTGATGGGAACTCAGGAGTGTTCTTACTGCATATGTCTGTTAGAGTGTGGCTTCTCCTCTTGTAACTGGGACCACCCTTCCTGACTGGGATCAGCCTGCAGGTGCGCTAAGCCCTCCTCACTCAGCTCTCCCTTCCCTTACATCTTTCTCTGTCACTCTGCCTCTGTCCTTTTGTCAGGAGGACTTACACATGAAGGGGAACTTGAAGTACAGAATATATGGGAGTTCTGCCTAGCTCAGGACAAATACTTGGAATAATTGAGATAATTGCATTTTGTTTGTTTGGTTGGTTTTAGTGTTAAGATTCCTTGTGTTGGCCATATTACAGCCTTGGGAATGGTAGATCCTTTTATTTTTCCTGTAAAGGAGCCACCCCTTCCACAGTCTCTGCTGGGCCCTTCCCTCTAACCAAGTCTCAGCTGATTGAACCAGGTAGGAACACTCAGTTCCAGAGAGAATCATTTGGGCTGCCAGCTGTCCATACATTGTGGCTGCTGTTAACAGAGAAAAGATGATTAGGCAACTACAAATTTGTCATCTGAGGACTTTGAACTAATGGCACAGACCATATTATAGCCAGTGGAGGGACAGACATACACAGATGTAGGAGGGCATGGGCAGCTGGGTGTGTTATGGTACATCCTCCCTTACAGCAGAGCAGTCATAGAAGGTTTGCAATGCTCCTGAGCCACCTGGAACACCAAAGCTCTTTCAGTTCCGGGCACAGTAATCTCCATCTCCAGGATTCCCTTTGTCACCCACTCCTTGTGATAACCTCCCTTGATTTAAGAAATCTTCTTCCTGCAGCTAGACACCCATTCCCTGGCATGACACACAGGGCCCTCAGTGATCTTCCCTGGCTGTGTCACTTGCTCTCTCAACCTTCTCCTCTTAACCCCTTTGCCTCCACTCCTCTACGTGGGCCACATCCTTCCAGATCTTCCTGGCTTGGTTCATGCTATTCCATCTGCTTGGAATGTCCTTGCTCTTTGTCCCGTGGTAAGATCATGTTCATCTTCCAGAACCCAGCTCCTGCAGCTCCACGATTCTTTCAAGTAGATATGAGTATTCCTTTCCTTGTTTTTCTCTTGCATGTATTCATTCAAAATGTATGCATTTGGTGCCTACCGTATGTGCTGTTATGACTATGAAACAAGGCTGGAGGAGGAAACAGTGGCAGGATTGGGGTGGCAGTGGTGGCTGCTTTAGTGAGGGCCATTGGGGAAGCGTCTCTGAGCTGAGATATGAAAGTGGTGACAGAGTGGCCTTATGAAGGTCTGGGAGAAGACCTTCATTTCTAGCAGAGGGAACAGCAAAGGTGAAAGCCCCAGGGTGAGAACAATTCTGGAGGGGAAGACAGCAAGTGTAGCTGGAGTGTAGAGACTGAAGGTGAGTCAGAAATGGGCAGGGGTGAAATTATGCAGAGTTTGATAGCCTCGCTGGGCCACTGCAAAGAATGTGAATTTGGTCTAAGCATGAAGGGAAATTCCAGGGAAGGGTATGAAAGGAGCAGGTGCCAGGAACTGATTTGCATTTTAGAAAGATTCATTTGGCTGCTGGACAGTGGAAAGGTAAGAGTAAAAAAGGTATTCCAGGCAGGATGGTGTTTCTGGAGGGAGAAGAGTGGCAGGCCTGGGCTCTCCTGTGGAGGGAAAGCCAATAAGACTTGTGGACAGGCTGGTCATGGAAAGGGAGGGCGAGGGATAGAGTGGAATTGAATCTCAGATTGAGGCCTGAGCAATTGGGTACATGGAGGCACGTTTTACTGAGATGGAAACAAGTAGGGGAGTGAGTTTGGGAGTAGAGGTCAAGAGCTGGGTTAGGATCTAGCAAGAGCTGGGTTAGGATCTAGCACTTATTAACCATACTGCAACACTTGGCTACAAGTCCCAGACTCCTTGAGGGGAGATTCCATGCATTTTTGTGTGTCTCTCCCCTATCCTGCATAGCACAAGTCTTCAGAAAAGAAGACACTTAGTCCACTGTTGATGAATGCTTTGACTTCCACAAAGACCTTACTACTGAAAAATTGTACATGGATATCCTTCTTTTCATTACCTTACTTGGTCACCACCAAGCCATTTTGTTTTTATTTTTGATTACTCTTCAAATGGCAGTAACATCATCCCTCAGTCACAAGTCAATCTGACCTCCCTCCATACCTATGCTCCCTTCGGTCCTCTCACAGTCAAACATGACCCAAATGGGTACCAGGGGAGCCCTCCAGTTAGAGACTTGTGCTGGCAGGTGCTCTATTAGCATACCTTGGTTCAGGAGGACATGATAACTTGTTCCTACTGGGTTATGTCAAATTGGCCAATCAATCACCCACCATATATGAGAACCTTTGATAATAAACCCTTACCTTTGCCTTGCACTTTATAGCTTACAAAAAGCATTTTTATATATTCGCTCATTAGATGTGTGCAACCAAACTCTGAATTGATGGAGCAAGTCTCCGGATATTAAATTCCCTATTTCACTTCAACTTCCACATCTTGCAACTAAGGGTCTTAACTAAGACTGTTCCCTCTGTCTGGTGTGTTCTTGTCTCTCTCGTTGGCATGGGAAACTTCCAGAAATGATACTTTCCAGAATCATCTTAAGTGTGAAATGACACCATTCCTGACCCTCAAGCAGAGTTAATCATTTGTCCCTTCCCCCTCTGTGTTATATGATGTTATAGAGATATATCTACTTTTTATTTATTACCCTATAGATATACATAAAATATATAATATATATGCATACCTATCTCTCTAATAGATAATATTCTTTTTGAGGGGAAGGAATGTATTTCATTCACCTCAGAATCCCAATGCCTGATATATTCCTTTACATATAGTTAGCAATCAATAAATCAAAGGCCATATGGGTGTTTTTACAGCTTAAGGTCATATTGTTGAGAACTGTGTACATTTTACTAAGGGACATGGAACTCAGCCTATAGGCATAAAATAGTCAATGGAATCTTGATTTATATCATGAAAGGCAGATGGCAGGCTCATTTCATAGAATTTATTTCCCTGAAAATTGATGAGTTTTGATTTACGTCTTCCCTTGAAGGTCAGGTTATGGACTGTTCAACTCACTTTGCCTTTCTCTCTAACAAGGATTTCATGAGAATGAGAGAGTGGAGACGCTGTCAGTTATACACAGCCTGTTTGTTTGTCTCACCCTGTAAGTTTCATTTCAACAATCAAGTTTTCATTGAGCATCTACTGTGTGCCTGGCACTGTGGTCAATGCTGTGATAATAAGGCAAGGTGGTTGGGGAGCCCTTTGCCAAAGCCCTGGAGGTGGGGCTTGCAAGGCATGGAGAATGGTGACATGTCTGAGTCCCCTGTTGTGTAGCCTTCATTCCATGCACTTGTGATCTGTTCCCAGGAACTTGCAGCTCAAGTATATCTGTGCTTCACTGGAAGAGTTGAGAGAGCTGGAGATTGTGATCAATGAGCCCCTGTCATTCTCATGACACTTTCCTGAACCATTTCACCAGCACTCAGGTGAGCCTGCAATAATGAGCTGATGGGATGGGCCCACAGAGAGTGAAGCAGTGGAGGGCAGCAGCATTGATGAATGTAAGTGTCAAAACAGCCCACTAGAAGACTTAATTGACTTCCTCAGGCTCTTCCTTCTGCACTTATTCATCCATCCATCCATCCATCTATCCATCAATCAATCCATCCAGGCACCCATCCAACTATTTATTCTTTCATTCACTCATTCATATTTTTAGCTTAAAGCACATATCTGCCTCTTCTTGTTGGTGTATATTCATCCGTCCATCTATCCATCCACCCACCCATCCATCCATCCTTCCATCCATCCATGTATCCATAATTCATCTATGAACCCTTAATTAATTTTTAAAGCACATATTTCCTTGCTCAGAAACCCTGAGTGGCTCTGTCAGGTGTCACATGTTAGAAACAAAGTTGCCTGTCTTAGTATTCCCAATTAGCCTGTATTTCCTGATCATATCTATATGAACCCTCCAGTAGCTCACTTTCCCCTGGGGCAAGTTGAATTTTTTCTCCTCTCCTTTTCTCCCACCCTCTTTCTCCCTTCCTCTGTGCCCTCCCCATCACTCCTCTCCACTTCTTGTTTGTTGCAATCCAACTCTTCATTCACTAAGTCTTCACTCCCTCATGTGACTCTCCCCTTTGCTCCTGCACTAGCTGTTTGTGTCCTGGGTGATCTACCCCTTCTGTAGGGGGTAGATCACCCCTACAGCTGTCAGCATCTGACTCACTCTTTGGGTGTCCTTAAATAAATGTGGCCTTTATCCTCCAAGAGTCCTGTCCTTCTTCAGTCCTAGTAGACTATTGCCTTTGACTCTGTCCCACCGATCCTTGAGCCCATCAGGACTCTGAGAAATCGGGAATGAGTCTTGGTACCTCAAGCCTTGTGCTCCTGGCTCCTGGCCTGAGTCCTGGGCACCTGTGAGGCTCTGCCCTGAAGCCTCCATCCTCAGACCACTGCACTTAGAGGAAGGGTGCAGGTTAGGCTCACCTAGAAGCCTGTTTGGCTTTAACACTTGTGTCATTCTCCTGAGCCCCAGAACTGGGATGCAACCTGTCCCCTTACCCCAAATTTGATGAGCATTTTCTGTGAACTGACTAGTCCCAGAGAACCATGTCACTGCTGTGTGTATGTCTTTGAGTGTTGCCATTTTAGTTATTTCTTGCTGTGTAACCATTGTAAAACCTACTCTTTCTCATGATTCTGTGAGTTGGCTGGGTAGTTCTTCTGCTGGCCTTCCCTAAGTTCATTTAGGTGACTACCATCAATGTTGGAGCACCTTGGATAGCCTTGCCCACGTGACTGGGGTGAGGTGACTAGAACAGTCGGGATGACCAGGACTCTCTCTCTTCATGTGGTGTCTCATCCTCAAGGAGAGAAGGCAAACTTCTCAGAACGTGGCAGCCTGGGAGTTCCAGGAGTATAAATGCAGAAGCTTCACAGAGGCCTCAGCTCTGGAACTCACCCAACATCTCTTTCACCACATAGTGTTGGTCAAACCAAGTCATAAGGCCAACCCAGTTTTAAGAGTTGGAGAAAGAGATTTTACCTTTTTGATGGGAGGAGATGTAAAGTATTAGGCCCAGCTTTTTCAATTCCCCACTTCATCTACCCTGTTTCACTCACCAGACTGATCTCCCCTGGAGGGGTACACCATTCCAGATTAGGTTTGAGTTCTCTACTTTAGAGATGACATATAACACCCTGGGTTATGACCTCAGGAGCCCTCTTTTTACCTCACTAGATCAACTCGACTATCCTATACACTCTGTGAGGCAGCGCTGTGTCTAGACCCTGACAACTGTCTACACACCATCCTGTCACATATTTTTCAGAGCAGTTATTACTACCTAAACTCAGCTTCTTGTTGTTTTGTTCACTTGTGCATTGCCTGTTTTCCACCAAAACAACAGTTTCCTAGAGGAACTTTGTTTTGTTCACTTACTAATTACAGTACCTAGAGGTATACTTAGGACAGAGTAGGTACTCAGTAAAAATTTTTTGAATGAGTGAAATCTCCCCAAAGACTGTGATCAGGCCTCAAACCCATTGATAGCCCCTCTCCCAGCTCCTGTCACTGGCAGATGCCCAGAAACATCTGCTATTTGAGGACAGTTTATTCATTTATTACACATAGTGTGAAATGTCATGAAGGTTGCGGATAGCCTCTTTACTCTCATTTGATAAATTCTTCCAAGAGTCTTTTATATGCCCTGAGAGTGTTCTGCTCCTTGGAAGTGTATAATTTGTTAGATAAGACAAAACTTGAACATCTGGAAAGACAAGAGGATGTTGTCTGTTTCACTCAAATTCCTTCAAAGCAGTTCATCTCAGTTATTTGAATGTATGCTGGGCGATTATTTTTTAAAAAGAGCAAAAACCCCGCCACCACTATGAGCACTCATCAAGGGGTTTACCAGCAATCCCTCAAGACTTCTCAGGCTCTTGTTCAGATGGGGTTGTTCACTGAGGTGAAATTCCAGGTGATAGGAGATATTATATTTCTGGGATTTTCTCTTGCAGAAGATGAAGACTGTGCTCCACCTGTACCATCTCTGAAGCTAGAAGATCTGGTGTTTTGAGTTTGTCCCAGCCGATTGATCACATTGAGTGATGTGCTTAGTTTACACAGAATACCAAGAGATGGGTGGGATTGCTGTGCACATATATTAGCAGGATTTTGGCTGGAGGCCACTTGTGACCTCTGTTGAATGTAACTTCCTCACTCAGGAGTTGATATGGAACCACTTACTCCTATTGGCTCAGTGCCCAGAAGGCCTCAGAGAGAGCCCACAAGATCAATCTGATAGACCTCGGCTTTCCAAATAAAGAAAAGTGCCCCCCCCCCCCCAGGGTAGGCATGTTCATGGGTCCTGCCTACACCCTCCTAGGACTGCTTTCAGGGCCCCAGAAAATTAGCAGTGGTGTCCCCAGCCACCACCGGAGCTCTGTATGCTTCCATATGAGGCTGGGTTATGGCAGAGCTGTGATTTGTCTTTGGAATCTAGGCCACATCCCCAACACCCATAGGCTTCCCCAAGCATGACAAGGTAAGGGGGACTCAGGGAACCCACTGCCCTTACCATACACCAACTCTTGGTCATAAGTAGGGGAGTTCTGAAACTGAAGGTGGTGAGCTCCCGCCTCTGGACTGAAGTGATGATAGAACTCAGCGTCTCTTTGTCTTCAGATCAAATCTTATGACACCAAGCCCAGCCACTTACCTGAATCAAGGCTGAGTCAGTGTGAGTAAACAGGACCAATGATCACTCCCAGGTAGAACACTAAGCCACGCTTAGGAGATCTGCACTACGTGATGGACGCTGTCCATTGTACCTGCTTCATGCTTTCTCCTGTTCCATAGCCTGGCCTGGCTGGAAGCACACAGCTGTCATCTCTGGAACATTCCATTCTCTGCCCTCCTCCTGCCTTCAACCATGCACACTGCCTGTGACCTGAGATAGGCCCATTCCACTCATTGCCTCTGTCCTCAGGGACTGTCACAACCATCTGCCTATCATATTTTGGAGGTGACTATGACATGGGCAAGGATCCTGAATATTAGTTCTTCTGGAGAGATTGATTTGCTCTTATAGTGTGAAACTATGGTCTTCCCAAAACACACAGGTGCCAATCTTCAGAGGGGCCACAGTGTCATCACGAAGGTGAAATATGGGCTTCATGGCACATGTTTACCTGGACAAGCCAGGTTCACATAAGGAATTCAGAATAAGATGGACTGCAGATTCCCTCCGGACTCCTCAGATTCCCTGCTCCAACCTGTGTTAAAGGGGCCGCTAGACCATTTAGAATACCCTGCTATTTTCTTTGGCATTTTACTTTATTTATAAGTATATAAAATATGTAAAATAATACAGAGAATAATAAAACAAATACCCACCACCCATCTCAGAAAATGAAACATTATAAACACAAGAGAAGGCCTCTGTGTGGCTCTCTTAGATCCAACTCCCCATCCACCTTCCATCCTCATAGAATATTCCCATGCTAGATCTTATGCTTCTAGTATACGTGGGAAAGCAAATATCAGCTTGGTCAACAGTTTTGTTTGCCTGCTTTAAATCTTGTTTTTTTTGTTTGTTTTGTTTGTTTTTTCAAGACACTGTCACCCAGCCTGGAGTGCAGTGGCATGATCTTGGCTCACTGCAACCTCTGGCTCCCAGGTTCAAGCTATTCTCCTGCTTCAGCCTCCTGAGTAGCTGGGATTGCAGGCGCACACCATCACACCCGGCTAATTTTTGTATTTTTAATAGAGACAGGGTTTTGCCATGTTGGCCAGGCTGGTGTCGAACTCCTGAACTCAGGTGAGCCACCTGCCTCGGCCTCCCAAAGTGCTAGAATTACTGACATGAGCCACCACACACATCCTGCCTGCTTTAAATCTTTATCTAAGCAAAAATGCTATCTTCAGGATCCATTGTAACTTTTTCTTTCCTCAACATCAAGTTTCTGGTATTCAGCCATGTTGATACAGGCTGCTTACTCGTTTGACCGTCTCCCTCTCTTTTGGTGAACTGTCAGGGTGTTTCTAATCTCTCACTACCAGAGTACTGCTCACTTCCTCTGCACAGGGAGGAGGAGCTCTCTAAGGTGGTTCTGTTCGTTTAGGTGTATCTTTGACTTAACTAAATAATACTGAATTGCTCTTCAAAGTGTTGGTATCTGCATTAGCATAAGAGTTACCATTGCTCTACCGTCAATCAGTACTTGGCCCTGTCAGATTTTTTCATTCCTGTCCCTTGGATGATGGGAAAATGGCCTTTGCTCTTGCTTTGATTTGCATTCCTCTGATGATCCACCAGGCAGGGTGTATTTCATGCCTATTGACCATTTCTGCTTCCACTTCTTTATCTTGCCTGTCCATAGTCTTGTCCATTTTACTATTGAGTTGCTGATCTTTTTCTTATTGATTTATAGCAGGGTTTCTTAGCAGTAGCACTATCAACATTTTAGACTGGATAATCCCTTGTTTGGGCAAGGGTTGAGTAGGGGTGCTGTGCTGTGATTGAAGGATCTTACTAGCATCCCTGGCCTCTACTCACTACATGACAGTAGCAAATTCTCTCCCACTACAGTTGTGACAAAAAAAAGTATTTCCAGGTATTGCCAAATGTCCCCTGGGGAGTAAAATTGCCCTCAGTTGAGAGCCGTTGATTTATAGGAACACTTTATTTTTCATAGATGTTAATCTGTTTTTAGCCTTACAAATTGCATATATCTTTACAAAATATTCTAGGACAGTCAATAGATGTGGTTCCTCTCTGTCTCAAAAACTTTGCCATGGAGAGGGGAAGAGAGAACAGCATGTTTTTTGTGTCCAAAGAGCTAGTTTGGGTGTTCTCTGTTTCTAATTTTTTTTTTTTTTTGCTGCAAATCTACAAGATATGTGTTAATATTCCTATTTTATAGATGAGGAAAATGAATCTGGTAATTTGCCCAAAGACACTCAACCATTAAGTAGAAACTGGTATGGATTCAGGTCTGTCTGGCTGTTTCAGCAGAGTGGAAAGAAGGTGGCACCAGGAGTGAGGAGGTCTGATTCTAGTCCTGGCTCTATCACTAGCTGGCCATGTGACCAAGGCCTGGCCTCCACACATGTCAGTCTCCTCACATGATGATGAAGAGGCTGGACACAAGATCTCAAATGTTCCAGGCCATTCTACCAACAGAGTAGAGTGGTTGGGTTTGCCACTACCTCATGAGTGATTCATCTCTGACTCTCCACTGCGTGTTTTCCTCATATGAAGGTGGAGATGCAAACAGCACCAAGCCCCCAGGACTTATGTAAGGACTCCACGATTCACGTTAAGTACTTAACACGTAGCACAAGTTCCACAGATGCCATAGAATGTCATTATAATTCCATAAATAGGAGACCTGTTAGTCTGGATTGGGAAGCAGAGTGAAGTGTAGAGTATGACGTAAAGGAACAATATTTCACTACCTTTAGGTATGAATAATAACACCCAGGAAGAGTTTTGTCAAGAGGCAACGCTCCTTCTTTGAAAGGTGAAGAAAGGAGCTCTGTGACAAGCTTGTTGCTTATATGGTGGTGGTGCTTTGAAGAGTTATTCAAGCCTACCTATGGTTTGTCCTCTTTTCCAAGAGAATTGGCAGCTGGTCAGTGCTATCTGCAAAAACTGTACGTAGATAAATGTTAACCAGGGGCTCCCAGAAATCACAGGATCTGAATGGGGCTCTAAATGCATGCCTTGCTTTCCTCTGTGTGAAAACTGTATTTGAAACAAGGGAGTCAAGCTGCTCTGGACTCAGTAGGTTTCGTGGGCAGAGGGGCAGCCTATCAGCAAGCAGGGCCCCCCTTCAAAGAGGGAGTACAGAGAGGCAAGGGTATCTTTAAACATGTATGCCAAGAGAGCAAATGCTCCACAACTAATGGCTCTGCAGGCTTAGAAAGGGGCTGCCTGCAGAGTGTGCCTGTAATTCGTTGTTAACACATGAAAATAAAAGCCAATTTGGAAACGGACTCCATCATTTATTTAGAGCGATCCAATGTAAGTATTTTTTTAAAATAAAAAACTGGACACAGCTCCTAGTCAGAACCAAACCATTCAAGTAGCTCCAAATGTACCTCCTCACTCACTCACCTTCTCTCTACCTTTTCTTAGAAGTCCACCTACCAGACTGACCTGCCTGAGCCCTGCACCCTTTGGCTTTCAGGTTTGCATTCTGCCCCAGACTGTTGTGTGTGACTAGCTCGTGCCCCTGATTCCTTGCACTTGTGCCTCTGTGTGTGTGCTGGTGAATGAAAAGAGCACAGACTTCAGAGAAAACCCAGTTCGAATCCTGATTCTAGCCCTTTTCAGCTCTATGACCTCAGGCAAGGCACTCTCCAAACCTAGGCTTGTTGTAATTCAGGTATTAGATGTGACTAGGTACAGGCAGCCCCTAGTATGTTGCCTAGCACATAGCAGGCACCCTCATTCCCTCCTGGCCAAGATCTCCATCTTTCTTTTTCATTCCTTCTTAATTTATGGCAGAAAAGTCGGGACAGCATAGATAGGAGTTCTAGAGCCAGACTTCCTCTCTGTGTTGCTTCAAGTGACTTACTTAGGCTTGTAGTGCCCAATATCCTCCAATGGAAAGTGGGAATGATACTGGTACCTACCTCACAGGGCACCTGTGAAGGCCAAGTGAGCACTTGATAAGAACTCATTGCATTCCAGTGCTCTTGGTACAGGCAGTGATGGCATGCAGGAAGGAGATGTTTTCTCCTTACTCCCTACCCATAAACTCTACACCTGGAGTATGGTGAGAAAGGAAAGGGCACCTGTTCTTTGAGTCTGATATACCTGAACGAGGATCATACCAATTCCACCACTGTGATCCTGGGGAAAGGTACAGAACATCTCTGGGCTTCACTTTTCTTCTCTATAAAACGGGAGTATCAGCAGCACCTACCTCGTAGAGTTGTTGTAAGGGTTATATGCATTAATATGTGTAATACTCTCAAAATAGGGCCTGACATATAGTATGTTCTCATTAAGCATTACCTTGTAACAAGTGTATGACCTCTTTGTTGACTTTTGAGCCTCTTCATTCATCTTTTCTCCTCTGCTTTTCCTTCTTATACCTTCCTCTGGCCAGTATACCCAACTGCTAGGGCTCAAGAGGACAATGTTGAACACAGTTCCCCTCCCTCCATTGCCACTGAGTGCTGTGTGTTTTATACACAGTATCCCAGGGAAGCCTCCTATTACTGATGCAAGGGAAGGTCATTTTAAGAGGAGTCCAAGGCTTCTGGAACATGTTATGCTCCCTCTGTGGCCCAAGGTCTAAGTGCAGCCCTTAGATTACTGTGCAGCTTCAGGGGAGACTGAAACATTTCCTGGTCAGAAACAGCTTTGCTCCTTCTGGAAGTGAATCTGCACGGGAGAGATGGAAAGGAAGAGGAGCAGTGAGCAGGGCAGCCTGAGTTGGGATTCAGGAGCTGCTGAGAGGTCAGCAGAGACAGCAGAGCCTAACTTATTGGTTCTCTAGACTCAGAGCTTCCCAACCTGGCACAGTATTAGTATTTCCTGGACTTCTCCCTGGAATAACCAAGCCTGACATTTCAGGAAGATGGCCCTGGAATTAGCATTCTTACCAACCACAGGGGATTTGGATGCAGCAAATGAACAACAGTGGAAAAGCAGTTCCCTCACCACCTATTTTGACCAGTTCCCTCACTCTTTCTCTAAGGAATTAGCCACCAACTGAGAGATATCATACAAATGACTGCTCAGACTCATTCCCCTGCTCTGTGCTCACACCATGTTCCACCCAGCCTGCCCCCAACCTGTCTTACACTACCATCTGTGAAACTCCTACCCCTCTGCCTAGGGCCTCTCCAAAGGAGAGAAGAGAACCTTTCCAGTGGCAGCCAGTGATGTGTTGCTGGTGCCTGAGGTGTCAGTTGAAAATGCCAGGCCGGGCGCGGTGGCTCAAGCCTGTAATCCCAGCACTTTGGGAGGCCGAGACGGGCGGATCACGAGGTCAGGAGATCGAGACCATCCTGGCTAACACGGTGAAACCCCGTCTCTACTAAATGCAAAAAAAAAAAAAAAAAAAAAAACCGGGCGAGGGGGGGGGCGCCTGTAGTCCCAGCTACCCGGGGGGCTGAGGCAGGAGAATGGCGTAAACCCGGGAGGCGGAGCTTGCAGTGAGCTGAGATCTGGCCACTGAACTCCAGCCTGGGCGACAGAGCGAGACTCCGTCTCAACAAAAAAAAAAAAAAAAAAAAAAAAAAAAAAAAAATGCCATTATTAGTGTTTTTCATCCAGCTGCATCCAAGCCTGGCCTTCTGTTGCTTACTTGGGCTTCCAATCTCCATTTACAGGTTTTGCACACAGCGAGGACTCAAGAACTGTACTTTCTGGATGGAGCTGAATTTCTATTGGAACATACTTTCCGTCTCCTAAACAGGTGACTTATAAGAAACCTTTGGAACCCATTCCACTGGCAGTTTAGAGACCACCTGACCTTATTTTATTTAACTGAACCCCTTCCAGTCTACTTTGGGCCATAATCTCTGATTTTAGGAATGATGAGACGTTCTGAATGCCCTTAGAAGTGTTCCCATATCTACTAGTCATTGAAAGCAAATGACAGCACAGTGAAACACTGTGGTATAGAAGTGTCTAATCCTGGTAGTCACTCAAGCTGACATTTCAATTCTCTGAGCCTCAATTTTTATTTATAGGACATATTAAACCAGATCATTTCTAAAATCTCTTTAGGCTCTACTACTTTACTTTAGATACTCATTTACATTATCAGTCATTTACACCTTAGTATGACTAAAGACTGAACAAAGTAAAATGGGTGGGCGAGACAATTGGGACTTATAGAAGAATAAAGGGAAATAGACAAAATGGCTAAGGGATACCATGAAAAAAGTTCAAACAAGTTTTCTTAGGGAAGCCTTTGCCTGTTCTTGGGAAGATCTTTGTACGTTTGGGGTTCAGTCACTGTGTCATTGGACTCAATCTCTCCCCTCATTTACTTTACTCCCCCCTCCTCTTCCCTACACCAACTTTACCTCAACTGACCCAGCTTGACCTTGACAGAGAGGGCACTAAAGGTTTTTCAATATGGCCCTACCTGGAAGGTGATGATTTTGTATAATCCTAAGATTAGTCAGAGTTTATATAGTTCAGTGACTGTAATTAAACTGTGGAGTTAGGGATTGGGGTCTGTGACCTGAAACAGTGACTCTGGTAAGCCCCTGCCACCGCAGATAAGAAGAGATGGGTGGGGGTCAGAGTTCTCTAGCTTCTGCTGCTGCATCCTCACCTGGTCCTAGGAAGCACCTTGGAGGTGGTTATAGAATACAGGTGACGGTTGGGTGTGGTGGCTCACTCCTGTAATCTCAGCACTTTGGGAGGTCGAGGCGGGTGGATCACTTGAGGTCAGGGTTTGAGACCAATCTGACCAACATGGTGAAACCCCATCTCTACTAAAAATACAAAACATTAGCTGGGTGTGGTGGTGGGCGCCTGTAATCCCAGCTACTTTACTTGGGAGGCTGAGGCAGGAGAATCACTTGAACCCAGGAGGCGGAGGTTGCAGTGAGCCAAGATCACATCATTCCATTCCAGCCTGGGTAGCAAGAGTGAAACTGTGTCTCAAAAAAAAAAAAAAAAAAAAAAGAATGAAAGAATGCAGGTGAGTGACTCAGATGTTGGCCCGGGGCACGTTGGAACCTCCAGAGCATCATTCTGGAGGTGAAGGTGGAAAACAAGGAGATATATACCAGGGCTGCAGGGTACCCATCCAGTTCATTCATTCATTCCACATTCATTGAGAATCATGTGCATTACCATCCTGAGCTCCAGAGTTGGTACCCACAGGGTAGTAAGTTGACCACCAGACCACTTTATACAGCATCCAAACTGGCATGGAGAACTCAGACTCCATTCAGATGGATATCAATTCCATCTGGATCTAATCAAATGCAAAGGACCCTGCATCACAAATACAGGTGGCAGGTAAGACTCAAAGTCAGGAGTACAGCACTGCTGCGAGTCTGGGTATAGAGTTCTATCAGATCAGGGCTTTGACCATTGCGGTGGCAGAGATGTATGCAAAGAGGGGGAAGGAAAGAGCTGGGCACTAAAGATCTGAGTAGAAACCATGCTATAGGTGGCATCAGTATCATGAAAGAATGAAAATGGTGTCACTTGTAGATGTGTTGCTCCCTTGGGCCCACACTAGGCAAATTGGATGATGGATCTGTTGCACTAAAACCAATGCCAGGCTGCCCTCATGAGTGAGGCTGAGGGTCCTAATGGCTCCCTGCACCAATCAGGTTAGCTCAAGATAAGGAGGAGTTAAGAATGAGAGTGAAGACTCAATGACCCCAGCTCAGCACCTCTTTCTCACTCTTGCTTTTGTGACCCTGGGGTCCCCAGGTACTTCTTCAGTGGGATCTTACTCTTGCCACATCTCAGCTAATATAAGATAAGGTGGTAGTAATGTCTTATGGTAGCACCTCCCCAAGATATGGAAAATAACTAAGTTCTTTTTATTAAATGGCTTAAAGGCCTATTGGATACAAACACTACAAGTGTAATAGTGTCACCTGCATAGGGGCACCTACCCAGGGTTAATGGGCCAAGGTCATGTAGATACCACCTATTTGGCTTATGCGGTAGGCAAAATTTTTTTTTTTTTTTTTTGAGACGGAGTCTCACTCTGTCGCCCGGCCTGGAGTGCAGTGGCCGGATCTCAACTCACTGCAAGCTCCGCCTCCCGGGTTTACGCCATTCTCCTGCCTCAGCCTCCTGAGTAGCTGGGACTACAGGCGCCAGCCACCTTGCCCGGCTAGCTTTTGTATTTTTTAGTAGAGATGGGGTTTCACCGTGTTAGCCAGGATGGTCTCGAACTCCTGACCTCGTGATTTGCCCGTCTCGGCCTCCCAAAGTGCTGGGATTACAGGCTTGAGCCACCGCGCCCGGCTGGCAAAATTTTTTAAATGTCCCCATCCTCAAGATCACACCTCTGATCTCTAGAATCTTTGAATAGGCTGAGATACCACGTCCATGAATACATTACATTTACAGCAAAAGGGGCTTTGCAGATGTAATTAAGGTTACTAATTAGTTGACCTTAAAATAGGAAGATTAACCTGGATTATATGAGTGGGCTCAATGTAATCCCATGTGTTCTTAAAGGCAGTAGAGGAGGATAGCAGGTGAAGTCAGAGAGATTCAAAGCACAAGGATTCAACTTGCTGTTGCTGGCCTTGAAGATGCAGGAGGCCATGAGCCAAGGAATGCAAGCAGCCTCTGGAAGTTGAGAACGACCTGGGTGCTCAGTCCTACAGCTGCATGAAACTGAAATCTGCAAACACCCTGAGTGATCCGTAAGTGGATTTTCTCCCAAAGCCTCCTGAGAGGAGCCCAGGCCAGCTGACACATTGACTTCAGCACTATGAGATTAAACAAAGAGCCTACCCAAGGCTGTTACCGGAAGGAGGGCCTCAAGTGTAAGTTACTCAGTTTCTTGGCGTTTTGAACAAAGAATTGGACAAAACACACAAAGTAACAAAGGACTGAAAGATAGGAAGGAAGTAGGGAAAGCAGGAAGGTATTAAAGTGAAAAAGGACTCCACAGGGTGGGAGTGGGCCCAAGCAAGTAGCTCAAGGGTCCAGTTGCAAAGTTTTCTGGGTTTTAAGTACTCCTGTTGAGGTTCCTATTGGCTACCGCTTATCTGGACGAAGAATTTAGCCTGTGGCTAATTAAAGGTTGAAGTGAATTGGTGCCCTATGCAGATGAAGGGATGGTCCCTGCTACTCTCCCTTTCCATCTGAGACGTGGTGGAAGGGGAGGGTTGTAGGGAGAGTAGCATTTGCTCCTTTGCTACTCTGGAGTGGGGAGGTGGGATTTTTCCTTTTGGTTTAGCTTTAGGAAGTTGGTGTTAATTGGCCTTAGCTTCCCTGACCCCAGACCCAGGTGCTATCCTTTTGATTCAGCTTTGGGAAGTCAGTACGAATTGGCCTCAGATTCCTTGCCCCTACACCTTGGTGTTTTTCCTGGATTCAGCATGAATTGTCCTTAAGTTCTCTGCCTCCAGACCCTTATTCTCCTTCCTGAAGACCACTTGAACTTCTGAACCACAGAACTGGGAGCTAATAAATGAATGCAGTTTTAAGCCATTGAGTTTGCCAATTTGTTACAACAGCTGTTGAAAATGAATGTAATCTACAAAACAGGAGACTGTCACTTAGGGGAGAGACAGTAATGAGTTCTGAGCGCCTGGAGGGCGGAAACTGGGTGTTACTCATTTGGAGGCCTTACAGCCTGATACGTAGTAAATGCTCAATAAATATAAGTGAATGAATCAATGAATAAATGTTAAAAGAATAAGCAAAGGAGCCAGGCTCAGTCTATAATTAATGATTGCCCAAATAGCTGCAGATTCCAGGATGTGTTCAACCAAGAGGCAATGGTACTGAGAGGTTAGTGCTCAAGAGTCTGATGTCTGAAGTCTGAGGTCTAATCTCAGTTTGGTCTGCTAGCTGTGTGACCCTTGGGCAAGTTACCTAACTTCTCTGTGCTTTTATTTTTCCATCTGCAAAGTTAGGATAGTAACAGTACCTACCTCATAGGGTTGTCACAAGGATTAACTAAAGGATGTACATCAAGCTTTAGTTAATGTGCAAGGATGTACATCTCGTCCACCCATCAAGTTCTAAGAACAGTGGCTTGTCATAGTAAATATTCAGTACATATTTGCAATTATTTCACAGATGGAATCAAAATGATCTGATTTCAATTTTTGTTTCTCCAACAAGGTGCTTGATTGGTCTCTACGCCCCACCCCCTCATATACACTCCAAAACTTCATTTTCTCCT
This sequence comes from Rhinopithecus bieti, assembly GCF_001698545.2. Classification (NCBI taxonomy): domain Eukaryota; kingdom Metazoa; phylum Chordata; class Mammalia; order Primates; family Cercopithecidae; genus Rhinopithecus; species Rhinopithecus bieti. Next base: position 1,629,763 of record NW_016809913.1, on the reverse strand, counting down.
TTATAAAATAAAGAGATGAACATTAAGAACATTCTTTATTTTAAAAATCTCTGTCATGTTAAAAAGCAGTGGGCACTGTTATTTTAATCTAGGCAAAGCCCCATAGATCTCACTGTTGCTGGCTTTCCAAAGTGGAATTCATCAGCAAATAATGTTACTAATGCTGCAAACGAGTGGGGCTGGGTGGGGTTGGGCTGGCTCTCACCCTGCCCTCCAGATGCAATGAGTGTGGGGACACTGGTGACTTCCACAAAGGCTCATTGAAAAGTTCCAGTCCAGCAACGGCTTGGTCTAAGGCAAAGCTTCTTTTCTCATTGATTAGCTGAGCAGGGGGAGAGAAAGCTATTAGTTTTATTGTTGTTTTTCTTTATTGGACTCACAAGGCCTCAATGCCATAAACCCATAAACCAGAACTGGATACAATCCATTCTTAATTACACAGGGACAGATTATCTGCATTACAAATTGTCCACAGCAAACCTTGCTCACTAATTATTGATGAGATTGTCACTTGCCCTGCCTAAGCTCATGCAGGCATAAATGGTCCCATTTCTTACTGCGGACTTGGAAGGCCTTATATTAGAACTGCTTACGGGTGGACATTTCTCTGCCTGCCTCCCCACCTAGAAGAGAGGTTGCTTCACAGTGGGCACTGTGCTATCTATGAAACAGTTTGAATGTATGCCCTAGCCATGACCTTCCTTCCAGAACAGAGGAAGGGAGCCAGCCATTATAGCTATGTCCATATTCAACTCTAAGCATCAGGACCCAAACTCCAAGACAATGCCTGTCCTGTTTAGGCCGGTGTTTCTCATCAGTGTTTGGGGGGAAATCTCTATAGTAGAAACTATAGAAGGAGAGGGGACTGTCTTAGGGCATGTCAGAACATGCCCAGATTATTTCACAGCCCACAGCACCAAACATACCAATGTTCAAGGGTGAGCACTCAAACAGCTTTTGAAGCCCCAGGTGAATGATGCTCAGCTGCCACGGTATCATCTTATTCAATCACAGCATGGGCAATGAAGAATAAACTGCATTTGATTTCTCTTTGGCTGAGAAAGGATCTTGATGAGACTTCATCCTGGAGCTGAGTGTGTAGGTCCCAGGCAGACATGTTCTGGCCTCTTGGAGCTAAGGGTGGGGATGCCCAAGCCTCTGCTTGGGTTTATCTCAGCCAGAGCTACAGGCCCTTTGGATTGTTTTCTTTCCTGTGCCCCCGCCTTGAACTCTTGGCAAAGTTCGGAAATCTGTTTTCATAAAACCAATTCATTTTTCCATTTATTTGATTAATTGAAATTGCTAATATTCTGGCCTCTAGGTCATAAACACTGGGGAATAAAACCCCCTCTATATCTGTCCAGTGTTTTAGTGTTCACTAAGCATTTCACATCTATCATCTGAAAGGTAGGCGGGGAAGGGATCGCCATCATTTAGTTCATGGAGAGGGAGACATGTGTTGTCAATGATTACAGTTAGTATGGAGCAGAGTTGGGGCTGGAAGCTGGTTCTCAGAGTCCAAGTCTAGTTCTCTTGTGGGGTGACTAACAAGAGAATGAATGGATCTTGTTGAAACTATTCCAGTTTACCCCAGGACTGAATAGATTTTTAGGATCTGAGGCTTTTAGTTTTAAAACTGGGAAGTACTGGGCAAACTGGGAGGAGTTGGTCACTCTACTTCAGAATCCCAGGGTGTCTCTTGTGATAGAGCCCTGTCACCTCCATCAGGTTCAGGGGAGGGAGGTGCATGTAACTTGGCACAGGTGAGGCAGATGTTGTACCTGGAGCAGCCAACCAGGGCTGCTAGCTGAGAACAGCCAGAAGAACTTTGTGGATGATCAGAGAGTGACAGGCAATCCATCTAAGTCAGATCTTGGGGTGGGGTTTGATGAGTTGTGGAGGGACAGGAGGTACTGGTGATGGAGTGACCCCTCCTGCCTAGGCTGCTTGTGGAGACAGTTCATAGGAGAAGGATTTGGAAGCCTGAGAGTGCTGAGCCAGAGAGGGGACACTAACAGGAACTGCCTGGCCAGAAAGACCCATGAGAGAGACACTGATGGCCTAAAGACAAAGACAGGGCAGAGGCACCGTGGTAGGTTGATGGGATGATGGGGGATGGAGGGAAAACATCAGAGAAGGAGCAGACAGAGAGAGGGGTGTCCATGAGACAGTTTCAATTGGAGAAGAGTGTTGTGGCCCTCACTGCCATCCACAGAATCTGTGTCCTTGTGGGCTACAGCCTCCTTCCCTCCAGCCTCAAAATTAAATCCTTCCTGACAAACAAGCCAATCTCATTTAGTTAGGGCAGGAGGAGAGGGAAAATGATTTGTTCAAAGTGGCCTGAGCCTGAGCTGAGTCTTGAGCTCTCTAGTCCTGGTTAATGGGCTTTTAGCCTTGAATCAGGGTGAGAACCAGGCGGGCCACTTGGTTCATGGATGTGCTCCCTTGTCAGCCCCACTGTGTCGTTGACCCACTCCCAGGACTTCTGGCCCTGGGAACTTAGATGCCTTCCCCAGACTCTGAAGGATGGGATCTCAGGTCTTGGTTCCATTCCCTTACTTGTTAGCATTTTGCCTTTATTAATTTGAAGAAATTCAAATCTTATTGAGAAATCATTAAGTTAAACCAAACCCAGAACAAAGCAACTGAGTAGAAAATTGCAGACACCAGCTGCACTTTTTCCTTCCTACCCAGAGTGGAGAAAAGACTGTTTTTGTGATCAACACAGAGGCAAGCAGGGAGAGTGGGGCACCTTCACTGGGCATTTGGTCACCATGTGGCTGGCCAAAAAGCCCCAGGGGTTGGTGTCAATGTGGAAGCTGTGTAATGCTGCAGGGAATATAAAGAAGACAGTAGGAATCCACAAACAGATGGGATTTCCCATCCTTTTTTGTGATGGCAACCAGGTAGGATGTTATAACCCGCATTTTAGCTTTCCCTTCTGCCCCCTAGTCTCCATGTTTTATCTAATTTGTATTTTTCTTAGTCTTGATATATTTAATTTATATCTTTTACTTTATCACACATATTTCTTGAAAGCTGCTTCAAATCCGCTGTGGAACAACTTGAGGAATAAATACACAGTCTGACAAACCTCTCCACTAGCGTCCTTTTTGGAGCACAGTGCCACAGTATAAGACTAAGTAACTAGAGAAGCAGGATGGTGGAGTGGTCAGTGCATGCCTCCGCAATACTTTGTCCCAGTTGGTGTGCAGAAGGGGGCACACAGCCACCTCTAAGTTGTGCCAGTGCTTCCTAAACTCAGGAGAAGCAAGTGAACATGGCTCTGTATGAGCTGGCAAAGAAGAGTATCCATCACAGCTCTTGGTTCATGGCACCAAGTCACCCTGTCTCAGGATCTTATTGAATTGTGATTTCATGAATATCCTCATAAAGAAGCCAATCTTTCTGGAGCTTTCTTCCTGGAATTTCTGGGTTCTCAGATTTTATTTTCTCAGTCTGTCTTTACCATCCCGGGGGGAAACCTATTGTAACCTGCTTAGGTTAATTGAGATACATCTTATAAAATTCTTGGGTTATTGCAATAGCTTCCCAACCAGCATCTCTGCTTCACTCTTGCCTCCCTACAACCCACTGACTGACCATTAAAAAAATGTAAACATCACTATGCCACTTCCCTCTGTAGAACCTTGCATTGCTCTTGGTGTAAAATCCATGGTTCTTCCCAGGCCTTCAAGACCCTGCACGATCTAGACCCTACATACTCTTGTCTCCCTTGTCATTCTTCTTTTGGCTTCCTGAATACGCCCAAAGTATTCCTGTCCTTGAGTTTTTGCTTCTTCAATTGCTATTGCTTGTTGCAGGATTTTACTGTTTCTTCATGTAGTAAGTTCTTTCTTATTCTTTAGGTCTCAAATCTCATCTTAGACATGTCTTCTCTCCCAATCCATCTCAACTGGCTCTATCCCCTTCACTCTGCTCAACCTCAAAATTATCCATCACATCATGCCACTTACATCCAGCATTTATCACAATCTGCAATAATCTTCTTTATTTTCTCATTTGTTCATTGTACACCTTCCTGAGCAGTGTATAAGCTTCAGAGGGCAGAGACTTAATCCGTTTTGATTTTAGTTATAACTGAGCCACACCTAGCACCTAGAACTGTGGCTGGCATGTAGGAAGTTCTTAATAAATATTTGTGAGATTAATGTATCAATGACTTAAACTAGAAGTTCACAAACTATGTCTCATGGACCAAATCCAGCCTGTTGCCTGTTTGTGTAAATAATGTTCTGTTGGAACACAGCCTATTCACTTACATATGCTACATGATTATGTATTGTCTGCTGCTATTTTTGGTGCTACCATGGCAGAGTTGGGTACTTGCAACAGAGATCATATAGCCTGCAATGCTGGAAATATTTACTATCTGATCCTTTATAGGAAATGTTTGTTGACCATTGGCTTAAACCATAACCCTAACAATGACTTAATCTATATGGGTATTTAGCATTTCACTTAATGAGAAACAGAAGATCTCAGGGTCAGTTCAGTGGCTCAATGATGTCATTCAGAACTCACAATCCTGCTATTTTGTGCTCCTCTGTGCTGGAAACATCTTCCCTTGAAGATCTAAGATGGCTGCCACAGCTGAACACATGATGTCCTTGCACGTCAGAGTTCTAAGGAAAAAGGAGCTTAGTGAGAGAAAAAACCGGCTTTCTCCTTTTCCAAAGAGAAAATCCTCTCCCTAATGATTCCAGATGGGCTTCTCCTTGTGTTTATTGGCTAGAATGGGGTCACATGCTCAGTGCTCGGCCAGTGAGACTGCCATGATTGGCTTAGACCAGACATGATTCATGCCTTGAGGTTGGGCATAACACCTGTAGTGAGCAGAGAAGGCAACGTTTGTCCACTTGTATGAATGAAGCATACTCAGTTTCCTCAAACTCAAGGTGGTTGTGATTCAGGACTGAAGTTTGTCTACGCTCTCCCCTTGGTAGAATTAGGAATGGATGGGCACATTATCACTCTTTTTTCCTTTTCTAGCTCTCAGGTGGGTCTTCTGTCTAATCCTTTACCCTCTTCACCATTTTCTTCCCACTCGCTCCCACCCTTGACCATATAACATAACTTCAGGCAAGTAGGTCTCAGCCGACTTTATGACAATCTCACTTGATTCAGATTTTCGTAAGAGGACAGTCTGGCCTCATTATAAAGATTTAGGAGCACCAATTGAGACTGTAAAATGTTCCCAATTCTATTCCCCGCCAGCCAAGTCTGATGCTTTAAACTCCACTAGACAAGGGACACTTTAGTTTAATGCATTGTTCTTCAGAATGTCTCTGTTAAAATGAATGGTATTTTCAAAAGACCATGCATGATGTGAGCTTATGGCTTAAGCTCAAAGGTATGACATCACATATCATTTTGGATGACGGAAATCTTGACCTTGAGAGGAGCAGGGAGAAGTGTTATCATGGAAATAGCACAGAATCATGAGGTACCTGGATTCCAGTTCCTGTTTATCTATTGCTCTGTTATTCACCTGAGGTAAATTCACTTTCTCTTTCCGGACCTCACCTCCCTCATCTGTTTGTTGAAAGGGTTGGATTCAGTGATCTTTGAGGGCCCTTTCAACTGGTGAAGAGGGATTGGTCACACACTTTGTACAGTTTCATGTCCACATCACTGCATTCATTCACTCCTCATTTCTTGAGTCATTCTTCCAATCCGTGTTTATTGAGAAATTCCCACGTGCTAGGAGTTTTCCTGGATGCTGGGAGTGTAGTATTCCTACTCTTATGAAGCTGACTGTCGAATGGGGAAGCCAGAAAGAGTACCGAAGTAATATAACACCGTGAGACAAGTGTGAGGAAAGAAGAGACAATATCGCATCACGGGCTCATTTCAGTCCAAGGCAGAGAGGCAAGGTGTTACCTCATGCAAGGGGTCAAGGGTGGCTCCCCAGGTATGGAGATGTTTCAGCCTGAAGGAAGAGTCTGAGTTGACCAAGCTAAAAAAGCGTAGTGGGAGAATCTCTCCAGTAGGGGTATTGGCCTGTGTTAAGAACTGTTAGTAAACTGTTTATCATTTTTTCTATATCAGGTTCACCATTTTTCAGTCAATTCACTTGCTATGTGGCCCATTCAAAATGACAGTGGAAAGAAGAATCAGATAAATTTAAGAAGAACCTGAACCAAGTTCATCCAACCAACCATCACTGGGATCATAGTTAATATCTATTTTATTACTTAAATAAACCTATACTATGCATTTTAAGCATGCCACATATGTCAGATTTATTGCTTTAAAATAGAATTATCAAATTGTCACAATGTGCTAGGCACTGGGTCAGAGCCAGAAAAGGGAAGTAGAAGAGGACACAGACCACAGTCTCCAGGAGCTCAGAGCTTAGTTTGGAGACAGTTGAGAACATTAACTGCCTGGGTACAGTGTGTTCCCAGGCACACAGAGGATGCTGACACTATCAGGCTGGGGCCACGAAAACTTTCAGAAGGCCATGAGCTCCCTGAACTGAAATTATTTCTTATTTATTTATTTATTTATTTTACTGTGGTAAAATAAACATAACAAAGTTTATCATTTTAACCATTCTTATGTGTATCATCCAGAGGCATTGAGTACATACACAGTGCTATACAACCATCACCACCATCCATCCCCAGAAACCACTCATCATCCCAGAAAGAAACCCTGTGCCCATGCAGCAAACACTCCCTGTTTCCCAATCACCCCAGCTCCTGGAAACCTCGATTCTACTTTCTGTCTTTGTGAATTTGCCTACCCTAGACACTTCACATAAATGGAATCACACAGTGTTTATCTTTCTGTGTCTAGCTTGTTTCACCCAGAACAATGTCCTTAAGATTCATCCATGTTGTAGTATGAATCAGTATTGCCTTCCTCTCAAAGGCTGAATAATATTCATATATATATACACACACACATATATATGTATTTATGTGTATATATATATTCACACACCACATTTTGTTGAGCCATTCAACTGTTGATAGACACTTGGGTTGTTTCTACCTTTTGGCTACTATGAACACAGCTGTACAAGTGTCTGCTTGAGTGCTTGATTTCAATTCTTTGGGGTGCATACCCAGGAGTGGAATTGGTAGATCATATGATAATTCTATTTCAATTGAATTTTGAAGGCTAAGAATGACCAAGCTAGAGGAAGCAAACACACAATAGATAAATGCCAAGGGAGGACGCATTTCTGTGGGATGGTCCACCCATCGTATAATCTCTCACTTGTCCTGCCCTCAAAGAGCATGCTGTGTCCCACTGTGGCTACAACCATCAGCTCAGTTCCTGGTTTCCCTGGAAGTGCAACTCTGGGTTCATTCAGGGAAAGAGGATGGATCATGGCACCCTGTGAGACATACCCTCCTTTCCTATCTCCTTCCCTACTTTCACCCCACCCAGAAAAATCCTGGGTCTTTCCATTCTCCTGCCTCCCTCACTGAGTTGTTTTGAAGATCAAGGGGCAGTATGAATTGAAAGCGCTTTACACCTTGTAAGGCAGTAGTAGATATTTGTGGACATAGCTGTTGCTATTGTCCTCATTGTCCTCTTTGTTAGGACCATTGTGAGCCTCCAGTAACCTCTCCTGGCCTGAGGAAGCAAAGGGGGAATCACCCCCAACCCCCTGCACAGGTACTTCATCATGGCGAGGAACAGGTTTCTTATTTACTCAGGCCTGCCAGGCTCATGAAACGAAGCCCAGGTAGAACACCTTCAATGGCTGCGTCTCTACACCACACCCCAATCTCTTCTGACACCAAAGTCTATAATAATAACAGATGAAAGCAGAGATTCACTCACCACATCCTGAGACATACAAAGGAAACCAGGCTGCTGTTTTCACTTAGAGTGTCTACAGATCTGCATGGGAGAAAATTTCTAGAAATTCTGGAGCTTTAGGCTCTTCCCTCCAAGAGTTGGTTTCCAAGGCTTGGTTTACTTGATTTCAAACATCTAAACCATAGGTACTCAGGAACGGCTGTGTGTTTGGCACATTGCTAGGGTCTCTGGGGGTAGAGAAGCCCAAGACATGGGTTCTCAGCTTTCAGTCTGGTCATTGCCTTCATTCCAAGGTGCTCAAATGCTCAGTGTCTATTTCCTAACACCTCTGTTCCTGTTTTCTGTTATATTCTGTTGTTCTGGGCTCTGAGGGTGACTGCCATCCTCTGTTAAAAGGTTGTCTACTTTCAAGTAACTCCTTTGCTTTCACTTGGGAAAGCTGTCTTTCAGTTACTGGCTGCCTATCTGGTTTCTACCTATAGTCAATCAAAACACAGGAAACTATCTGACATGGTGTAAGATAAGATTCTAAATTGCGTGGCACATAAAATTGCTCCAGAGTCCCTGGACCACGCTAGACCTCTGATAATTAGCAGAGATCCAGTTTCCCCTTAGGCTCAGAATGGCAAATAGGTGCCACTCGGGCTGCGTTTCTCTGCCCCCAGCAGACATGCTTAATCCATCTTCGTGCTTTTCAGCTGAGCCAAGGCTTGGCTTCTGACCTTTCCTCATTGCAAAGCTGTTGGCAGCCACCATCAGTCTATCTGAGTTGGCACTTAGAGTATGTAGCAGACAGCTGGTATTCCACCCCAATATGCTTTCTGGGCCATCCCCCCAGCTGCTGGGGGTAATGGCTCTCACAACCCACCACTGCACCTGACTCCTGAGAATTGTTCTCTGCTGGCTCTGATAGGAGCCATCTTACCAGGAAGTGTCTCAGATGTTATGTCTTGACTGATATAAGAGCACGAAAGCCTGATAACCTTGTCTCAAGGTGGGGCCACTCTGTGGTGCTATTTGTACATATTGGTATTTCTGGGATCAAGCTGAGAATGACTGTGGCTTTGCTGAGCCCTTCTCCTTGCTCCATCCCCCTTCCCTCACATCCTTACAGATTTTGTTTTAGTTTGCTTGCACCTTCAACAGATCACTCACAAGAATCCTCATCTCAGGGTCTGTTCCTAGAGAAACCTGAGCTAACCTAGGTCATCTGCCATACCTGCTTCTGCTCCTATACCCAAGAAGGAAAAATCAAGGACAAAGATAAATTGATAATGTGCAAAGTTTCCCATTCTCTGGCTCCTGCACCGTAAACAAACCATCATCCCACAAGTGTCTTCTGGGCTCTGGACTTGTGCCAGGTACTGTGCTGTGCACTGAGGACACACCCGCACATAAGACCAAGGAGGGTCCGTCTTCATGGAACTTCCATTGTATCTTAGCTCGCTTTTCCTATACCACTTGCTTTATCTGTTCCATGTATCTCTGGACTTCAGGTCGCCATTGGCCCTCTGCTGCGTGTCCCAGTGCTGGCATTCTACCCTGTTCTGACAAAGGTCATCTCTCAGATGGTTAACTTAGTCTTAACCTTGGTGTTCACTGGCTGCTGGAGCCTTCTCTTGTTTGCTCTGATTTTAGGCCAGCCTCTGTCTCATACCAGGACATATGTAACTTTGGAGATGGCTGGGTCAGGCACAAGCCTGAAGTGAGGGAAGCTTAGAGGGGGTCAGCATTGTCCATAGTGAGTTAGAATACAACTTATAATACCATCACTGATAACACCCGCTTGCATTCAGCACTTTGCGATTTACAAAGCACATTTATGCTTGCTATCTCATTTGCTTCTCCAACAATCTTGGAAGGTAGACTTAATTAGCTCTGTTTAAGTGGTGAGTAAGCTTAAGGGTGGGTGTAGATATGACTGGACTGTGAGCAGGAAATCTCTACCCCAGACCAAAGTGAAGGAGGAAGATAGAATGGAAAGAACAGAGTAGCTTCTGAAGCGTCTCTCAGAAGACAGAAAGTCAAGTAGCAGAATCAAAGACCTTCCACTGCCCTCTCCTCTATCTTCTGTTCAACTCAGGGAGTAGAAGGTCTTTGACCCTATTGCTTGGCCTTCCATCTCCTGAGAGACTCTTCAGAATCTATCTATTCTTTCCATTCTACTGTGCTCTGGTGTTCTCATTATCTGCAGCAGAAGTTTTATAATTTGCAGCTTATAGACCCCTAGAGATTCATGGGAGAGTTTCAGAGAGTTCATAATCCCCTTTCCCCAAATTGAAGTGTATGTCTATTTTTACCTGCAAAGTAATGCACACATTTCACAAGATCCCCAAAAGCATCTGCAAACCACAAAAGTCAGGAATCAGTGCTTAGGTTTTGTGGCCAGGATATACAAAGGACCTGAGATGAGGACGGAGAAAGGTTTTCGATAATATCAAAACTACAGATGCAGAAATTGTATGTGTAGGCACAGCTGTGATGTCCATGGAACATCTGGCTGATAAATGAATCTTCCTCTTTCCCGTGATTTTGAATCATGCAATGACTGAATTTTAGAGCGAGATGCCTGTTCACTGCTGGGCACTTGATTGTCTCTCTGGGTCTCTTCATTGGTAAAAAGAGCACATTGTGATAGGTTATCTTCAAGGGCTCGCCCATCACTGATGTTTTGTGCTGTTGTAAAGAGCCTCAGAAATCATCTCTTTCAGGATCTGTTTAAAAGGTTGCAGCATGCAGTGGCCAAGGGTGGGCTTCCGAGCCAGAAAGTTCAGGTTGCAATCTCAGCTTTTCCTCTTGGGCAGGTTTTCTCTTTGGGCCTTAGTGAAATGGTGATAATGATGACAGCTTCCTGTAGGGTTACTTTGAGGAGCACAAGAGTCAGTCATGTGAAGTGCTTAGACGAAAGCCAACCACACAGTAGGCACTCCATCTGAGTAAGTGTTGACTTTTGTGTAATTTGCACATAGAAGAGAGAACTGAAGGGTAATAAGTAATTTTGAAAAGGTCAATACAGTGAGAAAGAACAAGCCTCGTATTCTTGATTCCTAGTCTGTGCACCGCCCTGACTGCTACACTTGTTAGCGTTCTTCATTTCTCCAAAGACTGAAGATTGTTCTCAGTATCCGCACAGCCTTAGAAAACCCCATTCCCTAGACCTGCTGATAAATAAATATTCAGGGAATTTTAAAGACCTCTATAAGGGCCAGAAAGCACCTAGTACTATTATTTTCTATTCAAATTTTCATTCCTATTCCAGTCAAGTCCCAATGTCCCATCTTTGAACACTGTCCCATCAGGAAGATCCTGCTGTGTCTCAGATGCAAGTTATCTTGCTGGATCTTAGCTGGCATTTCCTACACCATTAGCATTGTTTGTTTTATATGTCTCTGGATTCCAGGCTGCCATTGGCCCTCCGCTATGTGTCCCAGTGCTGGCATTCTGCCCTATTCTGATGTAGGTCATCTATCAGATGGCTGACTCAGTCTTAACTTTGGTGTTCACCAGCTGCCTGCTTTCAGAGCTGTCTCTGGTTTGCTCTGATTTTAGGCCAGCCCCCATCTCATACCAGAGCAGGTATGGCTTGGGGGATGGCTGGGTCAAGTGCAAGTCTGAAGCGAGAGAAACCCAGAGAAAGTCAGCATTGTCTATAGTGACTTAAAATGCAACTTACAATACCATCACCAGTAACATCCTCTTCCATTTAGTATGTTGCAATTTATGAAGCATATTTATGCTCACTATCTCATTTGCTCCTCCAACAATATCATAAGGTAGACTTAAGTAGCTCTGTTTAGGCCAGGCGTGGTGGCTCATGCCTGTAATCCCAGCACTTTGGGAGGCCGAGGCGGGTGGATCACGAGGTCAGGAGACCAAGACCATCCTGGCTAACATGGTGAAATCCCATCTCTACTAAAAATACAAAAAATTAGCCAGGCGTGGTGGCAGGCGCCTGTAGTCCCAGCTACTCGGGAGACTGAGGCGGGAGAATGGCATGAACCCAGGAGGCAGAGCTTGCAGTGAGCTGAGATCACGCCACTGCACTCCAGCCTGGGCAACAGAGCAAGACTCCATCTCAAAAAAAAAAAAAAAAAAAGTAGCTCTGTTTAAGTAGTGAGTAAGCTCAGGCCTAGAGAAATTGAGTAACTTGGGTAAGGTCACACAATTTTTTTTTGAAAATGTAAAATTGATGGCGAGGTGCAGTAGCTCATGCCTGTACTTCTAACACTTTGGGAGGCCAAGGTGGGAGGATCACTTGAGCCTGGGAGTTCAGACCAGCCTGGGCAACATAGCGAGACCTTATCTCTGCTAAAAAAAAAAAAAAAAAAAAAAAATTAGCTGGGCTTGGTGGCAAGTACTTGTGGTTCCACCTACGTGGGAGGCTGAGGCAGGAAGATTGCTTGAGCCCTGTAAGTTGAAATTGCAGTGAGCCATGATGGCACCATTGCACTCCAGCCTGGGCAAAAGAGCAAGACTTTGTCTCAAAAACATAAAAAATTAAAAAAGGTAGAATTGAAAACCAGGTCTACCTGACCTGAAGTCCGTTTTCTTCCAGCTGCCACAGCTGGGACGTCAGAGGGTTCTTAGGTCTGAAGCAAGTGGAAAGAAGTCAGCTAGTTTGGGAAGAGCAACAAGATCTCAGGAGACAAGAGGGCTGAGGTTGGGAGCCCGGTTGTTCTAAGGCACAGCACTGTGACAGAGTACACCTTAAAGGGTTGGGCTTCTTTTGCCTTCCCACTTATGTGGCCTTTAACTGCATAAGAAGCACTGGGAGCCTCAGCTATAGGGTCTTTTATCTCTGTTTCTTCATTTCTTGTCACATCTCCCAGGAAGTTCTATTGTGTCCACAGAGATGAGCATGGGCTTTAAAACTAATCTGACTTTAAATCTTTATTTTGCTACCAGGAAATCTTGGGCAAGTTACTCAGCATCCCTGAGCTTCTGTTTCTTCATCTGCAAAAATGGAATAAACACATCTGCCTTGCAGGGGGGTTGTGAAAATTAAATTAAATAATGATGCATTGTTATCAGGAATACTTGGGGAGTAATGACCCACAAAGGGGTTTAAGTTCTTGGCCAGAGAAACCCAGTGGGCCTTCCCATGAGAGGCTGGGTCTAGGCCTCAGCTTTGCCTTGTCTTCTCTGGGCTCCATTTATTTTCTGGAGTCTCTTCTGTTGCAAGCTAAATAGTTCCTCCTGCCCACTGGAGTCTATGCTGTTCCCTCTGGCTACAGATTCTATAATGTTCCTTGCTTAGCAGTTGCTTAGCCAAGCTGGGCCAATTAAGCTGCATTCCTCTAATTGTTTTGGTGGTTTTTCTCAAACTCCCTCCAATTTGTCTACAAATCAGTTCTAAATTTAGACCCACCCGCCAAATCTTGGAGCTCTGAGCTTTTCACTGCTCTAGCCAACCATGAGGCTCTTCTGCCTTCAGTGATTGGATTTGGGGGTGGTTCTCTTCCTCTCTCTCTTCTCCTTCCTCTAATTATCAACATGTAGGCATGAAATGACATTGTGACATGGTTTATTTTGTTTGTAGAGTGCAGGTCCATTTTCAGTTACCAAACAATTATTTGTATTTAAACTCCCAGGAAAATGGTAGAGAATTAAAGGTGGGATGAATTTATATGCACTAATTATTTTTACATTCCAAAACTGCACAGAGAAAACAAACCAATGTTGACGTAACAGGGGAGAAAAGGTAAGAAAGTAGGGGCAAGAATAAAGTTATTTGCTCTCTGTATTTTTATGCCCCACTCCCTGCACTTTTTCTACCTTCCCAGTTTGCATTCACCAAAGTATCAGGACCCCTGGCTTGGTGAGTCTAACACAAAGAACCTGCAGTGTCTTTGTCAGGCAAGCAGGGCCCTCCCAACACCCAGGAGACAGATTTCAAAGATCCCTATTCTCCCTCCTTTTTTCTCTCCCTCTTCCTTCCTTTTCCTTCATCCTCTTCTCCTCTCTTCTTCCTCCTCCATGTCAATATCAAATTCATTGCCACCAGCCATCTTTTATACTTATACTTAGAGTGACTTATGCTCTTGAAAGCTTTTTCATAGACACAGTCTCATTTGAATTGTACAATAGTCCTGGGCAGGCCAGGGCGGGTACATACGACTCCATTTGACAGATGAAAAAAGTGCTCTAGAGAGGTTTAGCAACTTGCACAAAGTCAAACAGTTCATCGATGAGCTCTCAAAAAGACCCAGGACTTCTGGCTTCAGTCTTGGTCACAATTGGTGCTCTACAAACATTTGTCAAATGAGAGAATTCTGATCTCACTGCTGGCTAACGGATCAGATCAACACAGCCAAAGTCTTCATGACAGGCTGGCAGGCTGGCAGACAAGCCAGAATCTTCCATTGTCTCAGAGCTTCATTCCTATCAACCCAGAGGACACCTGTTGACTGTCCCCAGGAAACCACTGCAGACATGTCTCTTTGTTGTCAGCAGAGTCCCCATGGACATCTCACAAGTCTTTGAGGATGCCCACAGGGCCCTGAAGGGAAGGAGACATGATGGCTGGCTAGAAGAAATGCATCCACAGGTGGCTGAGAGTTTTTTCACCTACTGTAGACTCCAAGTCTCTTTCTCTTAGGGCCCCAAAGGCATGTTAGCACATAAATTTAAATCTAACAGCAAGTGCTTGGATCTAACAATATTCTGAGTGCACAGGCCATGCAGAGCTGACAATCCTGGTGCCTTGCATAGATGACATGTCCCTGCTTTGTAAAATGGGCCTCTCACTTCTATATACATGACTTAGCATTTTTTCCTATAAGAATCAGGTGAGATAAGGAGTCTAAACACGTTTTCAAGAGAGAAAGTTCTATATAAAATAGACAGTAATCCTATATAAAGAACTCCTTTGTTGCTGTGATTACAATAATCCTAGCAGAAAAGTTGACCTTAATATGGGATGGAATCAGAGATGGAAGAGACTTTAGAGTCATGTTTCCCAGCCCCTGAGTTTGTGGGTGAGAACACGAAGATCCAGACAGAAATGATGATCCCACAGGGCCACACAGCAGGTGTCAGGAGGAACAGTTTTAGAACTCTGTCTCCTGGCTCATCCCCTTGTATTCCGTCCTTTTGTTTTGGATGCTGTTTGTAACGTCTATTTTTCTTTCCTTAATTTCTCCCTCTTTCTTTTCCTTTTTCAAAATTCAATACGTGCAAAATGTCTTCTAAATATTCCTTATTCACAGCCTTTTCTCTCTTCAAATATATCTGTTTTATGTCCCGTTACCTCACAATCTTGTGATGTTGCTTTAAATATACTTAATAAATCCATGCTGAGGGGGTAAAAAGAAGAAACCACAATGACCAACTGTGCCACTCCACCCGGAGATCATTTCATTTCAATAGACACCTTCACATACCTCCAAGAAAGAGAAATGACTATTCATGAAATTTCAAATTCTGTGGCAGGCCATTTGGGATTTTCCCCAGATTGCACATTGATTAGGGGGTTCATCTCACTCTTACCTCATGGTTCAATATGTGGCTGCCTTCTCTTATTGGCTAATTGCTCTAACCTTCTGAGCTCTGTGACCCTGACTGACAGCACTGGACATTTCCACAGCCTTGTCCAAAGAGGCCTCCACCAGCAGGGCTGGTTTCTGACACAGTGTTTGCAGGTTATTCCATATTCTTTGGGTCAAGGATGAAGCTTGAGCTTCTTTCTGCATATTTAGTAATCAGACCCAATATGTTCCCAATGAGTGTGCATGAAATTGAAGGGTGGTGTTTCCTCAGGATGTGTTTCCTGGGTGAAGACTGCATGTGAAATTGTCAGGGCTGGTATCAAAAGAGGATTTAAAAAGAACATTTTACTCAAGGAGAAGCAGCAAATGGACAGACAATTCCCCACTTAACATCAGTCATCTGGTCCTTCTTTTCTTTCCCAGTTGGCTCACGGACTTTGCATCTTTTCTTGCATGTATAGAACCTACTATAGATCCTGAAATTTCAGTGTTCAGAGAATACCAGTGCTGGGCTGTGAGACATTGGTGCCTCCAGGGCAAGAAAGGATGTGCCCCACAATCGAAGAAGGGGGACAAGAAAGAATGAGATTTCAGAACTTGGAGGACTTAATTTCAACAGTTTTGGAAATTACCTAGTCTAACCTCCCTCAACTACTTTGTCAGTGAGCCTGAGACTGTCTATAGGGTATGCAAGAATGTATTTTGCTGGAAACACACAGCACCATTTGGACTGTGTGAATGTGCGTGCACCTTACACAATCAACAAAGAGCTGTGCCTGTATGCACACATATGCCCATCTGCTCACAGTGTGGACAAGCCCAGGACAAGCATCCTTATCTGTAAAATGGAGCCTTGATATCTGCACCGTTTACTTCACAGGGTTGTGAAGAGGGTCAGTAAGATCATGCTTTGAGACACATAAGATATATATTTTTGAAAATGTGAGTGAAACCTTGGTGTGCATGGGATTAGGTGCATAACTGGAGGAAGCTGTGCTTGCTAAGAACAGACCTACTTTGGGGCCCGGGGAACAAAAGATACCTCTTGCCCCCAACACACAACCCTGAAGGTTGGGCAGGCCACAGCCAGTTGGGAAGGGAGAAAAGGAGCCTGACGAGGTATGTGGATGAGGAGGCTGTGGTGGACAAGAAGGAATGGCCCTTTCTCAGGACATGTAAGAGGCTGCCTTATCTTGAACATTCTCCAGAATAATGGGGGATCACCTGGGTGCTGAGGTCCTCAAGGCCACCAGGTCTGGGGCTCAGACCTACTGGGGCTGGGTGTTTGTGTACCTAGATGACAGCTGGCAGATGTGGAGTAGTACATGGGTGAGAAAACAGACTGGGAGAGTGAAACACATTTGGCTGAGGCTGCACAACAGGATGTGTAAAGTGAGGGACTACAAACAGGCCAGTGTAGCTCCAAACCCAGGATACTCTTCTCAGCATCACAAACAGGGCAGTGGAAGAGAAGAGGGCTGTTCTGTGCTGAGGAAACCTGAAGCCCAAGGAACAGGCCTTGCCTGTGTTCAGGATGAAGAAGGTAGTGGCCTCTGATTGCATCCTTCCTCCTCTGGGGAGGGTTGGTGAGCTCTACCACCCTTCTAGAAAGGATGGCTCAGACTCCCCACTTCTCCCCTTTTTCTCCAGTTTCTTTCTCCAGTTGCGCAAGCCCAAATCCTTCCTGTAACCCTTGACTCTTCTCTTTCTCTCCTTGTGAACTGTTCCTTTGAAATATGTTCAGAAACTTAACAGTTCTCACCATCTTCACTGCTGCTATCCTGTCCAAGCCCCATCATCTCTCTCTGGTCTCATGCATCTCCCTGCATCCACCCTTACTGCCTGTCATCTCATCTCTGCACAGCAGCCACAGGAATCCTTTTCATGGGTAGTCAGTTCATGCCTCTCTTCTGAGGGAAACCCCCAAAGGCCTTACTATTATTTGAATGTGTCCCCCAAAGTTGATGTGCTGGGAAAATAATCCTCAATGCAGCAGTGTTGAGAGGTGGGACTCTTAAGAGGTGATCAATGACATATGGATTAATGTCATTATTGTAGGAATGGGCTCCTGATAAAAGGATGGGTTTGGCCTCCTTTCCTCTTTCTCTTTTGTCCTTGTGATGCCTTCCACCTGTATTGACACAGACAGAAGGTCCTCACCAGATGCAGCCCTTTGACATTGGACTTCTTAGCCTCTAGAACCATGAGCCTCTAGAAATTTCTGTTTATTATAAATTACCCAGTCTGTGGTATTCTGTTATAGCAGTGCAAAACTAACACAGAAAATTGGTATTAAGAAGTGTGGCTATTGCTATAACAAATATCTGAAAATGTGGACATGGCTTTGGAACTGGGTAATGGGTAGAAGTTGGCAGAATTTGGCAGGTCAGACTATAAAAAGCCTATGTTGCAATAAATGAAACATTAACCCATTTATGCCTAAGGTGGCATTTTTTTTTTTAATTTTTGCAATCAGATCTTGGTGATGACCTTGAGTGCTAGGATATAAATAACTACCACATGCTTAGCATTCCAATAATGGAACACTAGGCAAAATTATGGGCAATTCTGGTGAGGGCTCATAAGAAGACAAAAGTCATAGGGAAAGCCAAAATCTTAGCAACTACTTGAATAGTCATAGAATGTTAGTAGAAATATGGGTGGTAAAGGCCATTCTGATGAGGTCTCAGACAGAAATGAGGAAGAAGATATTGGAAACTGGAATAAAGGCCATCCCTTTTATATAGTTGCAAAGAACTTGATGACATTGAGGACAATGGACTTTGCGGAAGGCAGAACTTAGGAGTGATGAACTAGGATATCTGGTAGGAGAAACATCTAAGCAGCACAGCATTTAAGATGCTGTATGGCTTCTTTTGGCTGCTTATTGTAAAATGAGAGATGAGAGAAATGTTTTAAAGTGGGATTTATAATTAAAAGGAAAGCAGAAAATAAAACTTGTGTAAATGTTCAGCTTGGCCATGTAAAGAATGAAAGAGTATATTTAGGAAAGCAAACTAGGGTGTGTCCAAGTGACTATCTGCTAAAGAGACTAATAGAATAGAAGGGAGCCTGGGACAGTTTACCAAAAGCATAGAAGAAAGACCCTGAAGGCATTTTAGAGGTCTTCCAGGATGTCCTTTCCATCTAGGACCTTGAGAGAAGGGTTTTCAAAGAAGTGACCAGGGGCCCTCAGCATTCATTGCCCTGCACCACTTTTGGGACTCTGCTCCCCGCATTTTGGCACAGTACTCTCTGGCTGCCCCAGCTGTGGCTCAGGCAGGCCCAAGTGCAGCCCATACTCCTGCTTCAGAGAGTGCAAGTGGTACACCTTGGTGGTGTTTATAGAGTGCTATTTCTGCAGGTGTGCAGAAAGCAAAGCTGTGGAGGTATCGTGGCCTCTACTTAGATTTCAAATAATGTATTGGAGAGCTTGGGAGCCCAGCAAGAGAACTTATCATGGAGCTAAGTCACTGCGGAAAGTTCCTACTAAGGCAATTCCTAGCGGAGACATGGGTGTGGGGTATCCCAGCATGCAACTCCAGCCTAGGAAAGCTGCAAGCACAAGACTCCAACCCGTGAGAGAATGAGTGGATTGAGCCTAGCACAGCCATAGGGGTGGGGCGGCTGAGGCCTTAGGGGCCCAACCTCCACCCTTGTGTGCCCAGGATGCAGGACATGGAGTCAAAGGAGATTATGCTCCAGCTTTAAGACTTTGTGCTTTCCCTGCTGGTGTTTGGACCTACTAGAGACCAGTTACCCCTCTCTTCTTTTCTATTTCTCCTTTTTGTAATGGGAATATCTATCCTGTGCCTGTCCCATCATCGTACTTTGGAAGTGTATAATTTGTTAATTTCACAGGCTCACAGCTTATCTCAAAGTTTCTCTTCAAATTCACAGAGAATAATTTATCTCAGGACAAATCCTTGGGTCTCACTCATGTCTGATTTAGATAAGACTTTGGAGTTCGGAACTTTCGAGTTGATGCTGGAACAAGTTAAGACCTTTGGGACTATTGGGACAGAATGAAAGTATTTTCCATATGAGAAGAACATGAATTTTTGGAGCCAGACGCAGAATGCTGTGGTTTGAATGTGTCCCCCAAATTTCCTGTGTTGGAAACTTAATCCTTAATGCAACAGTGTTGGGATGTGGGAGTTTTGAGAGGTGCTTAGTTCATGAGGGCTCTTGCCCTTGTCAATAAATTAATGTCATTATCCCAGGAGTAGGCTCTTGATACAAGAATGAGTTTGGCCCCCTTCCCTCTCTCTCATCCATGTGATGCCTTCCACCATGTTATGACACAGCAAGGAGGCCCTTATCAGATGCAGCACCTTGATCTCGGACTTTCCAGCTTCTGGAACCATGAGCCAATAAAATTTCTGTTCATCATAAATTACCCAGTCTGTGAAATTGTTATAGCAACACAAAATAAATAGATGCCCCCATCCATTCATAGGACAAGGCCTTCTATGAGCTGCATCACCCACAAAAGACCTCTCTGGTCTCACTTCTTCCCATGCCCTTCCCCTGTCCTTGCTCACTGGCTCCAGCCACACAAGCCTCGCCTGTCTCAGGACCTTTGCATGGACTGGTCCTTATGCCTGGGTGTGGGGTCCACTTGACTCATTGCTATAGCTCTCGCAATAGGGCTTAACAAGGGTTCAGGAAATAGCTGTGCAATGAAGTTCAACTGTTTCTCTCATCATACTTTCTACCTTGTACCTTTTTCCTCAGTGTTTTATCCTCCAGAGCCCACCCTAGAATCCTCGCATGGGCTCTTAGAGGAAGGCCTGAGTGCTTTCCCAATATCTCTTACTTATGCAGAGAGGCAGCTGGAGGGCACAGAGTGTGAACATTTTCAAAATCCCATGCCAGTCTTCCTAGCTCTGCATTTCCCCACCACCTCCAGAAGCCCCATCTTCCTCTGTGTGCCATGCTTTTCTCAGCCCCCCAGGCAAGAATGAAGTCACTGTTGTTATTCACTGTGACTGGTTGTCATGGCAACAGGGCCAACACACATCCACAGAGTCCCGGGTTAGTGTGCACCAGGGGTTTAGCAAGGTGGCAGTGGTGGTAGTGGGAGTGGTGGGGGTGTTGGGCTGCTTGTATGGGTTTCTCCACAAAGGAGGCATCTGGGGAGAGAGCCTGATTGGGACTCTAGGACAGTGGCATGTGCTTACACACTGCTTAGAAGGAGCATAATCCCAACACAAAGGCACCATTAACTGCAGAAAAGCTTGCACAGGGACCAGCTAGCTGCAGCCCTGGGAAAAGGCGCTTTTTGGATCATGTCCTGATAGGCTCTCTTCCTCTGCCTGGGACTTGGCTGATCTGGTCCAGTACCCAGAAGAGAAAACAGAGGGAGAAACAGACAAGAGAAAAAAAAATGCACGGAAAAGTGAGGACATGAGGCCACTCACATGTCTAAACCCAGATGTGGGCTCTGGTTAACTGCTGGGGTTGGGTCAGAAAAGGAGAAGTCAAAAGTGGATTCTAGATCCTTCCCCTGAGATAAAGGACTAACTCATCTATATGTATGGGTTACCTATTAGTTAAAGTAGTGCTAACTGCTATAAAAGATAAACTCCTAGATTCAGTGATTTAACCCAATAGAAGTTCATTCCCCACTCTACACAAAGTCTAATCAGCATTATTGAAGGCAGGAGTGGAAGGGGGCTCAGGACACCAGGCTGATAACAAGTCTGCCAAAATCAGGTGGCGTCCAAGATTGTCTTGGACCTTGGCATCCAGCAGACAGACTGTTAGGAAAAGCAGAGGGTCACATGGGAGGTTTTCAGGACTGGTCTGGAGGTGGGCTGCCTCACTCTGCCCACATCCCATTGGCTGGAACTGTCTCATGGCCCTACCTAGCTGCAAGGGGGCCTGGAAAATGTAGTGTAGTTGTCTGGTCAGAGTCTCTGCTGCAGGTTGAAAGGAAGCCTGGCCCTGGAGGCAGAATGCTGTGTCAAGGAAATGGACCGGAGGTGGACATTGCCCACAGCCAGACAGGAAGGGGCCCCCAGGCATGCAAAAAATACCCAGTGATAAGAACCATTCAGAATTAGAATCCAGATTGGCCTGACTCCAAAACCTGTGGTTATTTGTATTCTGAGGCTTCCTCCTACAGGAACTTCCTGGATTCTGTTGAAAGGAGAAAGGAGAGAAGGTAGGGAAGAGGTGGAGTGGACATGGAGAGCAGGTAGTGATAAAGTGTGTGTCAGCCTGGTCTAGCTCCTTGGGTGCCCTGCGAGCTCTGCCCATGTTTGGTGCTCATGAGGGTTTCCGCTGGAGACTACCTTACCATTCTCTTTGAAGTTAGATGAGAACTCAGGTTAATGTGCACAACGGTAGCATGGCAAACAGGTGGGGAGCACAGGGATGGAACACAAATGACAGCTCAACAGAATCCAGAAACTTTTGGTCTAAACTGGCAGGGAATTCCACCTGAGGGGCGGAGTGAATTGGGGTCCTCAGCGAAAGAGGTGAGGGGGATGGATTTCCATCCTGGAAGTGGAGGAAGAGCAGGCCAGGAGAGCCAGGCACACAGGCACAGGAAAGGCTGCTACAAGGAGAGGATGGAGGGGTCTCAGGGTGGAAGGGAGGCCTGCATCAGACCCACCTAAGCCTTTGGTGTCAGACTTTTCAGAGCTGGGGCTCCAGTGTGAAAAAGCTCCCTGCTAAAACTTGTTCTTTCTGTGAATGGTATACTGAGGCTCAGAAGGAGGAATCATGATTTTTCCAAAGTCACAAAGCTGCTTAGAACCAGACCCCAGCCTAGAACCTTCATCTCATGTCTCCTGGGTCAGTGGTTGTTCTACTTCTATAATTGTCCTACACACACATATTCTTTCATTCTCTCTCTCTCTCTCTCTCTCTCTGTCTCTCTCTCTCTCTCTCTCTCTCAAGTTCTGAGGAACCCAGGTAGACTTAGAATCTCCAGCAGAAATCCTGACACTCTGACAGTTGGAGGCTGATTTAGCTGCGTGTTTTCATAATTGAGTCTGTAACTTGCACAGATCTAATCCATATTTATAATCTTACATTGGGCAACTGATACCTTCTGTGTCTGCCAGCACGGCAAGAGCCCTGGCTGCAGGTTGCAGTGCAGAAGTGGGTCTCTGCTGCAGCGGGGAGCCCAGGAGGGAAGACCCGTCTCATCTCTGAGAATGATAGTGCGCTCCCTGAGTAGCTCCTGTGCAGGGTCTGTTTAAAACCCCTCAGTGATATGCAAAAAGAGGGTAGGAGAGAAGTTGCCTGATTTAAATTATATAAATTGTGAATTATAGAGAACCTTTAAAGATAGTAGTTTTTACACTTTCAAGGCATTCAGGAACCAAATAGGAAGCAAAACAAGCTCAATTAGAGGCACTCTGAGGACCACTTTAATGAATAGAAAAGAAAGTCCTGTGTAATTAACATGCTTTGTGCTGCTAAACTGGTATTCCGTGTGTTGAAAGCTACCTTTAAAAAAAAGAAATATAAAATTATGGCATGGTAACACTGTATACTATATGCTCTGCGTATTACTATGAACTCTGATTTGCATAGAGTAATAAAACACTAGCCCAGACCAGACTATCAACAGCACTAACCAAGGAGATTCTAGATCCTGCTGCACAACTAAGACACAGCACATCCTGCCTCAGGCCCCCGACCTCGGCCCAGACTGTGTCCCTGGCAGCCTTGCCATATATTCATGCTCATCCCCCGTCTTAGACATAACACCCTTTTCTAGCATGCTCCCCCTGTCCCCACTGAGTCTCGGACAGGCCTCTGAACTCACCGCCTCCCACGTGAGTGGCACAGGCACAGGAGATACTACAATAACACAGCCGCGAGACTGCCATTGATTTCCCGCTCTCAGTCTCTGCTTTAATCCATATTTTTATTAAGCTTTTTTGTTCAGGAAGGAACATTTAGGGAAAACCATGAAGGGCTGTCAGGAGCTGTTATTAGTCTTCTCAGCTACCACCAATGAGCTATTCCAGGCAGAAATATTTGCCATCAGACAGCGGACCCAGGGGCCAGCTTGGAAGCAGAGCTGATTTGGCCGACAGAAAGGAGAATAAAAGACGGTTCTCGAGATGCCAGGAGGACAATGGGAGCAGCAGTTTCCAATTTATTTCACTTCTATTGAACACTTTTTAGACCTCAGTACCCACATCTGGTGAGTTGGCGCCATCCTTCTCTTAGAACTACTGAGGCTTATTGCTGGGATTTAGAGAACATCCAAATCACTCCACACAGCTTTATTTGGACCTTTCCAGGTGTGAAGCTTGGGGCTAGGTGCTGAAATACAGAGGCATACAGGCTCCACAGCAGTTCATGCAAAACTCCTCTCTTCAACTTGAGTTCAAGGCTAAGTCTTTAAAGATGTCACCTCCAAACTACCACCTTGGAACTGCTTCTATTTTTATGTTTATTAACGTGGTCTGTGCTCCTTCTCCAACTACACTGTTGAGGGCATGGCAGTGTCTATGTATGTAGCATACTGCCTGGCACATCCTGGGGACCCAGAACATATTTACTGATTCATGAATGAATGAATAAATGAACAAATGGCTGAATGCACCACACTGAAACAGTCAAATCCTGTAGTACATGTTGAGAAGGAGGAGGGTATATACCAAGGGAAGGCAAGATGCCAACAAAGGGGGCTGAGAACTCCAAGCTAGGGTCTGGAGGTCCTGAGGATCTCCTTGCTTCTTTCACACTTCCATCTAATCCCATTCTGTGGTCACAGTACCTCCTGGGCTCGTCCTAGTCTATGCCTCTGCTCATTCTCCACCAGTGTGGTCACACTGCAAAGGTGTGCAGTGTGAAAAGAGCAGAACGGTTTTCTTGGGGAGAGGTTGGAGGAGCATGTACCAAGCCCCTGCTGAATCTCTAGCACCAATTTGACCCAGTGACTGAGCATCCTGCAGAAAATCAAGACACTCCTTACCAGGAGGAGCATTAATTAGGATCACAGGACCCAGGGGCATGGAACAGCCTGAGCATGTTTTAGGGAGCAGACCAATCAGAGCCAAGGAACAAAGTAGGAACAACAACCCAGGGTGTGCAGGAGAGCTTATAATGCTCTCTGCCCAAGCGCAACCTCCTGGGGGAAGGTGAGCAATGAATAAATCAGGAAGAAACATCAACTCTGAGGGTGTAAGGCAGGGAGGAAACTCACATTAGGGACCACCTACCAGGACCAGACTCTGGACTCACTACTCTAGCTGCACCCCCAGTGGCCCCCTCCCACAATCCCTGCACTGATTTGGAGGCCAAGGTCTCTTCTCATTACACCCTCTGCAGCAGAATCCAGCAGTCCCTAGAGGACTCAAAGGCGATCTTCTGAAAGCTGTTTGCTCTTTCCCTTGGGAAATGGGCTATGGTTATATTTTTCTTCCTCATTTTCTATGTGGGAATGATAACAGTAAGAATGATGCCTACATCTCCCTGATGAGGGAAACAGTGGTGGCATCTGTCACTGATCCCTGCCTTGTGACTCTCCATCAGCTCAAGTCATAGGTGACTTTCATTCATGGAGAGAGCTGCCCTAGACTCCAGCAAAGGAGCTTTGGACCACTCACTACAGAAATCTGGGCAAAACTGTGGCTGAGAATGAAGCTACCTGTGACCCATCTGGGCACTGCATTCTCAGGACTTCAGCAAGCAGGAGTGTCCCTGGGACTCAAATGAAGGCCCTAAGGGAAACTTCTGGAGGGACTGAGCTAGTTTAAGCAGCAGATAGGAAGCCTCTGTGTCTTCAACCTAAAGGAAGTGTTCAACCGGAAGACTGTGACTTCAACCTAAAGGATCCTACCCATGGGCTGTCAGGACAAGAGGAATTGGACTTACTCCATGCAACCTGATGGACAGAAGCAGAGTCAACGGGTGGAAGTTACAGGAAATAGAATCGGGCCAAGGAAAGGAAGGTACTGGGACTCTCAAAAGATGGGCTCAGCGGGCTCAGCAAGATGGCAGCTTGTGTCTCTCTAAGCAGAACACCCCATGAGAATAGCATTACACAGGCTTCCCATGTGCTTATTTTCTTTAACTCTCCGCATCCCCATGAGAAGGATCAAGCTCACACTATCGCCTTTTCTTAGAGGGTGAGTGTGGGGTTCTGAGAGGTCAGGTAATAGAATTATCTCCCCAGTATGTGGTAGATCTGGGTTTGATCCCAGTCTGCTGCTCCCTCTAGTAGGCCCTAAGGCCTGGAGTTCATATAAAAGTCTTAGGAATGTTGGAAGAGACTCACATATTTTCGGCATCTTCAACTATAGGTCATAGGAATCCACAAATCTAGGTCTGTGGATTTTTAACTGGATGAACTCAGTCTGGTCACTTGACTCCCCTGAGCCTCCATATCCTTATATGCATGGTGGGGTGGAATCGCCTTCCTCTCAGGATTAGTAGTGCCGGGGGTCCCTGAGACCCAACCCAGGACGATACAGTGCTGGGAACTCTGGGATTCTGTTTACTTTCTGGGCACCAGCTGAGAAGCAACACAGGCCTCCTTTGCTCTAAGATCCCAAAGATTTGAGGAAGAGGATAGCTTTTGTGCTCTCCTTGCCTCTCTGAATTAAATGGGTATATAATAGGATACAGAGCCCCTCACCAGTATTATGAACTTCCTTACTTCTTCTGCATTTGTTCTTCCTACACCCTACCTGCTCAGCCTGATTTTCTTTCCTTCCAAGTCTTCTTATTATATATTTGGACTTCGACTCTTTAGCCCAAAGACCTAGGAAATGATGTCACTATCTTCTAGTTCTACCCTGGCAATTCTGCTAAAGCAACAGGTATCTCACGTTTTGGCTGCCCAGATAGTGAGAATCATGGGGCAGTGGGTGTGAAGGAGGTGGGGGCACATCAAGCAAGCTCTTCACAAATATCATCCTGCCACAAAGACATGTCTTCACTCTATGTACTTACTTTTCCCTATCTCCTTGGACGCTGTTGTGACTTAACCATCATCTCCCACCTGAACTGCTACAACAGAATTTTAAAAGCTTTCCGTCTTGGTTCCCTCCATTCCATTTTCCTCAGGGATGCCAGATTTATCTTTGTACAAGGCGAAACTGTGTCATGTCAATCCTCTACTTAAGAGACACTGAGAGCTTCCCAATGCGCTTGAGATAAACCACAGAACCCCTGCCTGCTCCTGCTCCACTCCTGCAGCCTCTCTAAGCTCGTTGTGACTGTTCTCCTGCTTGCCCTTCGAGTCACAGTTATTTGGGCCTCCCTCCAGTTCCCCGAGCACGCCAAGGACATTCCTTCACACATGTTGGTTCTTCTGCCTGGAATTCTTCACATCCTGATCCTCCCATGTTTCCTCCCTAGCTACTCATCCTTCAAGCATCAGGTTAAACGCTGCCCCCAAGCTCAACCCAGTAGAAGTCTTCTTGCAACCCCAGTCTAAACTGGATCTCCCCTGAAATTCCCTCCCATAACATCACTCTTATTCTTCACTGATTTTATCATAGCTTTGAGTTGCATTCATTTTGGGGTTTGATTGTTCCTTCCAAAATATAAGCTCTGTGAAGCAGGCGTTACTGTCTTTTCAGCCTTGCACCTGTTAAAGAAGCTCACCTTATCTCTGGGGCACATGAAGAAGAAAGGAGAGGGAGAAGAAAAAGGAAAGGGAAATGACGGTAAAATGTAGAAGGGAGAGAAGAATAGGAAAAGCAAGAAGGATAAGAGAGGAAGGAGAGAGGGATTGAGGAAGGGAAAGAGGTAGAAGAGGGGAGGAGGGAAAATAAGAACCAGAGTTTCTCTAACTGGCCACAGGCTTCCCCCTCCTTCCAGTAAGCAGCCTGGGAGTCAGCTTGATTGCTGGCACCCTCACCTGACAGATGGAGCTTGTGCACCCACCATCTCTCTTCACTGGGACCCTGGACAGAGGCGAACAGACACACACAGGTACATGCACATACATCTGGATGCATGCCTTGAGTCTGAAAGAAGCAGATGCTTATTCTTTCTCCCTATTTTGCCTCTGCTTTTTTGAGACAGAGTCGGGCTCTATTGCCCAGGCTTGAGTGCTGTGGCACGATCTCAGCTTACGGTAACTTCCAGTTCCTGGGTTCAAGCGATTCTCCTGCCTCAGCTTCCCAAGTAGCTAGGACTACAGGTACATGCCACCATGCCTGGCTTTTTTTGTATTTATAGTAGAGATGGGGTTTCTCCATGTTGGCCAGGCTGGTCTTGAACTCCTGACCTCAAATGGTCTGCCTGCCTTGGCCTCCCAAACTGCTGGAATTACAAGCGTGAGGCACCACACACACCCCACCCCTGCCCATTGCCCCTCCATTTTGCCTCTGAACCTGGACTCCCTTTCCTAATGGTCTGAGTATTATTTTTATTTTGTTGGACATAACAAAAGGCATAAAGAAAGGACAGGATACAGTTGGAAGGTATACCATACAAATGGTGCCTAGAGGCCAGGCATGGTGGCTCATGCCTGTCATCTCAACACTTTGGGAGGCCAAAGTGGGAGGATCACTTGAGCCCAGGAGTTTGAAACCAGCCTGGGTGACAAAATGAGACCCCAGATTCTGCAATAAATAAATTAATAAATAATAAATAAAATAAGATAATTAACCAGGCATGGTGGTACACCTGTAGTACCAGATCCTTCGGAGGCTGAGGTGAGAGAATTGCTTAAGCCCAGGAGGTTGAGGCTGCAGTGAGCTATGATAACACCACAGCACTCCAGCCTGAGCAACAGAGCAAGACCCTGTCTCCAAACAACAACAAAGAAATAGAACAAAACATTCCCACACAACTGGTGCCTAAAAAATTAGCACAGAAACCCTGTAATTCCCTCCAGGCATCTAGGAATCTGGTGTACCAGCAGACTGATTTCTGGGAACTGGTGTGGTGGCTGAGCAGGAACTCACAATCTGCTGAATTCTCCAGACTTCAACTAATCAGGGAGGTGAGAGAAAGCTTCTTAGACCTCTGCTTCCCTGCTGCTAGCTGCTGCTTTCCCAACTAGCCATCCTGGTGCTGCCTGGTCCCCTTCCCTTTCCCCCTTTCCTGCCCAGATTTAAACACCGGCATCTTTAGGCCTCAGAGTCCTGCTCTGTGCTGGATGGTGGCCATTAAAAAGTACTGGTTTTGGTTCCAGAAACCTGGGCTCCGATCTATGTTCTGCGAGCTCGCACGCGACCCCTCCCCTCTCTTGCCTCCAGATTGCTCATCCATAAGACGGTCTTCAATAACCCTAGGATCCAGACCTCGTGTTCTATGGTTCCAGTCAGCCTGCTGATAGAGCCCCATATCCATCAGTTGTTGCTGATAACAAAAACCTTAAAATCTCAGTGTCTTCCAACAGTAATTATTTTCATGTTTACTGGTCTGTAGGTTGACCGAGGTTTGGCTGATCTGGGCTAGGCTAGGCAGGGTCAATCCAGAGCCCAGGTCAAGTGAGATTCAAATTTGCTCCATGTATCCTTATTCTGATGCCTAGACTAAAGGGGCAGTGGCCATCTGGAGCAAGATCTTCTTATGGCAGATCACAGGGGTGTGAGAAGTTAAGCTAGATTGTGTAGCACATGCAAAACTTCTGCTCACATAGCATCCACTAAAATCCCATTGCCCTAGGAGAGTCACATGACTAAGGCCAACTCAATGGGGTGGAGGAATATTCTCTGGTTGCTCTAGTGGGAAGTGCTGCAAAGTGGCAAACGGTGTATTAGTTTGAGTTCTTACTATAAGGAATTGGCTCATGCAGTTATAGAGGCTCAGAAGTCCAAGATCTGCAGCCAGAAAGCTGGAGACCCAGGAGAGCCAATGGTAGAGCTCTAGTTAGAGTCTGAAGGCCTGAGGACCAGAAGAGCTGATATAGTAAATTCTAGTCCAAGTCCAAGTCTGAAGGAAGGAGAAGACTGATGTCCCAGATAAAGGCAGTGAGGCAGAGAGAAGGAATTCTTTCTTATATTCTATTCAGGCCTTCAATGGATTGAATGAGGCCCACACGCATTGCAGAGGGAAATCTGCTTTACTCAGTCTACTGGTTTAAATGTTAATCTTATCCAGACACACCCTCACAGACACACTAAAAATAATGTTTGACCAAATATCTGAGCACCCTGTGGCCCAATGAAGTTGACACAAAAAACTGGTCTTCCCAAAGGGCTGATATGTGTAGTTCTTTTACCAGGAGTGGGTAGAAAACTCAGAGCAATGAACTGATGTTCTGCAAGGCCTTTGAGAGATTAAAAAAAAATGGCAAGAGGGCATTTTGGGGATCCTGGCCAAACAATGAGGGAGAGAGCTTAAAGAAAGGATTCTTTTCATGCTCTACACATTTGGTCACATTGAGAGGTATCTACTCTGGTTTCCCTGCTTGAAGCAGAGAGTATCAGTGGTCACCAGTATCCCTGTGCTCCTCTACAGTTCTTAGCCTCCCCTGTAGTTACATTGGTCATATACTAGTGCTAGCATGTGCACAGAAGTGATCTGTGTCATTTTCAGGCTGAAGTGTGTAAGTATTCTTCATGCCATCCCTGTTACCCACTTAGATAATTCCAGGACAACATTGAAGCAACAAGAGGGAAGACTAATAACTGGATGCAGTCTCAATCCCTGAGTCACCATATGGAGGAGAGGAGCACGGCTGCATCAGACTGTGTCATGAGCAAGGCACTAGAATTTGGGATTTATTTGTTATTACAGCATGGTCCGGAGTATCTTGACAAATACATTTCTGTTGTACTGGCTCCCTGGGTAAGTCCATTATCTCTTCTGCTTCAAATTTGGACTCATTCATTGATTCACAGGCTATGAGAGTTAATGGGACCCTTTGAGCAGACAATGCAGGCAGCAGCAGAAGGAACTATTGCAGACATTTCCTGTGCTTGGCTCCAAGGAGGGAGAGGAGTTACCAGAGAGCCTTGGGATAGCAGAATGTTATTTTTTAAAATAAAATGACAGTCACTAGTGTGCGAATATGTTGTTTTAGTATATAGAGATAGAAAACCAACAAAAGCATGGACTACAATTTCCCAGATAACCCCTGCTTTCATTTTAAAAATAACAGTAATATGTGGTAGAACCTTCAAACAAAATAGATACAAAAGGAAAATAAGATTTTTCTCTCCTCATTCCTCCAGTGCCTCTGCTCAAAACTGGATACTTTAAACAGTGTGTGAACCATTCCTTGCATTTTCTTTTGGGGAAAAAGAACATGTATTTTTCTTTTCTTTTTTTTTCTCTTTCTTTTCTGCTCTGTAGCCCAGGTTGGAGCACAGTGCTGCGATCTTGGCTTACTTCAAGCTCCACCTCCTGGGTCCACGCCATTCTCCTGCCTCAGCCTCCCGAGTAGCTGGGACTAAGGGCGCCCACCACCATGCGCAGCTAATTTTTTGTATTGTTTTTTTAGTAGAGATGGGGTTTCACCATGTTAGCCAGGATGACTTCGGTCTCCTGACCTCGTGATCCACCTGCCTCAGCCTCTCAAAGTGCTAGGATTGGTGTGAGCCACTGCTCCTGGCCCACATGTATTCTCTTATATGCATATGGAAATGTGTAGTCTTCTTTGTTTAAGATTCTGTTCTACATTTTGCTTTTTGTCACTTAATAAGACAGCATCAAGGTCTTCCCACATCAGCACCTGCAGGACTTTCTCATACTACTGAATGCCTTCAGAGTAGTCTACCATATGGTAGCACTACCATTTATTTAATATGATCCCTATTGAGGGACTCTGCTTCCAATATTGTTTGTTTGTTTATTTTTCTACTATAACCAGTGCTGTAGTGACTACAATGAATATTCCTGTGCCCATATTTTACAGAGCAGGTTGCTAGCAGTGGGATTGTTGGGTTAAATGGGATGCATTTGATAAATATTGCCATATTGGTTTCCCCAAAATTGCACCATTTTGCCTTTCTACCAACAGTACAATGAATGCTCTACATCCTCATCTGCACTGGGTGTTAATTTTTTCCAGTTTTGTAGTTGAAAAATGGCATATATTCTTTTCAGTGTGAGTTCTTTAAGGATGGGTGTCCATATTATTACCCACTAAAAATCTGTTTCTTGAACAAATTATTTTCATTAACAGGCAATGAAATAAATAAAACAGAAAACAATGCAGTGTTCAGAGGGCTTCATCACCTTCAGATGGAGCTGTACCCCATCAAACTACCCATTGGTGTTCTCAGCATTCCTGAACTTCTGCCCCAAATCCCTTAACTGATTGCCTACCTGTAGGTTGGGCTGTACTGGAGTCACCTTTTCCTCCTTCCTTAGACTGAGTCAACCCTGCACAGCCAGATCTGTGAGCTCCTTGTCAACAAAGCAGTTCAAATACAGGTCAAGAGAATGCTTGTTGGAGATGGTACCAAAATAAATTTCTGAATTGGACAAGGGGCTAGGTGATATCACGTCTTGAGTTTATTTATTTTTTGAAAATTTATCCGCTTTATTTTTTCTGATTGAAGAAAATGCCTTTGATGTGAAATCAAAAAATACAGAAAAATACAAATAAAAAAGCACAAATTATTTGCAGTCCTGCCATCCGGTGTCACATATTAGTGTACAGGTTTCTCATCCTTTTAAACACACACCCACATGCACATACATACATTTACCAAAATCATTATTCTTCCAGAGGCAGTGTAACAAGGTGGTTCATAGTATGGACTCTTGAATCAGATAGCCTGGGTTTATATCTCAACTCTGCCACTTTCCAGCTGAGGGACTGTGGGCAAGTCACTTTTATTCTCAAGGCCTCAATTTTGTCATCCTTAAAGTGCATGTAATAATAGCATCCACTTCATAGGCTTACTGTGTCTGTCAATGCAATAATTACAAGTCAAACTGGCAAGTGGGAAGAGCCATATAGTTATTAAAGATTTCTTCCCCTTGTTGGATGTACCATTATTTAGACCCACTTCTATTGAACATTTGATATTTTTTCAACTTTTTCCATCACAAATAACACTGCAACGGTCAATCTTGTATATAAAACTTTTCTAGCTATGGAATGGCGTTTTCTATGGAATGAGAATCTGAGAATATGGCTAATTGCAAAGATTTAAATATGCATTGTCAATTTTTCCATAAAAATTGTGATAACTTGTGCTAGCACAGGCAGTACGTAAGAGCACCTGTCATTTCCTTGTTCTTTCACCAAAATTGGGTGCTATTATTTTAAAAAATCTATGAAGTCCCCTGTGCCCCACCCAAAAATATATGATTCATTAGACCCTTTTAAGAAAGAAAATAATTTAAAGAAAAAAAAACCCAGAAAATTATGGACATCGAATTGAAGCTAAAACCAAGATATTTATGTGACAGACCTTCAAAAATGAAGACTTCTAAGGTTAACTTGAAGGGCTCCCACTGCTAAGAGGCTAAGGTCTAATATCATGAAGACTATAAAACACCCTCAATTTCTTTTTTTAGTTTTAATTTTAAGTTCTGGGGTATAGATTTGCTACATAGGTAAACATGTGCCATGGTGGTTTGCTGCACCTATCAACCCATCACCTAGGTAATCCATGAAAACCTTTAGTTATTAGATTTTGGGGGGATTATGGAGAATGCCTTTAAAATAAAAACAATGACACTAAACTGTAAACAGCTGATCCTGGCACATTAATAGCTCTCAAACTTTGCCACTCTTTGGGGGCATAACCTTGGCCAAGCTAAATCCCCCATCTTCTTACTTGCAGGATTCTAGTGAAGGAAGGAGGCAGGGAGTCTCAGATGGGGCTCTCACAGATCCCTTCTGGCTCTAACATTTCACCAGTCTGTACTACCTGAGTTTACAACAGAGATTAGTAGTGTAC
Organism: Rhinopithecus bieti; assembly: GCF_001698545.2. Taxonomy (NCBI): domain Eukaryota; kingdom Metazoa; phylum Chordata; class Mammalia; order Primates; family Cercopithecidae; genus Rhinopithecus; species Rhinopithecus bieti. The sequence goes on along the minus strand of NW_016809913.1, from coordinate 1,596,675 downwards.
ACTGCAACACATTTTAAACCACGGCCTTTGACCAGTACATGTAATTGGAGACACTCTTCAAAGTGACAACATGCATTAGCAGGTCTTGGCTCTGCTGGAGTCTCTGTTACGACCAGCTGTCAGCAGCAACTGCAGCAACACTTGCTTCAGCAGGAAAGTCTATACTGTGTAGACATTAGAACCACCCCAGTTTTTCATCTATGTCCTTTCTTCTCTGGGCCCAAGAAATCAAGTCTTCTCTTTCTTCTTCCAAATGAGAAAGGATTTGGAGGTGGGTGGGGTGGGACACAGGTATCAACCATGTTCAAGACAGAGCACCTGATACAGAGAACAGGAGTAGAGGCTGATTCTAAAAGCTCCTGATGAGCAGCATCTCCCAGTGTATACGATGTATGCATTAGTGAAGCCATAGTTTAATGTCGCATAGCTTGGTGTTTCCAATTGTGAAACTTGGAGCCAAACCCCTTTGATGTCAATTCTGATTCTGAACTTACTCCTGTGATTTGAGCAAGTCACTTAAACTCTCTGTGCCTCAGTTTCCTGTAGACAAATCCGTATTTAACTTTAATAACCTAGTTGACTGATTCTCATTCTCTTCATCTCAGCTGTAGCTCTAATTAATAACTGGACATGCTGGATATTGCGTGTTAATACCCCGTATCATCTCTGCTTTTCTAAAAGATATCTCAGAAACTCAGGGGCTAGAAGCCTGGAAACTGCATTTCCCAGACTCTCTTGCCAGCAGAGATTTTACCAAGGAGAGGCACTTCGTTTGAGATTTCTGAGATAGAAGAGCAGAAGAAAAATACCATTCTTTAGCAGCAGTTGTGTGGGCACAAGTGTGGCCTTCAATAGATAGTGATACGGTTTTTCTCAGGGCTTTTGGACACCCTCCTATAGACACTGAGATACGCACTAGTTTTCTTATGATTTCCACATTTTGTGAAATGTAACGATGCCTCTCTGACCTATTTCCTCGGCCCCTTCAAAGGGTTGTGTAAATCTCTATTGCCCTATATTAAATACATTCCTATTTAAAACATTAAAGTGGCTTTAGTTTCCTAACCTAAAACTTGTGAATATATCATATATTCTCTAAGTAGTAAGTAGAAAGCACCCTAGGCTTAGAATTTAAATTCCTGGGTTTATAGCAATTCCATTATTGGGTATATACCCAAAGGAATATTAATTGTTCTACCATAAAGACACATAGCCACATATGTTCATTGCAGCACTATTCACAATAGCAAAGACATGGAATCAACCTAAATGCCCATCAGTGAAAAAAATGTGCTACATATATACCTTGGAATACTATGCAGCCATAAAAAGGAATAAGAATATGTCCTTTGCAGCAATATGGATGAAGCTGGAGGCCATTATCCTAAGCAAACTAACACAGAGACAGAAAGTCAAATATCACATGTTCTCACTTATAAGTGGGGGCTAAACATTGAGAATACATGGACACAAAGAAGGGAACAACAAACACCAGGACTACTTGAGGGGGGAGGGGGGAGGAGGGTGAGAATAAAAAGCTACCTACTGGGTATTAGGCTTATTACCTGGATGATAAAATAATCTGTACACCAAACCCCTATGACAACACAATGTACCCGTGTAACAAACCTGCTCATGTACCCCCGGACCTAAAATAAAAGTTAAATTATGCTTCTTTATAATTAGTTCAGATGTTTTTATATTAAATAAATGGTACTTGCATAATTTTAAAAAACATAAAATAAAATAGATAAATTCCTGGGTTTCAATTCCACCTTTGCTGCTGAAAACCCATGTGACCCCGGGAAAGCCATTTAGTTTTTTCATCTTCAAAAGAGGAATAATTACATCAATAATTACATGTCTATACAAGATATTTGTACCAATTACTTCACAAGATTAATTGCGGACGCTAAAGGGGATCATGGATGCAAAAGTATGTTCTAAACTGTCCATATTTTTACATGAAAAGGGAGTTACTATTTTGTCATCTTCACAGAGTTTCTTTTTGAGAAAATGAATCCTCATGCTGCACATTAGAGAGGCTAGTAGACTCCTTCTCAGCCCAATAGTGGATTGTGCAGAAACCCAGGGATGGATGACCTAGTTATCCATAACCAGGAATTTAAGCCACTGCCCTATCCATATTCTGCTTGTATGACAACGGACTGTGCTTCATACTAGTTATTCAGTTGTTCTTGGCTTTTGTTGTTGTTGCTGTTGTTGTTTGTTTGTTTGTTTGTTTTTTGAGTTTGTTGTCTTGCTATGTTGTCTAGGCTGGCCTCAAACTCCTGGGCTCAAACTATTCTCCTGCCTCAGCCTCCTGAATAGCTGAGACTATAATTGTGAGCCACCACACCTGGCTCAATGCTCCTTATTTTTAACTAACTCTGCAGCCTCCTTGATGAAGCCACGTGTATACCTCAGCTGCTCACTCTGGGATGGTCTGTTGAATTAGTAGAGAATATGTCCAAAGCCAACAACAAAGTACAAAGCCAATGGGAAAGAAATCAATAATTGCGTGTTTATAATTTAAGATCTGTTTTGTTCGACACAGTGTCATTTACCAGCCCTGAACAATTTTTGCATTCTTTCTCCTCCTAGTCCATGTATCTGAATGCTGTCACTTATGCTGTGGACATTCTGAGCCTTGGTTCCCTCATCTTTCGTGGGTCACATTGGCTCTGTAATTAAGTCCAAGCTCAGCCTGGCATCACTGGCCTCTCATGATCTGGTCCTGGCTAGTGTCTCTCCAGATTTGTCTCTTCCTACTTTATGAGCTCACCTTCACCAATGCTCAAATATTTTATTAATAAGCCCCATCTGTGCTGAGTTACTTGCAGTTCCTCAAGTACACCAGGCTCTCTCGTGAGCCTAGCCATTATACATGCTGTTCCCATGGCACAAATGTTCTCCTTTTCTTATCTGTTTTGGAAATCCCTAATCATTCTTCAAATTTCAGGCCCAAAATATCTCCTGTGTGAATTTTTCCTGGAACCTTCCTCCTCCTTCTCCTATGATCTCATTACACTGTGTAACTGAAATAATGTATGATGGACCATAAGGCATAGAAAACGGCACTAAAGATCAAAAGAAAAAAGTATTAGAACAAAATATGTAGGGTAGGAGGTTTGCTATACACAGGTACTTGAATGAAAGTACAGATGCGTTGAACTTGTCTATAAATGTAACTGTTTTTTAGATTCAGTTTCAATAATTATTTAAATAATAATGGGTGCTTTGACTTTAATAATAATTTCAATATACTTTTTATTTGTACTCAATAATAATTTCAACACCAATTCAATTTCAATATATGAAGAGCTTCTTTTGTTAAGCTCCTAAAAATGATGTACTAGAAAAGTTGTACTCAATAATAAATACTTCTTTAATTAAAAAAACACAAGGTTTTAGGGGGAAAAAAGGTGTCAGTGCAATATCTGAGGTAGCAGCTGCTTTGATTATAATAGAAAAGGATTCAGGGGTAAGGTTGGAGAGACAGCACAAATTCACAGAATCATTTATAGGCAAGTGATTGCAGTACGAAATGAAAGCAAGCAATAACAAAAGGCCACAGATTCCATCAATGTGCTTACATTTATAAAAACAAGAGCTTAAAAATAGAGTCAACCATTAGGATGTTTTGTAATGAGAAGGGAGGTGACCATAACATCTCTTGCAGCACAGAGCGTCTCTGATTGTGTCACAGCAAATCCTTAAAACAGCTGCTAAACTTACAGCAGAGCTACGTTCTTCTGTTTAAAAAGACAAGAGTTCCACATTTGATGACCTTTTCTGTGATGACAAGTTGCTGTCAGGAGTATGCAACCTAGCAGATATTATTTGAAAAAAAATCTACATTTAATCTGTTCTTTCAAGGTAGAGATGACATTTTAACAACACATGAGAGAGCAATTGTATCTCAAAAGAAAACCGTGCTATGGAGAGAGCATTTGGAAAAATGGATGTTTGGAAATGTTGCGATTGTTATGTGACTTTATTGCTGTAATTACGTATTTCCCTTATGAAACTTTTCATACGTGTACACTCCAAAAACATGAAAATAAAAATCTTCTGATCCTCTTTAAAATCCCCTAAAAGGAAAGTTCCTGTTGAATTTTGAACCTATTTGTTAAAAAATATAAAAGTGCAATATCTTTAATTATTTGTCAGAAAAACTAAACAACTGATGGGCTGTTGGAAAATATCTGTGTAGAATGGGATCCAAGCAGAGGAAAATGAAAAGAAATCACGTCCTGCATTTTCCGTACTAAACCTCTATTAATACAGCCAAAAAGCTTACCAGTAATGCAGCCACTATACACAGTTGATGGCAAAGTTCCTCCAGGTCTCTACTCCACCAAATTTCAGCAATTCTTTTTTAAATTTAGGCAACTCGTGATGGACTTCTCTGTGTAATGTAAAAACCTCCTGTCAATAAAGTCCATTTGTGTGTATTTACCGTAGGGATTTGGGATTGGTTTGTGCAGTGTTTTCTGAAGCTGGTGAAGTCTCCAGCGGAATCTAGTGACAGCCTGTGAGAAGTGAAATTATCCTTATTTTAGAGCCTCCCCATAAAATTAGCAACTTTGCCATTTTTCTGTGGAGAAATTGATTTTTATGTCTCTCAAAATAATTTAGAAAACATTTTAAGACCATCGTTTCATCTGTAGTCTTCTTGTTTCTTATGAGGTAGAAAAGATGATTCTTAATGAAAGACATATATTTGAATGCAGTCAGACTGTAACGCTCAGTTAAGCTAGGGGTAAGAAGCCTTTAATTTCTTCCTCAATTAATCTTTACCTTTTATCTATCCTGTGCATCAATTTTATGCCCATTCCAGGGCCTCCCAGACCATACACGCCCAGCCCCCACAGCCTCTCCGGCCTCCCTGAGCCGGCCACCTTCCACCATCACTCATGGACCCACCGGCGGTCCTTCTTTTCTTGCAGCACATACTTATCCTGTCTCAGGGCCTTTATCCTTGCTGTTTCCTCTTCTAGGAATGCTCTTCCCCCAGGCTTTCCAGAGGCTAGCTCCTTCTCACTGAGAACTGAGCTAAACTGCCACCTTTTCAGGGCCCTTTCTCAGCTCCTTTCCCTAAATGCAGCATCACCCCAGCCGTTCCCATCACATTGCCTTGTTTTACAGTCTCTTGGTCTTAGCTTGTGCATATGTTTGTTAACTAGTTATGAGAGTAATATAACTATAACATAAGTAATATAATACAACGTAAGTGGCATAAGAGTCCAGACCTTGTCTATTTAATTTACCACTGTACCCTGAATGTCCACAATACCGTCTGGCATGTAGTAGCCAGTCAGTAAATATTTATTAGATGCAGAGAGAAACAATACTGCAAATGTCTCAGACAGATAGATCCCTCTTCTTCAAATAGAATGGGGCGTTGTAAGGAGTTGCAGATGTGTAAGATCCATTTTAGGAGAATTGGGCAAGTAAGTGCTCATTAAATGGCCAGTGTACGCTGGTTCATCCTGATAGGTGTATCATCCTCCACACAACCCATCAGTGTAGGTGAGATTTACTCCTTTAACCAGACAAGGAAATGTAAGCTTAGCAAGTTAACACAGATAGCACCTGGAGCCACGGAGCTAACACCTGGCCAGGCTGTGCCTTGGGTGTCGGAATCAGGACCTGTCTTCTTTCTCCCGCAGTTTTCTGAACAGCACAAAGATGCAGTTCCTGGAGGGCTCTGTCACCAAAATGCCAGGGTTCAAACTTCTTCTAATTATCCTCCACTGATCTTCTACTAATTAGATCTACTACTAAATTTCTTCTAAATCTTTCAGATTTATTATCTAAATCTTCCAGATTTATTTTCTAAATCTTCCACTAAAATATTCTATTTTTCTGTGACTTTAAACAAGGCATAAGTCTGTTAAATTGGGATGATAATAGTACCTACCTTGGGGTTATTGTGACTATTAAATGAGATGACACACATTAAGCACCTAGAACAGAACCTGAACTGTTAGGTGTCTCAATAAATGTTGACTGTTGGCACTATGACCGTAAGTCTTACTGTTTCTGAAGCATTTTTCTCCCTTTCTTCCTTTAATAAATACTCTTCAGGATCCCACTAGGTGCCTGGCACTGTGCAAGGTGTCTGAGATAAAAGGATAAGCAGAGGACAATTTTCACTGAAGGCGATGTGTACAAAGTGCTATGGAAGCTTAAGAGATTGCTGAAAAGCTTCGTGGAGCAGTTGACATTCGAGTTAAGCCTTTAAGGTTGGAGTAGAATTCTCAGAGATGGAGAAGCCAGGGCAAAGGAAAGCATAAAGAAACTTCTGTCAGGACTAGGCTTTAGGATTGAGTCAAGATTTTCCATGGGAAAAACAAACTACAGTTTTTTAAAAAAAGACATACACATATACAGACACTCACTGAGAGAGAAAGAACGGCAGATTGGAAGCTGAGTGCAAAATACAGCTAAATTCTACCTTTCAGTCATATATTAAGTCTAGTTTCATGGAGGCAATATTCTTTCAGAGGAAATAACTTGGGTTTTGCTGTCAGACAGTCTGAAGTCAAAATGGCAACTAAGCCATGTGTCTTCAGACAAATGTCTTTACCTTTCTCATATCTAGGTAACTTACTCATTTAAAAAAAAGATGGAAGGAAGGTAGATATTCTCATTTTATAGGATAGTTCTAGAATTAAATGGAATAAGCTATGTAAAAATGTCTAATCAGGACCTAGCAAATAGCATATGTTCAATAAAATGTTTGCTTTTTTTCTTCCAAAATACAGCTGCACACATACTGACCATGCTGTCAACCTGAATTGAATATTGCCAGACACAGTCATTGTTTTCACATTTAACAAAACTAAGAGAACACAACCACTTAACTCAGTTATCAGTTTAAATGAGAAGTAGGATTTTCTTTCCCAAAAATGAGAGCCAGGAGAAGTTGGGGCCTCTGGCAGGGGTAGTTCATTGCTGGAATTTTTTATTTGGACATTTATTTAGTGCCTGCCAAGAAACAGAGACCGGGCGATTGCTTGTTTTTATTATTCATTGATCCCTTACAATAAGCCTGAGGATGGGAAGTCTCCCATTTTACAGATGAAGGCCACCTAAGCTGAGAGAAGTTAAGAAACCCGCCTAGGGGGTTTCTAGCAAGTGATGACTCCAGGGCTGGCTCCAAGAGTTCTGTAATTCTAACTCTATGTGCTCATCCAGGATGCCTCTTGTGATAACTCTTTTTATTATTTATTTATTTATTTTGAGATGGAGTCTCACTCTTTTGCCAGGCTGGAGGGCAGTGGCACCATCTTGGCTCACTGAAACCTCCGCCTCCGGGTTCAAGTGATTCTCCTGACTCAGTCTCCAAAGTAGCTGGGACTACAGGTGCACACCACCATGCCCAGCTAATTTTTTTTTTTTTTTTTTTGTATTTTTAGTAGACACGAGGTTTCACCATATTGGCCAGGATGGTCTTGAACTCTTGACCTCATGATCCACCCTCCTTGGTCTCCCAAAGTGCTGGGATTACAGGCGTGAGACATCCTGCCCAGCCTCTTGTGATATCTTATGGTGGTAAAGTAATAGGACCTGAACAGCTATGAAGGGCAGAGCTAGGGCAACCTGGAACTATTCATGTTTATTTTTTCCATAATAGAACACTAGTCATTTTTGTCCATTCCTCTATCTGCATTTCTCTCTCAGTGCTTCTTTTTCATTCTGTTCATAGTCACATGCATAACACTCCCTAACTACATTTTTTCTTCTTTTTCTCTACTCCAGGTAGAGAAACCAAGGCTCACAATCCTAGAGAGATAGTCCAAGCCATACGTAGTATTTGGCTTGGCTGGAATCCGAGGCTCCAGCCCCCCACCTTCCCATCTGTCACCCTCCTCTGCCTTCTCTCTCTGGTGTCAGACGCAGACCTTCTGCTTCTTGCCTGCCAGTCTGACGCATTCTTCAGGCCCAGAACCACTTAGAAATAATTATTTTAAAAACAAATAAACTCTTCTTTCTGTGATCTTTACTTTCTGCGCATCCACACCAAGCCGTGGCTATTTTTACTCACCCTAGCTCCTGGCAGGTCTCTTTGGAAAGTCACCATGACATTTTGTGCTGCTTGGCCTGGCATTCATCTAGAATATTTTTTCAAAAACATCCTGCTCTGGAGAAATGTCAGTGTTTATGGTGCATCCAGAGGGATATATCAGCAGAGGAAAAGATCCACTTAAGTAAGTCCTAGCTTGACAAGGAGTGGGTTTGGAGGCAGACACACCCAGAAGCAGCGAAGCACAGTGAGGCATGCTGGAAAGAGATGGTGGTGAAGACCCATGTCTGTGGGGAGGTCACCTGGTGAAGGTTTGAAGAATCTGGAAAAAGGATGGATACACAGACTGAACAGAAGTAGTTGGGTGCTCAAGCCAAAGCAGGGAGGCTGTCCCAGTTAGTGATGTCCAGCTGGTATTGTACTTGGACAAGTCACGTTTTCTCCTTTTCTCTATTGGAGCCCTCCTCTTGTATCAGGTATGGGTAAGAATTCTAGGGCAAGCATACACAGTATCTTTCATATTGATGCTGGAGAAGGAGCATTGGAAGAAGAGTCTCGGGTTCTAGTGCTGGCTTTGCTGCTAATTAGTAGTTTCATCAGTAGCAATTCACGTTATCTCTTTTGGCTTAATTCACATTATCTCTTTTGAATAAAGTGGGGCACTGGATGGTCACTTCTAGGCCTTAAGTTCTTTGAGTCTAAGACAAATGAAGGTGGTTGCTTATCATAGTGCTAAGCATTTGGGATCTAACAAGTCAAAGGGAGGTCATTTTCATCCATCCAAGCATCCATCATACATCTGTTCACCTTCACTAAGAACATTCTATATGCCAAGAACTAAGTTAGCACTATGGAATTGATTAACTAAATACCTATCTTCAAAGAACACATTGTGAAAAGGCATGACAGCAAACATGACTCTCAATGAGCACTGCCTCTGGCTAGTGACACCCTTGTGTGGATCCCTTCTTCCTCGTACCAGGATCAGTCTTTGTGATGAACAGAATACAACAGAAAAGGTGGTATGCCATTCTGAGGTTGTGTTATCAAAGACAATGTGGCCTCTCTGTCATCTATCTATCTATCTATCTATCTATCTATCTATCTATCTATCTATCTATCATCTATCATCTATCTTTATCTCTCTTTCATCCCTTGCAGTAGAGGAAGTCAGCTTCGTGCTGTAAAGATGTTCAGACAGCCGATAAAGAGGACTACATTGCAAGCTCCATCTAACAACCAGTGAAGAGCTAAGGCCTTCCAACAACTACAGGAGTGAGCTTAGATAAGTATCCTTCCCTACTTGAGCCCTCAGATGACTGCAACCCTAACCAATAGCCTGACAGTAACTTTCTGAAAGACCCTGAGCCAGAATCACCCACCTAAGCAGCTCTCATGAAAACTGTAAGCTAATAAATGTGTGTTGTTTTAAGCTTCCACATCTTGGACCAATTTGCAACACAGAAATTGATAACTAATGCAGAAGAGGGATTAAAACATGGACCTATAGAATTATCACACAAACTTTTTGAACATCCTACACATCAAAGACATAAATAAAAGGTCTGGTGTCCAGTTTCAGGGAATACACAATTGAAATAAAAAGTGTTATAAAGAAATAAAATTGACAAATCTGTCATGTGAGTTTTAAGGGGAACAAGCTCATGGCCAGCTGGAGAGAGAGAGTGGAAAATCTACACTGCTTAGCTTGGGGATGCTTCATGAGTATTTTTGAACTGGATTCTGAAAGATGGGAGAGATTTGGAGACGCAGGTGGAAAGATATTCTGAATGTCTAGATCCTTGTAAGCCAATCAACCAACCTCCTCTTAGATCAGGCATTGGTAGGAATTCCAGGGCAGGCATATACAGGGCCTTTCATGTTGGTGGTGGAAAAGGAGAATTGGAAGAAGATTCTGAGGTTCTAGTCCTGGCTTTGCTGCCAAGTGATTTCTTGATCATTAGCAACTCACATTATCTCTCTTGGTTTCTGTTTTCGTAGCTGTAGAAGGCAGTGGGGCACTGGGTGGTCACTTCCAGGCCTTAAGTTCTTTGATAACTTAAGGAGAATAGAATCAATAAACTTGGATGTATTCTTAAGAATGGCTGGCAATTTAATGTGGTTGGCAAGTATGGCAAAGAAAAAAAAGGACTTGAATGTCATGCAAAGATGTGTGTCCTTTTTCCTTTAAGCCATGGTTCTTAAGCTTTAATTATTCATTTACCACCTACATTATTTTGTAATGCAAGTATACCATATATCACAATTTGGTTAATTATTAAATTTAGATTCACTAGCTTTTTAAAACATTAGTTTGCCTTTGAGAACAACATTCATAAAACTATGAATCTGCTAGGCTATTTATATTTGTTCTAATAAACATAAAAGTGAAAAATCACTATTTAACGAAATGTGCTCTTCTGTGTACCACCTGAAATCCTCCAGTAGCCCAGCAGTGGCACAGCACACTTTGGGAAACACCACAGATAATGATGTCAGGGGAGGGGATGCCCTAATCGAAGCTGTGTTTGTGTGGAGTCAGCTGGAAGTCACCCTAGAGGCTCTCCTCTTCTTTAGCACTCTGACATCTGATCAATTACCAAGCCCAGTTGATCCTGTCTACCAAGTAACTCTTTAGGCCCGTTGCTCTCACTCCCTCCTCAACTTCTCAGGCTTAAGTTCTCATCATTTGTGACATGCACCATTTCAGCAGCTTCCTGATTTCCAGCACTTAAACCTTGCCCTTCCTCTGCCCTATGAACACAGTTCTGACCACGCGACTTCTTTCCTCAAAATCCTTTCTCCTCACCTTCAGAAGAAAAACACACACTCCTTAGCTTTGTGCACTGGGCCCTTCAGACTTGGGACTGTACTTACCTGTCCAGTCTCACTTCTGGCCCTCATCCACCCCGCATCAACACATGCACAGTCACACTTCAGCCTCCAAGAACCCTGAAGGATTTGCACTTCCCTGAACAAGACTGTTCTCACCCACGCAACCCTGTGTCTTTGAAGGAAAAATGCTGTCCATCCTGGAATGCCCTCTCTTGCAAGTTTGCTGGAACAAGTCTCCTCATCCTTGCAGGGGTCAGCCATTCCAGATTCCAGATTTCTCTCTAGAGACACAGGCATGTCTTCCCTGGAGCAACCATTTCACTGGGTACAAATCTCTATCCTACCACTCTATGTTATAAATGCCTCTTGATATCCCAACTCCAGTGCTAAAGTGTGAAGACAAAGTTTGGGTGCTTTCTTTATTCATTTATCTTTGATGCCCTGCACCCTGGTGCCACCCAATAAATGCTTCTTTAATAAATATGTGATATGCAGGCACACAGAGGCAACTCTATGGTTTGGTTAGAAGGGGAACTAAATTCCAGCTCCTTCCTGCTGCTGCTCCTGTCACTGATGAAAAGCGTCTTCCCAACAGGAAGAATGAATGAGCCTTGGGGTAGTGGTAGCAGGTGTGGTGAACTCTTGCTAGATCTCCTCAACCCCGGAAGGTGAGGCCCTGCTCAATGCTTCCTGATTCCTGTTAAGTTCAATGTTTTCTGACAGACACAAGCCAATTAGCTGTCTGCTGCTGGCGGCTGGTTTATTCAACATGGTTTGCTGTTTAGATTTGAAAGCCTAATATTTTTCAGGGATTTAATTTGGTTCCACTGGGGAGCAGAGATAAGCTGTTCAGTCTCCACCACTGAGCTGGCTCTAACAGCCCTCATTCACTGCACACCCAGTATCCAGTGAGTTCTCAGGCTGTCTCCAGCTTGGATGTAAGAAGAGGCCTCCTGTGCTGTGTGCGGGCCTGCACAGGTGGCTGGGACAACCCTGATTGGACCTCAAAGAAGCCAAAGGATGCCAACCTCCTCCCATTAGATCAGCGTGGTCCCGATGCCTGGGAGTCTGCCCAGCTCCTTCTATGGGGACTAGTCTGATTCAGCTTCTGTTTCTCCCAAGTTCCCAAGTTGGAAAATCAGAAAGTAATTGATTTTATGATATCTACCTGTCTGGCTTTTTTTTTTTTTTTTTTTTTTTTTGAGACAGGTTCTCACTCTGTCCCCGAAGCTGGAGTACAGTGGTGTGACCATAGTTTATTGCAACCTTGACCTCCTTGGCTCAAGTGATCCTCCCTTCTCAGCCTCCTAAGTAGTTAGGACTACAGCTGCATGCCACCACACCTGGCTAATTTTAATTTTTTTTTTTTTGCAGAGATGAAATCTCACTGTGTTACCCAAGTTGGTCTCGAACTCTTGACCTCAGTGATTATCCTACCTTGACCTCCCAAAGTATGAGGATTGCAGGTGTGAGCTGCCTTGTCAACCCTGTCTGGCTTTTTAAAAGCAGGGAACTCTGTTCCCTTTGTGTTTGTATCCCGGGCTGATAATAATGGTAACCATTTTTGTCAGTGTTTAGCCTGTGTCCATGCCTGGTACAGTGTTAAGCACTGTCAACACTCTTCTGATATTTAATCCCCATAACAGCCCTCTGAGGTTGATACAATTATTACCTCCATCTAATAGAAGGAGAAACTCCAGTCAAAAGAGATTAAGGATGCCAATGTTCACCTTCTAGCAAGAGACCAGGCTGGGCTTGAATTCCACTTGGCCTGATACCAAATCCCATGCTCTTAGCCCTGCACTGTGCCTGGCAGTATCTGTTGCGTGGGCGAGCCCTCAACACAGTGTTGGGAATAGAGCACGGATGTAGTCATTCTCCCCATCCAAAGTCCTCTCAGCTTTGGATGAGGGCTGACCTCCGAGGAGTCATAGCTGCCTTCATCCAGACCCTCTGGATTAGGCCCTGTGTTGCCAACATCTGCCTGAACTACACTTGTATCTGCTATTCCTGTTTGACCCAGTACATAAGCCCTCCTGGTCCCCCTGGCTCCCATCCCAGAAACCAGCTTCTGTAGACAGAGAATGATCACTAGCCCTCCCCGTGGCTTCTTCCCTGCTCTCTGCCAGCTTTTCTTCCACTTTTCAGTTTGGTTAAGATCTGAACTCTCCCCTAGTCCACTATTAAGGATGAAAGATTAGGCTTAAAAGTAGAAGGCACTTAGGAATTGTCTGAAGGGGCTGACATTTCACTCCAGTTGGGAAGTTTCTAATCAATTCCCAGATCAATGCACAGCTCTCCTAATTGGAGGAATCTGATGGAAATCAGAGAGCTACCTTTTTTTTTTTTTTTTTTTTTTTTTTTTTTTTTTTTTTTTTTTTTTTTTTTGAGATGGAGTCTTGCTCTGTCACCCAAGCTGGAGCACAGTGGCGCGATCTCGGCTCACTGCAAGCTTCTCCTCCCGGGTTCACGCCATTCTCCGGCCTCAGCCTCCCAAGCAGCTGGGACTACAGGCGTCACCACCACATCCGGCTAATGTTTTGTATTTTTAGTAGAGACGGGGTTTCACTGTGTTAGCCAGGATGGTCTCCATCTGCTGACCTCGTGATCCACCTGCCTCAGCCTCCCAAAGTGCTGGGATTACAGATGTGAGCCACCACGCCTGGCCTGTTTTTATAAAATATCTATAAAAATAGATAGGTTAGGGAGCTAATGTTGACCAAGTGACATATGTTGGTTGCCTTAATACAAGTATTGTCCATACAGTGAGGGAGGTGATTGACTTTTGATTTGGTGAGTCCCAGGTTCCCCGGGGAAGGTAGACAATATTTCCCTAGGAGAGCTGGGAAGGTTAAAGGATGCTAGAGAGAGGATACCAGAGCCATGACCCTATAGTGCTATCTCCTTGAGCTGAAAAAACTGGAATCAGTGCATCACTTGAAAAGTGATAGAGGTGCTGCTCAGCAGCCCTGGGCAAACTTCCAGGGTAGCAAACCCAGTTCTGCCAGAAGCTCTGGCCTTCAGGAGTATCCCAGGCAGAGAAGCTGTGACCCTGTAAGGCTGAAGAGCTAAGGATGATTACGCCAACGGAAATCCCTAAAGAGATTTTATGTTTCTCAACTGCAATACGATGAGACTCAGCAAGACAAGGAAGGGGCTTGTTCAAGATTTGGGGATCCCTCTTGGTATTTATTCATTGAAGGTCAAACTCAGGTTACATGTGACTCAGGTGTGATTACCCTGTTAAGCCCTTTATGGGACCAGGTCTCCCTAGGTCCACCAGTGGCCATCCTTCTACTTTTCACACAGGTGCCCCAGGGATGTTTCTGTAACTTGCATCAGATCACTTTTCTTCCCTGCCCTCAATTCCTCTGTGGCTCCCTATCATCTGTAAGAACTTTGGGATCTCATTTCTGCAATATCTTCAGCCTCTTCATCAATCAGTTCCTTCCTTCCCCATCTCACATAAGTTGGTCACATGCTGACAGTTGCTGTAAAAGCAAGACTATGCCACTTCTCTAGCTCCTGGTTCACATGGTTCCTTTTGTCTGAGTGCCCCTCTGCTCCCGTCTATGCAGTGACCACCTACTCAGCTTTTGCTAACCAGTCTGCACGTGCCAACTCCATAAAGCCTTTCCTGACCCTTTCCTGCCCCTTTCCTTGGGCTCCCTGGAGAAAGGAAAGGACCCTGTGCGTGCCCCATGGAGATGTCTGACTTGTACCCCCTAGTGAACTGATGTCCCCTTTAGGACCATGCCACTTAGCTCTCTATGACAAGCATGCTATGAAACACTATAGCACAGTGCTCAAGGTCATATCCTAGCTCTAATACTCAGTCACTGCCGCGTGACCTTAGCAATCTACTTAACATTCTGAGCCTGTTTTCTCCTCTGTAACATGGAAAAGATAGCAATACTTCCCTTACTGGGTTATTGAAAGAATCAAATGTGAAAATTCAGACAGTGTTTAGCCACACTGCCCGGCCTATGGTGGATTCTCAGTAAGCATTTTATTATTGTTATTATTGTCTTTATTCTTGTCATCATCATCATAACTAACATCATCATTTGTTGTGTTCAGAACTGGTCTGGCATTGAGTAGGTGCTATATACAAAACTATAAAATTAAGGACTGATATGCAAAGCCCTATCTCACCAAAAGGGTAAGACCATTCTTTAAATTCTTATCTGCAAATTAATATTTGTTGAGTGACTAAATGGAAAACCGTGGATAAAATATGACTCTCAGATTGGAGTAAAGTTGGAGAATAAACCTGGGTAAGGAGTAAGTGGAAAGTTGTCCAATTTCTGTGGATGGGTCCCAAGAAGACACTGCCACATGGTGGTGGGAGGGAGTCAGAGGCCCCGAAGCCAGGCAGCGTACAGGTCAAGTAATGCCAGCCCCTTGGCCTAAGGGAAGTAATTATCGGAGTGTCATAAATCTGTACTTTGAGAACCTGCCTTTATGTGGCTGGTGTTTTCTGTAGTTATTTCCTTTGTGCTCCCCCTCAGTCTTAAACATGGCATGCTGCTTTTAGTAATTTTATTTTTTTTTTTTTTTTGGAGAGAGAGTTTATGATGCCAGCCCATCTCAGCTATACTAAGGAGAAACAGAGAAACTGACTGAACTGAAATGTAAATGGAGAGACTGCAGTCCTATGATGACATTATGGGCTTTGGAGAGAGACCTACCTGTGTTTGATATCTGCTGGTTCTGTGACTTTTTTGTATCTCAGTTTCCAAATCACTAAAATGGGGATAAGAATAGTATCCACTGCAAAATGTTGCTGGGAAGATGGAATGCGATTGTGCCTACAGGGTGCTTAGCACTATGCCTGGCACATTGACAGAGAGGATAAAGACAGAAGTTAAAGGCATTGGGGGTGGTATAGCATCCATAGGTGGAAGAAAATGAAGGGGAAGGGTGAGTTAAAGTCTGAGAGTCCGAAAAGGCAAGTGAACTCTGGAGCACCTGAAAATCTCCTTCCAGGGTGGAATGTGTTCCTCTGGGAGGGCCCTTTGTTACATTCAAATAAAGAAGTTTGTTTTCTGATGAGGACTTGATCACCATTTTCAAATATTCGATAAGAAAGATAAGAGGGTATGGTGTAGGACAGATGACCTTGAGGTCTCTTCCAAGTCTGAGATTCTCTGATTCAAGAATGGGGAAGGGCCCAAAAGTGGTTGTATTATTGGTTCAAAGTAGTGCTGACTACACAGGTTTTGGAGAAAAGGAGGTAGCATGGCAGAAGTTATTAGTGTGGGCTTGAGGGACAGAACTGGGTTCAATTCCTGGTTCTGCCACTTATTAGCTTTGTGACCTGGGAAAATCAACTAACCTCTCTGAGTCTCAGTTTTCTCATCTGGAAGATGATAATATTTACCACAGAGGGCTTGTGATGATCAAATGATATAATGCACGGAAAGCTCTTGGCTAGTATGTAGAACCTAGTAGTGATAGATTCATTACATTTAAGGATATCTAATATTAGTGAAATAATTTATCTGCAATAATAATATGATACATCAAAAGAACATAATAATCATGCTTGAGATTGTTATTGTTGATAAAGTAACACGCAATTCTCTGTCACGGTTCAGATTAAACATGGAGCTGTGGGATATGGAAGCACCGCATGCCCCAGCACTCAGGACTGCCCAGTGCTGGGACAGTGTCCCTAGTCACATGTTTTGTAGACCAGTCAGAAGACCGTACTCCACCCCTACCCCTACCCCTTGACCATGAGCCCCGAGAATCTGGAAGCTGTTTTTCCCAGTGATCTATGGAGTGTTTGGTGCACTCTGATTTTTATTTATTTATTTACTTATTGGTAGAAATGGGGTCTTGCCATGTCACCCATGCTGATCTCAAACTCCTGGCCTCAAGTCCTCCCGCTTCAGCCTCCCAAAGTGCAGAGATTACAGATGTGAACCAGTGTACCTGGCCTGGTCCACCCTTTGAAACTCCCTCTGCCCCTTTTCTGACTCTTCTTGACCAGGCTTGTCTCTAACCTTACAACAACAATGCCAGCAATAATAATAACGGCTGCTATTTATGTTGCATTTACTTTCTACTTGTAGATGACACTGTGCCAAGAGTTCTCTGTAAGTGCTTTAATTTAATCTTCAAATATAGTTAGGGCTCTAAGAGGTTCAATAACTTGAGCAGAAAACCCTGGATTACAGCCTAGTTGAGGAAGAAGACCCAGAAGCCCTTTCCCTTACTTCTGCTCCCTGCTGGCTTCTCCTGTGTGGGTACCAGCACAAAGCCTCCTCCCTTAGAAACATCAGGCTGAGTGAAGGCAACATGATTTTGCCTCAGTGCTGCCTTTCTTCTCCAAGGACCAGTGAGGGTCCAGTCTCCAGGGAGTCATCTGAGAGAGTGTTACCCTGATTCTCACTGGAGTGCATCAACCCAATGCCCATGAAGCCCAGGGTCTTTCCACTGCGCTCCTGACCTGTGTGAGGGTCAGAAAAGCCTCTTGTGTGAGCCATTCCCCACTTGTGGGGTGCAACAAGGACCAGGACACCTGCTTCTCTGGGCAGCCCTGACATCTGGACACAATGCAGAGGGCAGATCATGAGTGGACTCTGGGACATGGAAAGGTCAGGGATAGCAAGGAAGGACTGGTTAGAAAATAAACATCACAGCGTTGACCCACTCTCAGTCCCTGCCACAAGCTTGGGTGCCCCAAACTTGGCCACAGGGAGCCTGTTTCTGCTGGGTGGAGGGGTTGCTGGAGTTGACATGCCCAGGGCCTCTCAGTTCATATTCTTACCCCTTGCATTTCACGCAGTCTACGCCTGCCATGTCTGCCAATTAGCATAAACCAGTATGTCCAGCAGAAAACAGGTGTGCATTTCCTCCTCCCTATGCACAGGGATTGTGCCCAGAGCACACACCCATATCTCATCCTCTGTAGCAACAGCCACACCCACGCCCCAACCATTTCAGAGCTTCTCAGCCTGTCCTATCCTAAGGCAGGAAAGGGTTGGTGGCAGTTCCAGCCCTATCCTCAGGGTCTGACACAATCAGGCTTTTAAGAAAGGCATGTTTTACTGCCACCCAGGTCTAGCCTAGTGACCCTGAGTCCCTGCCTCCGTGACTCCTAAGCCCATCTTCTGTGCAAAGCCCTGGAGCTAGGGACTTCCAGAGGTATTTCCTGCCTTATTCTTTGTGCCTTAATCTGTGTCCCAGGATCCTGCCCTTGCCCTCAGGTTCTATGGGCTCCTACTAGGTATTTTCCAAACTTGGTGGGTGCTACGAGGCCACAGCTTGTACTCCCAAACACCTGCAACAAGCCCCCAAGAGTTGGACTTCTCATTCACATGGATTTTAGAGCTAAGCCTACTGCTGGATTTCCCATTGCTGGGTCCCACATGACTGTCACAATCTCTAGTTCCCTGAATATACTGCCCACATTTTGACAGTGCCATAGAGCTTTCATCTATGTCTGTGCTCCAGATTTCAGGATAATGGCTTCTGTCTAATAGATCAGCTCCTCCCCTTCAAGTCTAACTAGTTTCTGATCCCATCCTCTCCTGGCCTGCCCTGTCCAGCAGCAGTGAACACAGTCATTTCCAGCCCTATCCCTGGAAATGGGGAAGGTTTACCAGACCCTTCCCCTAAGTTAGTAATGATAATTACTAGCTTGTTCATTCAAAAAAGCATTTACTACTTTCCTGCCACATGCTAGCCTATGAGGCTTGATACTGGATATTCAGAGAGAGAAAAACTTTTTTTTTTTGAGACCGAGTCTCACTGTCGCCAAGGCTGGAGTGCAGTGGCACGATATCAGCTCACTGCAAGCTCTGCCTCCCAGGTTCACGCCATTCTCCTGCCTCAGCCTCCCAAGTAGCTGGGACTACAGGCACCTACCACCATGCCAGGCTAATTTTTATTTTTTTTTGTATTTTTGGTAGAGACGGGGTTTCACCATGTTAGCCAGGATGGTCTCGATTTCCTGACCTTGTGATCCGCCTGCCTGAGCCTCCTAAAGTGATGGGATTATAGGCGTGAGCCACCGCACCCGGCCGAGAGGAAAACTTTTATCATCCCTGTGCGTTTGGAGCTTTGCTTTAGTGGAAGAGAGAGACAGTCAATAAACTGGCAAACAAAGAAATAGAGAATATACTTTGGCAAATAGTGATTATCTTGGGCAGAGGATTATGGGGAATTTCACACATTCCAAGTCACACATTTCTATAATATTAGAAATTTTACAAGCATACAGTGAACAGGGAAAGAAGTAAATATTATAAACAAACAAAAGAATATTTGTCATCCAAGTCTAGGGCTTCATCTCCAACTCACTGTTTCTAAATCAAACAACTGAGTATATGGTGAGGCCATTTATGGAGACAGAGAAGATTATAATGAAATTAGGTTGAACTAGATACAATTGCTGTATTTGTGGGTCAATAATGATAATAATAATGTAGCTAAGATTCAGTGAGCACTTGATATGTCTCAGATACTATGCTAATTGCTGTGAACACATTGTTTCATTTAACACTACGGTCATTATTATCCTTTTGTCCAGAAAGTGAAGTTTAGGTTAGGCAAATTTCTTGACTAATATCTCCCAGCTGTTAGGCATAGTAGCTGGGACTCTAACCAGGTCATTATGCTCTTAGGTTGCCTGGTCTATTTTCTTTAGAACTACTACCTGCATTAGGGAACATAAGCACATCATAGCAACACCAGTGAAAGCCCAAAGTGGAAAATAGCATTTAATCTTCTGCTTTGCAAGTGAATTGCTGGAGCATGTATTTTCAAACCCCGATGGATATGCTGAGAATCCTTAAGAAAGACAGTTAAATAAGCAGAGTGATGAGGAGGCAGGTGAATTTATTTTTAGTGTCTCTGTATAGAGAAGGCACCAGAAGCAGAGAACAAGAAATTGCCCTGCATATTAATGGGGAAGCTAAGAATTGACAACAGAGGAACTGCAAGCTTATGGTTCTCCAGCCCTCCCTTCCTGGTAGGTCCCCATTGGAACAAAACCTCATTGCCATGATCTCTTACTGACAGAGTCACATAAGGGTATGCTAAGGCACACACAAGGATGCTCACTGCAACTGCAAAACTTAGGAAACCATAGAAATGTTCACCATTAAAGGACTAGATAAACAGAATGGAGCCCATGCATACAAAGTAATAGTATGCAACCATTTCAATGACGGATACAATTTTATATTAATTGGCATGGACTGATGCCCACGAAATGTTGTTTAGAGAAGCAAGCAAGTTGCAGAACAATATTGCATTATTTTGTTTCTGCAAAAATTAACAATGATGTGTATATGTGTGAATATATGTGGCTATGTTATGTGCATATATACATATTAATACAGATTCAAAATGTTAGTATATGCAAATAAAACATACAGGAAAAGGTGTCAAAATATTAACAGGGCATGGTAGAATTTCATGTTTTAAGTTGTGCATTTCTGAATGTTATCATATGTATAAGGATATCCTGAGTTTGACCATTAAAATACAACAAAATAATCTTATTGTATATTCTCGCTTCTCCTGTCCTAATCAGCACGACGTGCCTTAGGGGGAAGAAGGCAGCCTTCAGCCCCTCTCATTATCCTACCATGTGTCAGGACATCTGGCCTCAAAACTCATTATTGGGCCACCTCGTTGTCCTGTAGAGTACTAACAGGACCCGCCCTGGCTGGTTGGAGAGCTACTATTCAGGTGGCAAGCTTGGGAAGATGCCTGGCCCTCCTTTTATCATCTCCATAAGGCTGCCCTGATTTCTTTCTCAGAGCCCATATTTAGGGGGCACATCTCTCTGGGCTGCTTTCTGCAGCTGAGAAGATATTAACTGAAGATTTCTCCATCATTCATGCTACTCCTTCTAGGCAGCAAATAGGTCTCAAAATCTTTACCTGGTTATACATACACACACAACACTCAGACACACACCAATACAAACTCAGAAATGTGCATGGCAACACACCAAGTGACCAAGACAACCTACAACTACTCAAACTCATGCTCACAAAGCTGCAGACACATGGCAGTAACACACAAGCATATGTATGCACACACATAAACACACACACATACACACCACAAACCTGTACAATTCTCTCCAACTTTGAAAGAGAAAAAAGAGGGAGGTGTACTCCAGACCCTCTAGCAGGCAGACCAAAGAAACTTCTGAACATGCAACACTTCTTTCTCCCTTTCCTCCTTCTCCTCCCCTTGTTCCTCTTCCCTCTCTTCTTTCTCTTCTACTATTGTCCCTATGCAAGATGATTTTTTTCTAAGCTCCCTTTTCTTCTTTAGCACCAGAGGCTAAATGATGCAGATAGAAGCAGAAGCTGGACCACCAATTAAAAACTGCCTGAGGTAGCAAAGAGCAGGTTTTTCCTTGATTGTTTCTCCCTACCTGCCTGTCCTGCTGCCTTTCCCAAAGCAGCAAGCTGGCCACTGAAGTGCTCTTTTTCAACAAACAGCTCGGCCCCTAGGTCTGCATCTCCAGCTCCTGCTCCCATTCCTCTGGCTACTCTGGGCACCCCCAAGGCTCCCCACCCTACCTTATGTCCACATACAAAGATGGGTTTGGAGAGGGAGGGAAGAGGAACTAGAAAGGAGATTTTTAGCATCAGAAAGGAACCCATACTAAATACATTTTTGTTGGGGATGAATGGGAAGATTTTTTCTCGTGTCTTTGTTCCCGAGTTTTGATGAAAATTTCTGCTGGTAAGGGATCTTTCTGCTTCTCACTCCAGTGGCTATAAACAGCCACGCATATACACCTTAAAATGCCATCTTGAACCAATAAATATACACAATGTTATCTGTCAATTTAAAAGAAAGAAAGCAGATAAGGAAGGAAGGGAGGAAGGGAGGAAGGCAGGAAGGCAGGCAGGAAGGCAGGAAGGCAGGAAGGCAGGAAGGAAGGCAGGAAGGCAGGAAGGCAGGAAGGCAGGAAGGAAGGAAGGAAGGAAGGAAGGAAGGGCAAACCACATCCTTGTCAACATTGTAGTTACCTGACTGGCACTTCCTGCCTGCTGCACAAATGAAACTAGTTCACTGAGTCCGTGGTATTGCAGTAAAGAAAGAGTTTAATTGAAAGGAGGTCAGCCTTGTGGAAGAATTGTAGTTATCACTCAAATCAGTGTCCCCAGAGGCTCGGCGGTTAGGGTGTTTCAAGGATAGTTTGGTGGACGAGGGGCTAGGGAATGGGTGCTGCTGATTGTCTGGAGATGCAATCAAGGGGTATGGAAAATGGTTCTTGTGCACAGAGTCTGCCTCTGGGTGGAGGTCACAAGACTGGTTGAGTTATGAGTCAAAAGTTTAGATAGGGTCAGTCAGTTGCCAGAATGCAAAAGTCTGAAAAACATCTCAAAAGACAAATCTTAGGTTCTTATAATAGTGATGTTATCTACAGGAGTAATTGGAGAAGTTACAAATCTTGTGGCTTCCCGAACAGTCTGTCTGTCATTTAACTATACCTATATATTAGCCGAATTCAAGTTCCCCTCATAATCCTAACCTGTGACGTTTCATTAGTTTTACAAAAGTGATTTAGTTTTGGGAAGGGCTATTCCCATCCTTGCTTTAAAGTTAAATTATAAATTAAATTCCTCCCATGATTCCTATGCCCAGGAATAAGCAAGGACAGTTAGCCTGTGAGGACAGAAGCAAGATGGAGCTAGCTATGCTAGTTTTATCTCACTGTCATAATCTTTGCAAAGGCAGTTTCAACATCACCAAGAATGCTCTGATCGATGAGTGTTGTCTGCCAAGGATGTTACGTGGAGTAGAACCACATATACACACCATTTGCATGAATGCATGCCTGCCTAGTTTGTACACACACGCACTCACATTTATTTGTCATTTACTGAGAGTATTA
Source organism: Rhinopithecus bieti (assembly GCF_001698545.2). Taxonomy (NCBI): domain Eukaryota; kingdom Metazoa; phylum Chordata; class Mammalia; order Primates; family Cercopithecidae; genus Rhinopithecus; species Rhinopithecus bieti. The sequence goes on along the minus strand of NW_016809913.1, from coordinate 1,573,924 downwards.
TATCTTGGGAACAATGTTGGGACCTAGGACCTGTGCTCCAGGAATCAGTGTTGAACAGAGAGATGGGTATAGCAGCTCCTGCCAGTGCCCCACCTCAAGAAGGCTGCTTAATGAGAGCTGCTGTGACTCTACCTGAGAATTTTTTTTTCCTGGCTGCCCAAGCACATTGTATCTTGAACAGAATAAACCAAAATTACCAGAGGATTAGTATCCCTGGTTGGTCCTCAACCAAGGATGGATGGCGAGTTAGTGAGCACTTTCCAGCTTCCTTGTTCATCAGTTGCAAAACCTTCAAGGCCTGTTTCCTGGAGTTTTCTGGCAGGACGGCACCCCAGTTGTCCCAGGTGGTCATGGGCTAGATAACACATCCTTTACTGAATCTTTCCTTTTTCTACCTCCTTTCCCCAAATCAAAGAATGAAGAGAGGTTGTCACTGGTGTCTGATGAGTGATATAAAGGTAAAGAGGAGATACCATGGGAGCTCACCAGGGGGAGACCCAACCAGACAACCAGACTAAGGGGTGTTGACGAGGAATGTCCCAAGGCCAAATTGGTGATGGGCAGGGACAGAACATCAGACATGAGGCTTGGACTCATGTCACACACAGAGTACCTTCCAAGGAGTCAATCTGCTTAAGAGGCACAGAATGAAGTAATGTGTGTGGAAGTATTTGGTAAACTGGCAAGCTTTGTAGCATGTGGAAAATCATTATTGAGAAACGTGACCAGACAAAGAGATTTCATCCCCTCTCCTGGGTCTCTGCAATCAGGCAGTTTATCTTCTTAGCCACAGCTTCCCTGTCTGGGCCCTTTTCCAGAACTCCATGGTCCACATGAACCTTTTACTGTTTTACTGTTTTCCAAATCTTCCCTGAGAAAAGTATCTTACGTTTATCTTATACCCACTGGGGTGACTTCAGTCAAAGGTTTCCACTCTGAAGTCCCTGGGAGCCTACTTCTTACTGACCATGAAATTCTCAAAGAGGAACTGCCCTGAGGAGCTACCTCCTTGGGACGGGGGCAGGAGCTGTTAATTCTGTGACACAGGAAGTGCCCTGCACTCATGTTTCTTCCCAAAGGGGGACACATTTTCAGCCCAAATAATAATCAGGAAGTGACTCTTCTCACCAAAAGGGGTGGCAGAACAATCTTCCCTTTGCCCCATACTAAGGGTGGGCAGAAAGCTCAGGTTAAGAAAAAAAGAAAAGAAAAAAACAAGCGGAACAAAACCCTCTGTTGTTTAACAAATAGAGCCAGCAGCCAGTATTTGGCAGAACTTATTGGAGGGAATAAAAGTCTCCAAAAAAATCAATGGATAATGATTATTCTTAAAGTGCCCTTTGAGCAATTGCATTAGGAGAGACGGAAAATAGTCTGTAAATAGTAACAAGGGTCCTGATGCAAGGAAGAGACTGTAACAGGGACAAGGATTACCAATGTATGAATATTCCTGAACTCTCTCGCCCCTGGGCTTCTAAGGGAGGAGGATTTCTGATTGCTGTGTCAGATCCTGGCCTCTTTCTTGAGGATGATTCAGGTAAGGGATGCAATGGAGAGAATGCTAAGGAGGTTGGAGAGGTTTTTATCTACATAATAAAGATCTGAAAAAGAGGAAAGGCTGAAGTGAGGAGACAGGGAGAGGTGGGCAAGAGAGAGAGGAGAGAGAAAAGCTGCCATGGGGGCTGAGGGAGTTTTGGGGGTGCAAGATATCTAGAAAGAGATTATTTAGAAGAGCAACAAGGGATGAGGGGATTTGAAAGAGATTTTCTTTGCATTAAGAATGCACACCCACCTTTTGCATTTCGCCAAAAGACAAGTCACGAATCGAAACATGTTTAATCATTGTTTGCTTGCCAGACTTCGTTTCTTTGCAACTAAAACCTCAAAGCACCTCCTGATCCACCTGGATTAGACAGCCAATCTCACACAGAGAGCAGGGACTGTGGACGGCATAGGGTACACACAAGGGCATACAGAGCCCAGAAGAAGAACTCAAACTAAGTTGGTACAGAGACTCTCTCAGCAGCTGCACTTTTAAGAGTTCTTATTCAATTCTTGCTGAAGAGAAACTGCAAGGGCCTCACAGGGCCCTGCTGAGTAGTATTCATGGTTTACAATATAAATGCATGTCAATGTTAGTTGTATAGGAGCCTGCATGTAGTTCCCATTCTGGGGTGTGGAGTCAGTCACTCTCAACTGAGAGTCCCTCTAGAGTTAGTTATCTCTAGAGTCCCTCATAGGTATTGCTGAGGCTGAGCCCTGCTGCCCCTGGCTGGCCTGTGAGAGTCAGGTTTCATTGGCTGAGAGCAGGAAGCTCCATGAAGCACCTCTCAGAGAATGTGGGACTCAGGAGGCATGTTTCATGTGGGGCTTGCTACGCATGACCCTTGAACTTGAGTCCCTACCTTGGAAAAAGAAAAATTCTGTCCCTAGTAAAGGAATGGCAGCAGCATAGACCCTATGGGAGAAGGGGTCCTCTTTAGGCCATGGAGTAACTTGCTTTGATGCTGAAGTTAGGCCTGATTAGGGCTGGGTTGCCTATTTCTGCTACAGAGAAGGATGAGCCTGCCTCTTTTCCTCTCTCCATGGAGACAGCCCTTCCCTTGGGTGGCTTCTTGGATCCTTTATAGAATCTCCTTTCCTCTAGCCCCATTTTTCAGCCCAGCTTATAGACAATTCTATTCCTTTGCCCAGCACATGGCTATGGACAGGGCTCAGAGAAGAATGCTGAACAGATTGAAAATGTAAACAAAACAAAACAGAAAAACCTACCTCCACTTCTTTATTGAACATCCGCACACAGCACAATGCTCAGCATATACTATAAGCTCTGTTCTCATTCTGCACACACGTACACACCCCTGAGCAATAATGCTGTCTGTGTGTTCTCATGCATGGTGGTGCCCAAAAGGCCATAGAAATTTGACAGTTGAGGAAACTGAATCCAGGGAAGCTCAAGGACTCACTCAGAGCCACAGAGCAGGCTGTGGCTAACCCAGAACTTGAACCAACATTCCAGACTCCTTGTCCACTGCTCTTCCTGCTCAGATCATGTATGGACACATGCAGTGGTGCAGGGCGTGCCTCACTTTACATCTGAGAATCTCCTCTTTTTGCAGCCAAATGGAATCACTCTAAAACATAGGAAGACTGAGGATACCCCTTGAAGATGCCAAAATCTCGCCTCCTTCTGGTTGCACCATGGAGCTGGACAATGAGGGTTCCCTGTGGCCGGACGGTTTAAAGTTAGACAGGGATGCCATTAGCACCAATTGCGTAGTCTGTACAAAAGGGACTGGAAAGAAATGGAATAAGTCTCAGTTCCTTCATCTGCATGATGGACATATTAACAGGGTCTATCATACAGGGCTGTGGAAAGGATTAAGTGAGATATAAAAAGATCATACATTTCTTTTTCTTAATTTTCCTGTTTTTTAGTTTTAATTCTTAGGTATACATAGTAAGTGTATATATTTATAGGGAGAAGATCATACATTTCCTGGGACAGAACTAATACATTCAGCTGTGGCTATTATCAGAGAGTACCAAGACCTTAGGTAGGGCAACCAGACTGGCTATGGGGCTTGACATAAGCCAGATCCATAAACTATTTCAGGTAGGAAGTAAGCAATGCAAGGTAAACTGGCAAGCTTTGTAGCATGTGGAAAATCATTATTGAGAAATGTGACCAGACAAAGAGATTTCATCCCCTCTCCTGGGTCTCTGCAATCAGGCAGTTTATCTTCTTAGCCACAGCTTCCCTGCCTGGGCCCTTTTCCAGAACTCCATGGTCCACGTGAACCTTTTACTCTTTTACTGCTTTCTAAATCTTCCCTGAGAAAAGTGTCTTACGTTTATCTTATACCCACTGGGGTGACTTCAGTCAAAGGTTCCCACTCTGGAGTCCCTGGGAGCCTATACAGGACTAATACACTCAGCTGTGGCTATTATCAGAGAGCACCAAGACCTTCGGTAGGGCAACCAGACTGGCTATGGGGCTTGACATAAGCCAGACCCATAAACTATTTCAGGTGGGAAGTAAGCAATGCAAGGTAAACTGGCAAGCTTTGTAGCATATGGAAAATCACTATTGAGAAATGTGACCCATAAACTATTTCAGGTAGGAAGTACCTGAACTTGCTTTCCTGGACTCACCAAGTATTGAATTAGACATGAACAGGAGTGTTTGTTGTGATGGCAAGAAATTGTATAATCAAATGAATACAATAGTTTGTGACTTTTAAAATAATTTTAAGATCTTTATACCAGCTAAAGTCAGGTTGGGTGCTAGCTGTTTTTGCAACTTTTAATAATAATACCTACTAGTTACTGAGTGTAACTAGTAGGCCCATAAACTATTTCAGGTAGGAAGTAAGCAATACTATAACTCGCACTCTAGGGGGAGCAAAAGGACACCCCCCCAATGATGATGGCTGCCCACCTGGTCTCAAAACAGTGAAACTTCTGACTTGCTGCCAAGCTTCACCAGGCAGGGGGCAGAGGACACTGGGTCTCCCCAGACTGAATCAGGAGTGGCTCAGGAGATGACACTGGCTTGAGCTTGCAGCAAAGGGCCCCTAAGTACCAGGCTAGGCAGCTCTGGAGAAGGCGGAAGTGGAGAAAGTTCTAAAGTCAATTCCACTCTGCCACACTATCTGTGATCTTCCACAGTCAGCACAATGCCTGCCCCTTGTAGGGGTTGCATAAATATTTGTTGAATGAATGAATCAATCAGTGATACAGACTAAGGTCAAAGCAGAACCCCAAACCCTAAAGTCTTTATACTCTCACTGTCCATCCATCAACCTTCTACCCCGTCAGATGTCAGGATATCCTTTGCAAGACCCTTTGATGGCCTTTTCAGTTACCTTTTGAATAGAGGCTCTGAGCCTTGCAAGTATTGCCTGGGAAATATCAACTCCCTCAATTAATTATATGGTGCTGTCAGGCCAGGACCTTATTTTGGTATATATAATGTGAACCTGAGACAGGAGAACCTCCTAGTCTCGTCCTTGAAATGCCAAGCACCTTCATTCATGCTTAACCCTGGATTGTGGGGAGACCTGCAAACCTCATCAGAGCATGGCTTCCCAAGGGCCAGGTTACAGGGCACTTTGCAGTCAGAACTCAGCCAGGACTCCCTGTGACTAAGCACACTGATTTGTTGACCAGATTGGGTGCCATTGGCAACTCCAACCACCGCGTAGATGCTCCAGTCACCTTTTCTACTTCAAAGAATGGAGGTTTTCAAACTCTGTTGGCCATGACCCACAGTAGGAAACACATATTGCAGTGACCCAGTGCATTTATGCATACAATGTATTTTATCATTCTCACATGCACATTTTCCCCCCACGTTTGAACATCTCTGAAATTTGGATGTGTTTTATAGATTATGACATCTTGCCATTAATTGGCAGCACTTTTTTCTTTCTGTGTGATACATAAAATTTTGCATCTTCCAATGAATGATGACTGTGATTCAGTGAAATATGGCATATGTGTAATTTAAAATACTTTTATAAAACTATCTTTGCTGCATGGTGCTCTATGACATTTTCTATGTGTTATTTTATTTCTTTTCCTTTTAATGCTGTTCACTGCTACCCATTTAGTCAACTTGCACCACCCTCTAGAGGATCTTCAATTGTTATTTTCAACATATAGTCACAGGGATAGAGGAGGGTGTCAGTGAACTCTGTGACTAAAGAGTTTTCCATAAATGGGTGGACCTGAGATTTATAAGCATTAAGTTATTGGACCAGGAGGTGGAATAGATCATGATTAGGAGAGTGGAAAAGGAAGATGACAAATCACTTTAAGTCAGACAAACCTCTTTCTATACTAGCTCCCTTACTTGTTAATCATATAACTGTGGATATGTTTATAAAAAGTATTAGTGTCTTAGTTTTCTCACCTGTAAAACACTGAACAGAGCTCCTGTCATTCAGAGCTGTTGTCAGTATGAGAGTGTAAAGCATTGACCTGGGGCCTGCATGTAATAGGCACTCAATAAATGGTGGCAATCATGGCGCTGGTGACGATGACACTCAGTAACTAGTAGGTGTTATTATTAAAAGTTGCAAAAACAGCTGGTACCCAATGTGACTTTCGCTGGTATAAAGATCTTACAATTATTGTAAAAGTCACAGACTATTGTATTCATTTGATTATATAGTTTCTTGCCATCACAACAAACACTCCTGTTCATGTCTAATTCGATACTTGGTGAGTCCAGGAAAGCATTTAGGTCCCTACTTATGGGAGCACCATGGCCAAGTCACCCTCTTGGTCAGGTTCTCTTGCTTCTTGCTGTGTCTCATCTCATTGTAGGCTTTCAAACTCTGGGCTCAGGCAAGCCTTTCCAGTGATCATATTAATCTTATATTTTATGTGTTCACATGTGTCTCCAATAACTTGCTTTCCTTGCTCACCATGGTGATGCATTTTTCCTACTTTATGTCCTCTCTCATTGATTATGTTGGGCTGTTGACTATTTGAACCTGGTACTTTTACTTGATCAGCTCTACACAGTTTCACTGCTTTTCATTTTCAGTTTCTCTTTTATCAGTGTTCTCTGTCAATCCTTGTAGGCCTAGATATTCATTGTGGTTTCATCATCTATTTGATCTCTCCTGTGATGTTTCATTAACATTTCTTCAATAGTTTCTCAGGGTTATTTCCCATGATTCAGCCATTGTACACTTCTTAAAACTTTCAAGCCTTTAAATAACTGAAGGAATGTCTCACAGAGACATAACCTTTCTTGATTACATGAATTAACCCTCAAAATGCATTCAATTATCAGAAATACTTTAATGCATTGTATTGCATTCAAAATGGGTAAGATATGTTTAGTATTACGTGATGAAGAAATTCTAACCTTAATTTCAAAAATGTTAAGTAAATGTTTACAGATGCATACAATTCTAATAAATAGATATTTTCTACCTGTCTCTTGTCGTTGTCAACATTTGTAAACTAACAGGCATGGTTTTCTTGTGAATACCAGATATTTGTGTGTTCATTGGCTTGACTGAATATGTGAAACATTCCTAGACTTCTTCAGTTCAGTATGTAGGAAGGTAGATGGGTAGATAAGAAAGGAGGAAGATCTTAAGAAAGTAGGAAGATAAATATGTCGGTAGACAGATAGGTAATAAGGATAATTACCATCATTATTATTTTGCTTGGTTTTTCATGATTAGCCACATGAAATATTATTACAATTTGTTGCACGTGTTACAGGTCTCTTAGTTTGCAAAGAGCATTCACCCTCATGATTTCCTAACTACTCAGTAATAGAGGCAAAGTAACTATTCCCATTTGACAGAGGAGGACATAGAAGTCCAGAGAGGTGAGCTCCATGAGCAACACATTAGATGCAGTAATGTAATGCCATGAAGAAAAGGCAAATCTGGAGCTGAATCCCTGGGCTCCATCCGTGTTCCTTCTACAGTACTAGGTAGGCAGAGATGACAAGAAAAAATGCTAGAAGTAGCAATGGGTACTTCTCTTCACATTCCTTCTGTGAAGGGCTTTGGCTCCATTTAAAAGTAGAACACTCTAAAATGGTCACAGTCCTTGGCTCAAGACTTTTGGCTCTCATAAAGCAACATTAAGACAAAATGGCCCCAGGTCATAAAGATTACATTGTACTGAGAAACAACCTTGCACAGTGGTCAACCTCAGTCCCAGACAAGCTTGCAAAGCAGAAAATCTTATTTTCCACTTTTCCTGACCAGCTTTTCTAGAGCCCTGAGCTCTCTTTCTTGTGAATGGGGACACTGAGCTAAGAACTGAGATTTCCTGATGCCTAGATAGGATCTTTACTCCTTACCCATATATTTGACACCTGGTATCTGACCTTTGCAGGCCAAAGGGCCAGTTTCTGTTGAGTTCTGATAAAGTCAGTCCACAAGTGCAATTTGCTGGTCATCTCATCTGTGACCATCTTCTGCTGGGCATTGGCGCCTCCTTATTCTAATCTCTGATTGTCGAAATACAGCTCAGTCCTTGCAGGGATAGAGGAAACTTGTTCAATGAATTGGGCAATTTTATAGTGTGTCTAGTACATGCCAGAACTTCTTAACATGTAATTTTAATACTCACAACAAACTTATGAGGTTGTTGCTATCATTCTACTTTATAGACAGGAAGATTAAGGCTTAAAAAGGATAAGCAAACTCACCAGTGGTAAACAGCTAGTGCACAGTAGAGCTGGGATCCAAACCCATATCTGCCTGATCTCAAAGCATTAATTTTTTTCACTCTGTCATTAGTACCTGAATACTTTTGTTTTCAAACCCCCAGCTCACCAGGGGTTTGGACCCCAAATTTTAAAGAAACACTATCACCCAACTCAATTCTTCTGACCATGAACAAACATCCCAAGCAGTATGAGAAATTTTAGCTGCCACGGTGCAGAGCTCTCTGAAGCCTGATATAGATTAGAAACAGAAAGAAGATTAGAGGTGCGTATATTATGGATTGTGGGCATAAGACTTGGATAAGGAGAAGATTGCATTGTACTGAGAAATGACCTCATTTGAGGTAAGGAAGAGACACTCCACTGATTGACCAGATCCCAAGATGCTAGCATGGGAGTGAAGGTGGGCTTGGAAGGGGAAAAGAAGGAACCCACGGCCTTCTTTCTGCCCTGGGTGGTACAAGAGAGTTGACGGAATTAGGGGAAGAGGAGTGTGCTCTTAGGGAACACATCCCTTGGAGGGAGAAGAGAGCCTTGGAGACGGTGAGTCCCCCTCTACTTCTGTATTTTGTGTAGAACAGACACTTCTACACCTTAGTTTCTTCAAATTCCAGGTATTGGAAACAGAAATAACAAAAACATGTATGTTTTACTACTTCAGTTTTACTGAAAATCAGGTTCCTTGACAAGCTGGCATGGGGCTGTCAGTGAGGAGTCATCCCTGTTACATCAACTTCTGGGTGCAGAGTAGCTACAGAGGGATGCAAGGGGCAAAGAAAAAGAGTTTGCGTGTTCCCATAATTATCAACCAATAGTGGAAATGGCAGAGTGACAGAATAAAGTAGGGAGGAAGGGGAGAAGTGGCCAGCAGGCACAGTGCTGGGGGAGCTGACAGTGAATGGCGCAGGGCACAGGGCTCGGGGAGAGTGGTGGAGGAGTCTGAGGAAGCACCTTGTGAACATATGTTTGAGCCTTGGAAGATGAGGTAGGTGGGACGCACAGGAAGGAGAGGGACAGCATTCCCACCAGGGAACCTTGTTGATGCCCACAGTCCTGTGCTGCTGCTTGGCCAGCGTGGAGGACTGTCTTGAATGGCGTATGAAAATGAGGTGAAAGGTGCCATGGAGAGCACCTGCCTGGGGTGGCTACAACATCTTGCTGCTTCTGTTTACCAATCTGTCAAAGTGGAGAAATAATCCCTGTTTTATAGAAATGTCAGGAGGATGAAATGTAGTAGTGTATGTCAAGGATCCAGCCCACTCCTTGGCATAAAATAGATGCCCTGTGAACTGTCACTTCTTACTCATTAGAAAGGGAAGGTGATGGGTCCTTGGGGCCTCTTTCATTTACATTTAAATGGGTGTTGAAAGGGATCTTGGAGCCCCTCTTGGATACAATAGAATGCCTCCATTGCACCACACCCCAAGAGGCAGGAGATAACTCTACTGGGCACCCTGTAGGGCACCAGCTTGTCTTCTTCCTGCTGTAGTTTGCAGTAGGGAGGTCTAGGACCTGAAGATGAAGGGCAGACCAGCAGGGCTGAGGCCCCAGGTCACCCACTCTGATGGCCTCTGCCCTGCTGCATGTGTGTGTTCATGCATGAATGTGTGTGCCTGTGCACATGTGTGTATCTGTGCTCATGTGTATAAATGTGTATCCTTCTCAATAACCCTAAAGCCTAGAAAATGACAGACAGAGGATAGGCAAAATGAAAGCCAAAGATAATTGTCATTGATCAATCTGCTTAATGGCCTGAAAATGCCCAATAAGAGCAGGGTGCATGACTGGCTGCTGAGCCAGAGGGCTGAGGGAATTGTCTGGGCTACTGCTCATAGTGCACTGCTTTTATTGAGGTGCCCCGTGGATAGCCGAGGCTTTCTTACTCCTGCCTCCCTGGGAGAAGGGTCGTGGATTCCAGACACCAGGGAGGTATGACATGCCACCCCCATACCTGTCACCAGTAATCTAATAGTCGCTTCCTGGCTTCATCTTTGGGCTTGGCATATGAGGACACTCCTCATCATGAATCACAAGATGTATTTCTTAACTGTCTTCCTTTCCTTTTTGCCTCTGAGCTGTGAGTTGAAGATGAGGTGAATGTAGTATTATCAAGATGAACAGAGTCCAGTGGAGCCTGGGGAGGGAGGCTCCATCTGGTGGCAGCCACATGTAATTCTGAGGCACCACATTTAAAAATCAAATGCACTGTGGCTTGTTTCCCAGCTCTGGAAGGTGTGGGATGTTAGGCAGCTCACTTGGTCTCTCTGAGAGGAGGCAGCAAGCATTATGATGACATCTAACAATTTCTGGTCCTTTCCAGTGCACTGTCCTTGCTAGAGCCACTAACACCCCCTGCCTGGGTTATTAAAAGATGAGCACGTGGTGTATTGTTCACTGAACAATGAATGTTATATAGGAAGGACTTAGTAACAATATATTGAATAAATAAGTAGAAGACAAACAAGATGACTGCCTGGGGCCTCAAATCTGCAAATGCCTTATGTGGGCAAGGGTCTTTCTAAGACAGGGTCATCTAGAAACTACAGTGAACACCTTCTACATGGGCAGCCTGCACTGTGAAACTCTAGGGTCTCTATTTGTGTCAAATACAATGGGGGCTGTGCCTCTGAGGTTGCAATGTGGGGTACTAGCCAGACCTAAGAAGAATGAAGAACTCTCAATCTTTGCACTTGAGCTTATTGTTGATTCATCCACATAACTGTGGTCTATGAAGCTATTCAACTCACACGTACAATTTTAGGAAAAGTCATGTTTGAATGATTTTCATCTTTAGACACTATAAAACTGCACTGTTAAAAAATATTCTGAGAACTCATTTATGATGTTAAAACTTCAGAAAAATAGAAATAGAGGGGCTGTTCTTAACTTGATAGAATGCATCTACAAAACATTTATACCTAACATACTCAATGCTGAAAGACTGAATACCTTCCCCCTAAGATGTGGAAGCAAAGATATCCACTCTCACCACTCATTCAACATCGTTCTGTAAGTTCTAGCCAGTGTGACAAGGCCAGAAAAGAAAATAAAAGGCATACATGTCAGAAAGGAAGAAATTAAACTAACCCTATTTGAAATTACATGATTGTCTACATATAAAGTACCAAAGAATACACAAAAAAACGTTCTACAACTAATCAGTGAATTCAGCAAGGTTGCAAGACAAGATCAATATGCAAAAATCAATTGTATTTCTATATACTAACAATAAACACATGGGCATTGAAATGTAGAATAAAATATTTATAGTTGCTCAAAAAATAAAATAATTACAATCTAAATATGTACAGGACTGACTTGTATGTTCAAAACTACACATGCTGATGAGAGAAATGAAAGATCTGAAGAATGGAGAGACATACCATATTCACAGATTGAAAAACTCGACAAATCAATTATTCCCAAATTGACATACAGGTTTAATGCAATTTCTATGAAAATCCTAGTAAGGTATGTTTTTAGAAATAGATAAGATTATTCTAATATGTGTATGGAAAGGCAAAGTAACTAGAGTTGCTAAAATTATTTTGAAAAAGAGAATCAAGTGGTAGCAATCAGTCTTTTGAATTTCAGGACATTACACAGCTACGTTAATCAAAACTCTGCAGTATTGGTAGAGGAATAGACACACAGACTAATGAAACAGAACAAAGAACCAAGAAATTGACCCACACAAATATGTCCAACAGATTTTTGACAAAATTGCAGAAGCAATTCAGTAAAGGAAGATAGATTTTGAACAAATGATGCTGGAGCAAGTGGATATCCATAGGCCAAAAGATGAACCTCAACCTAAGCCTCATTTGAACAACTAACTCAAAGTGCATCAGCGACTTTTGTGTAAATGGTAAAACTATGAAACTTAGAAAAAACAGATAAATTGTTTGAGACTTGATGCTGAAAATGTGGTCCATAAAGAAAAAATTGATAAATTGAATTTCATCAAAATTAAAACCCTTTGCTATTTGAAAGAGTCTCTTAAGAGGGAAAAAAGACAAGCTACAAAATGAGAGGAAATCCTTTCAAATTACATATTGGACAAAGGATTAGTATTTGGAATATGTAAAGAACTCTCAAAACTCATTAGTGAAAAACAAACAATACAATGAGAAAATGGACAAAAGTTAAAAAGAGACATTTCACTGAAGAGAATATACAGATGGCAAATAAGCACATGAAAAGATGCTCAACATCATTAGCTATTAGGAAAATGCAAATTAAAACCACAATGAGTGACGCTATCCATCTATCAGAATGAATAAAGTAAAAAAAATAGTGAGAACTCCAAATGCTGACGAGGATGGGAGAAACTGGATCACTCAGACATTACTGGCGAGCATATGAAATGCCACAGCTACCCCGGAAAGTTGCAATTTCTTAAAAAACTGAACACACAACTACCATATGACCCAGCAATTGCACCTCTGGGCATTTATCCCAGAGAAATGAAGACTTATGTTCACACAAAAATCAGTACGCGAATGTTGATAGCAGCTTTATTCATCGTAGTGAAAACCTGAAACAACTCAGATGTCCTAGAATGGATGCTTAAACAAATTGTGGTGTCTCCATATTATAAAATACTTCTTGGCAATCAGAAAGAACAAACTATTGATACACAAACAACCTGGACGAATTGTCTGAGATTTATGCTGAGTGGAAAAAAAAAAGAGTCTCTCAAGGTTACATGCTGTATGATTCCATTTATATAACATTCTTGAAATGAGTTACAAAAAAGCAGAACAGATTAGTGACTCCTAAGAGTTCAGTAGGGACTGAGGAGTGGAAGAGAAGGGGCTATGGTGATAGAGGTATTCTACCTTTTGACTGTGTCAATGCCAATGTCCAGGATGTGATATTGTACCATAGTTTTGCAAGATGTTACCATTAGGGTGAACTAGGTAAAAGGCACACGGGATCTCTCTGCACTATTTCTTATCATTTCTTACAGCTGCATGTAAATCTAAAAGTATTTTAAGGTAGAAAGTTTAATTTTAAAATTAAAGGGGAATAAAATCTACACATGTGACAAAATTCTGTATAAACACACACACACACACACACACACACACACACGAGTGTCTGCTAAACTGGTGAGATCTGAGTAAAGTCTATAATCTAGCTAATTGTATTGGTTTAGTTAAGTGTATTGTGCCACTGTCAATTTCCTGGTTTTGATCATTTGTTATGTTATATAAAGTGTTGAGAGAAGCCGGGTGAGTGATAAGTATATAGAACTTTTTGTATTAGTTCTGCAGTGTCTTGTGAGTGTATAATTATTTCAAAATTAAAAAAAAAAAAAAAGGCTTTAAAAGGTACCAAGAACAGAAAAGAAACCATTTATTATGGAGCCAAATGTAAAATTCCAGCACTGACAGTTCTGTTAGAACAGTCGCCACTCGTCTTGACGTGCATTCGCAAGCTGCCCTGTGAGTGCTGTAAATTGCAAATAAAGTCAATTAGGACTCACCACCGGGCAGCTGGAATGATGCTTCCTCTAGTGCAGCCTCAGAGAGCTTACTTACACCACTCATTTCAGACCACACATCAGGAGAGCAAGGCTTTGAATTTGCCCCCTCTAGAGCCCACACTCGTACTTCTGCACCATATGGCAAGGTTGCGTCAGGCAGAGCTTGTCCTCAAGAAGCTGACAGTCTGCTGTGGAGAGAGGTGGGCAGTAAGACACATGCTCCAGCTGTAGCCATGTCCCTGTCTGGACCAGTTAACTCAATTCAGTTCCAACTTGCAGACAGCTTCTTCAAGCCAATCAGACATCAGAGAAATAAAAAGGATGTGACAAAAGAGAGTGAGGTGGAGAATACAGTCTCCCACTCCTGGACAAACAGCTCTGGGAAAGTTTGCACTTGGAGGCAGATGGGGAAGAAGCCAACACATCATCCCGCTGTGGTGTGGCAGGAATCCCAGAAAGGCGTGTGTGCATGTGCATGCGTGTGTGTGAGTGAGTGCTGCTGTAACAGAAGGGCCTCATCTGTCTGCCCATCTGTGAAATGGGGAGGCTGCCAAAATTCCTGTTTCCCTGGGTTCTAACAGACTCCCAGCAAGAATGGAAAATAAGATATTGGGGCTGATATTTAGGTCCTAGGACAATAGGATCAGGATCTAGGGATGTGAGGAGGAACAGAGGCTGCTCTCAGTCTTTCTGTAAGTGCCCCACGTGGACAGGAGCCTAATCCAAAACAGGAGAGACAGGAGGGCTAACTGTTTTTTTGCTGGACTCTGCCTGGAGATTCTGATTGAATAGGCCTAGGACACTTAAATGTCTTCAGATCCATCTCAAGCTCTTGTGCAAGAGGCATTAATAGTAGCCAACATGCATTGAGTAGTAGTTATCTGCCAGGTAGGTTTTAAGCACTTTATGTACCTGATCTTATTCAATCTCGCAATAACTCTGTGGGCAGATTATAGTATTACCTCTGATTTACAAATGAGGAAGTTGAGGTGCAGACAGTTCAATTTCCCTGCATAAAGTCACACGTTAGTGGCAGAGCTGAGATTGTAATTTCCAGCTCCAGAACTCATGCTTTTAATCACAACTATAGAATCCCTCCTTCTGCTATTTGCTTTCCTGCTGGCCTAACCTGAGAAAGTCAGGGCCAGTCACCCCTCAACTCTGTTGCTGATCCAAGTTGCAATACAGGTGGGAGGAGACCCTTCCTCCTGTCTCAGGGAAGCTGCTGCCTTGGCAGTGAGAGGAATGCAGCATTTATGCAGTTTGCATGTGTGCCTCTGTTTCACAAACTCTCCAGTGCACACCAATAGCACTGCCAGTGACTGATGAGGAAATATGGTCTAGACCACCAGAGACTTGAAGGACCAAATTCCAGGGGATGAGAAACACACTTGGCCTGGTAAAACTGAAAGGGATAGGGGTTGGTATCAAGAGATTTGGAATCCAATTCCAATTCTGCCATTTCCTGGCAAATGATCTTGGTATGCTTTTACTCTCTTCATGCCTTAGCTACATGTTCTAAAAAAGATAATAGCATCTTTGACCCTCAAAGGTGTTATAAAGATAAAGTGCTGCACTACAAAAGGCTTTACATCCTAAGCTTTATTCAAATGGATGGAACCATTGTCGTGATTTCCAGGGTAAAGGAAACTGGAGATTCAGATAATGGAGAAGAGCTTGCTGGCCTTCTTCCCTGCTCTCTATTGGCAAAGGGGCTGCCTTTAGATTTCTGCTCTGACGCCACCTAATCAGTGAGGCCTCCCTAACTGTAGCATTTAAAATAGCATCACCCCACCCTGGCACCTCTCCTATATCCTTTCTGTCCTTTAGTATTTATCATCATTTGACCTCACTGTTTTAGGGGGAGGATTACGTAAAACAATGTATAACACATCTAAAAATTTTACGAGCTCAGCACATATTATTTACTGGGGTAGAGGGAACTCTTTCTCCATGCAATTTAAAAAATGCTGTCCTGGAATGAGTATTTTGCCCTCAGCCTCACAGAACAGAAGCTAGGTCAATTACACCTTCTTGTCTGCCTGGCTCCAGGCCAGTCAATGATCTCCCATCTCAGGCACTTGGTATTGTTCTTTTATTAGTTTCTGAAGTTCCAGTTTCCCAGAAGCCTAAGGAAGCAATGGATTGCTTTGGCCACCTTCCCGGTCTTTTAGTTAGGAAGTATTTGCTTCGTTTCAGAACTTGTGATATAGAAGAAGAAACATGGAATCTGGAACCCCCCAGAGCTGAGGTGAGGACTTAGTTCTACCACTTATGATCTGTAAATATTATTATTATTATTATTATTTAAATATGTGATAACTAAGGGTTATGTATTTCCTGAAATATGTAGGCATTGTGCAGGACAATCTGTGTACATAATCTCATTTGTTCCTTTAAACAACCCAGAAAGGCAAACATTATACCCTTTCTGCAGATTAGGAAACTGAAGTTTACAAAGTGAAAAAGTTGGAGCTGATCTCAGATCCATCAAAATCAATGGATGCAGTTCTTTCTACTAAATTTAATATTCTCTGTGAGCCTCATTTTTCTCATCTACATAATGGGTCTATCAATATTTGTCTCAGAGAGGTACTGTAATGATAAAGTAAGGTGTTGTCTGGGTAGAACAAGGTACTTAGTAGGAGTTGGAGCTGTGCAGAATCTCTCTTCCTTCCCCCAATCCCTGAAGGAAAGTGAGCACATCAAAAGAGCTCACTAGAGCTTTTAGTTGAGGACACAGAGGTCAAGAGGAGACCAATAATTTGCAGAAGCAGAAGTGAAGCTCAATATTTTTCCTCTTTAACAGAAACTCTGAGCAGCTCTTTCTCCCCTAAGCACGTCTGAACTGGGTAAGGAATGACTAGGAGGCCTTTGTAGCTCTGTGCTTGGCTTCTTGGCTCTGAGCCTTAATCAATAACCTACTCCCGATCTGTAAGACATAAAATCTCAAGGAGTGACATACTTTCCTTCTTCAGAATAGTTCTTGGAATTCCCATGGTCTAGCAATGTGATGTCAGATGATGAGATAGGCCTGGGAGGCAAGGGCAACATTATTCGTAGACACCATTGTGTAAAATGTCTTTGCATCTCTTAGAGTCTTGAAGTCAATGTGTTTGGCACAATTAGCTGACTTTGATTTGGGATCCAGAGCTCTGAGACTAAAATTACTCCCAAGTTTACTAGAAATAAGTCCACACTAAATGAAGTACAATTCAGAAAAATTAAGAAATGTGATAAAACAGGCCACAAGAAGCTCTACAGGATGCTAAGCCAGCCATAGAATGAGTTTTCTTGGTCAAAAGAAGATGGCTTGGCTGGCACCATGGCTCATGCTTATAATCCTGGCACTTTGGAAGTTTGAGATGGGAGGATCGCTTGAGACCAGGAGTTTGAGACCAGCCTGGGCAACAAAATGAGACTCATCCCTATAAAAAAATAAAACAACAAAAAAAGAAGACCTCCTAAGTCTTGAAAAAGCAGTCTTGAGCAGTGTCTTGACAGGCTCCTCTCTCAATCCCCCACTGGATCCACCACACCCCATACACTGGGACAAGTGGTAGCCCTTTTAGAATAGTTTTCTAGCTCCATGGTGATTCTACTTTCATCACAGTGTTGTCAAAGCACCAGACAGACCTGGCACCTAGGGAAAAGCCCTTCGGCTCTACAGACCTCAATGAAGCCTACCTGTAAAACTGGAGTAATTTCGTTGCCTTGGAGATTACTGTGAGAGTTAGGTCTCTAAAGCACCTGGCACAATGCCTTACATGTTGTCATTGCTTCCTGTTTCTCCTCCAATTTTTCCCACCAGTTTCTCAATTCCTAATGCCAGAAATCCCAGAAGTCTGTCTGGGCTATTGCTCTGATTCAGATTCATCCACCTTCCTAGATGCTGAAGAATGGCCTGCCTACTGCATTCCTTCTAGCTGCCATTGGAATTAATCTGTGTCAATTTCCTACCCACCCCAGCTCCAAGCACTGACACTGCAATCTCTAATTTGCTCTTGGGCTTCACAGTCTTGCTTGTCTATCTTGGGCTAACAACTCCATCTGAACATTCTTGAATTGCATGACTGCTCCAGGAGACCCTGTCCCTTAATTACCCTGTCTAGTCCATCCTGTTCAGATCTGGGTGTGATTACTGCTATGATGGCTGATTCTAATAATAGAGTAATGATGAACCATGATGCAATAAATTGAATATTGAGTGTTCTTTCTATTCAGTCCCCATGTAGAAAAAAATCTTAATGAGTTCTCCATATCCATCACGAAGAGAGAGAAGTTTTCTTTCTTTTAAGCTTCTCAAGTTGGGTTGAAGACTTAACTCAGCGATCTGATTCCTGATTCAGAAGTGTCAACACTTCTGAGTTTTGGGAGGATAGTATTATGATATATGTTTTCTGTTGTTTGTTTTTGGAAGCAGCATGCCATACTGGAAGTAGAAAGAGCCCTTAGGATATCTGTAACACTTACCCCAGAAGATCTAGTCATGAGAGTCTCTCCTAGAAACTAAACTTGAGAGGGAAGGCTTTATGCTCAGAGAAGCTCATAATCATATTATGGGATTATAGCAAAACAAAACACACACACACACACAAAAATGACTTAAATCTTCAACAATAAGATAAAGGTTAAGTAAAGAACATATAATCTCCAAAAAGAGAGAGACAGAGAGATAGAGGGGGAAGGAAGGAGAGAGAAAGAGAATCAGATTGACACGAGACTTTTTATAAATGACATGAAGACCATGTTAATGGAAATAAGGTCATAGGCTCAATTCTCACATTAAAGCATCAGCTTCTTGGCTTGCTTTTATCTCTAAGTATGTCCTTGTCCCCCAACATTGCGAAGGGCCTAAGACCAACACATTCCTATTTCTGGAACAGAACTCAAAGCATGTCTGCAAGGGTCCACCCCAACAAGTCTGATGTATGCCCACTGCACCTAGTGGGCACCTCCAAACCTGCCTGAAAACCTCTGCTCCGAGGCTTTCCATATGCCAGTCTCTCCGTCTGGAATATGCTCCCTATTCCTTCTTCAAATCTCATTTTAGAAGTCTTTTCCTCCAGGAAGGCCTCCTGGAACCTCCAAGCCTGTGTCTTGTGTTCCTCCTCTGTGTTTTCATAACACCCTGTGCTCCCCTGTGGAGGATCTTTATTCCCTCCTGAGTTATAATCATCTGTTTACTTACTTGTTTCTCTAACAAGCTTATTTTCCATGGGGCCAAAGCCCTAGACAAACTCTCTTTTCAATAACCCTGAGTGTTGCTGAAATCAAAAGACTATGAAGAGGTAGGAGTCTTGTGAAGGTGTTGTTGGGAAAGAGGATTGTTCAGATATGGGTAAGCCACTGAAAGATGTCTTGATGGTTCATCTGAACATGGGCTGGGAACCTGAAGCAGATACAGAGAGCAAGACGACCATGCTGGAACAATGAGGACAGGGAGGATGGGCAGAGTGGCTAGGGAGACGGAGGTCTTGGATGAACGTATGAGATAGAAAATGTCCCTCTGGCAGCTCATGTGTGCTCTCCTGATCACATGCTCTGACATGGCAGGCCCCAGCCCATTCTCCTTATGAATGACACTCGCTGGGAACGCCTGCTTGGCACACACAACCCAGTCTGCAAGAGAGAGTGGTCCAAACCCCCCATCCTGGGCTGTGGTGCTTGGAAGATGCAACACACAGACTGGCTAGGATGCAGTTACTGCATCTTTCTGGCTGGTTGGCAAGCGAAGTTCCCACTGCCTTTCTCCCCAGGCCTGAACCCATTATGACAATGGAGCCATTGTTCTGAGGGGCCATGAGGCAGCTGGGACTGGCCGACCCTATGCCGACTCCTCACATCTCAGAAGTCAAGCCCTCAGACAGAGCAAGCAAAGTGATAAAATTCAGCGGGAAGCAGGACAGAATATTGGGGGTTCTGAGCCAGCTTCTTCCTCTCAGTTCTGTCTCGTGATGGGAATGAATAATCACCCCAATTACAGAGCAACCTGAAGGAGACAAAATCACTTAACTAAATGAGGTGCCTGGGGAATGGAAGGTGGGAGCAGTCTGCAGTGATTTTGGCAGAAACTTTCGGGCCAGCTCCCCCGAAAGCTTGTATCAAAACAAGCAATATGATTATCAGAGTTCCAAGTCAGCTGCCTCAGATACCTTTGGCAGTTTCTAAAAAAAAAAAAAAAAAAAAAAAAAAAAAAAACTCTGCTGCATAATTGTCATCTCCAGGATGTTTAGAAAAGCAAACGCTGGATTAAACTTAGTTGGAATCCAACCGCGATCTAATAAAGGCATGATCAGAATATAGGGAGGTGTTCTCAAGTTAATCAGAGCCTGGGGGAAGTGTGGGCTTGGCTGTCTTCTTCCAACAACTCCTCAGGGATATAATTACCTCCTACTACTTGGGACACATGCCCTCTGCCTACTACAATAAGCCAGTCCAGAGATGCAAACCATGACAAAGACTTTGGGCTGAAGGCCTGCCTAGCCCTCACCTGAGCCCTCACCTGAGCCCTCACCTGAGCCCTCACCTGAGCCTGCTATTCCATCTCATACATGCTGCTCAGAGCCTGGGCTTCCATCTGGGCTCAGTTCAATTTGCTACTCCTTGGAAGTGGCCTGAGCCAAGAGCACAGTGAAAAGCAAGACAAGACAACTAAGTCTGATACTAAACCAGAGAGGGACAGAGGTCCCTGCACTCGTCAAAAGGCTGGATGATCTTGAGTGAGCCAGGAAGCAAAGGATAGGAATCCAAATTCCTTTTGGCAAATGGGGAAAGTTTGTGCAGTCCTCCTTCACGAGGTGTTAGGGTGTGGTTTAAAAAAAAGCCTTTCAGACATTGATTCTGTCCTTCTTCTGTTAGTCCACCTAAGGCAGCAGTTTGCTCTGGAATGGGAGAGCAGGCATGTGTCTTGGTCTGTTGGGGTTCCTCACACTGGGTAGTTTGTAAACAACAGAAATTTAGTGCTCAGAGTTCTACAGGCTGGAAAGTCCAAGATCAGGGCACTGGCAGATTCTGTGTCTGGTGAGGGCCTGTTTCTCACAGATGGTGACTTCTTCTGTGTCCGCACACTGTGGAAGGGGCAAAAATGACTTTATAAGGGCATGCATCCCATTCACCTCCCAATCCTCTCCTAAAGGCCCCACCTTGGCTGGAGCTGTGGCTTACACCTGCAATCCCAGTGCTTTGGGAGGCTGAGGTAGGCGGATCATTTGAGGCCAGTAGTTTGAGACCAACCTGGCCAACATGGTGAAAACCCGCCTCTACCAAAAAAAACTTTTAAAATTAGCCAGACATGGTAGTTGGCACCTGTAATCTTAGCTACTTGGGAGGCTGAGGCAAGAGAATTGCTTGAACCTGGGAGACAGAGGTTGCAGTGAGCTGAGATTTTGCTACTGCATTCCAACCTGGGCAACAGAGTGAGACCTTTGTCTCAAAATAAAACAAAATAATATTTTTTTTTTTAAAAAGCCCTTCTTCTTAATCCCACCACGATAGGGAATAGGTTTCAATGTGAATTTCGGAAGAACACACACACTCAGACCACAGCAGCACGCAGGGCGGAGGGTCCTAGTGTGGACACCAGGAAGACTGTGGCTGGTGACTCAGCCGGGGAATATTCCTGTCTTGTCTCTCACCTTTGCAGTTCCTTGAAGCATTTCATTACATTATAGTTGCTCTGCTTGACTCGAGATCCTCAAATCCACCCCCTCCACTCCAGTTCCTTCTTAGTACAGTCCTGAGCCACTTAACAGTGACAGGGCTATGTTCTGAGAAATGTGTCATTAGGCGACTTTATCATTGTGCAGACATCAGAAAGTGTGCTTACAAAGCCTCGGTGGTACAGCCTATCACACGCCCAGGCTATGTGGGAGAATCTATTGCTCCTTGGCCACAAACCTGTACAGTATGCCACTGTCCTGAATACTGTAGGCAACTGTAACACAATGGTAAGTGTTTGTGTATCTGAACGAAGAAAAGATACAGTAAAGATATAACATAAATGATTAAAAATGATACACCTAGGGGGGCATGGTGGCTCATGCCTGTAATCCCAGCACTTTGGGAGGCCGAGGTGGGTGGATCACTAGGTCAAGAGATGGAGACCATCCTGGCCAACATGGTGAAACCCCGTCTTTACTAAAAAAAATACAAAAAATTAGCTGGGTGAGGTGGTGGGTGCCTTAGTCCCAGCTACTGGGGAGGCTGAGGCAGGAGAATGGCATGATTCCAGGAGGCGGAGCTTGCAGTGAGCCAAGATCACACCACTGCACCCCAGCCTGGGCAACAGAGCGAGACTCCACCTCAAAAATAATAATAATAATAAAATAAATAAATAAATAAATAAAATAAAAATACAAAAAAATAGCTGGGCGTGTTGGCACACGCCTGCAGTTCCAGCTACTCAGGAGGCTGAGGCAGGAGGATTGCTTGAACCCAGGAGGCGGAGGTTGCAGTGAGCCAAGATCGCGCCAATGCATTCCAGCCTGGCGACAGAGAAAG
>NW_016809913.1:1547238-1549651 GCF_001698545.2 Rhinopithecus bieti | reverse complement strand
TTAGGTCTAACATTTAAGTCTCTAATCCATCTTGAATTAATCTTCGTATAAGGAGTAAGGAAAGGATCCAGTTTCAGCTTTCTACTTATGGCTAGCCAATTTTCCCAGCACCATTTATTAAATAGGGAATCCTTTCCCCATTTCTTGTTTCTCTCAGGTTTGTCAAAGATCAGATGGCTGTAGATGTGAGGTATTATTTCTGAGGACTCTGTTTAGTTAACTTTTTTTAATAAGTAGAATGAGTACACTCTAAAATAATGATGTAAAGCATAGTGTAATAAATACATAAACTAATAACATAATCATTTATTATTATTAAGCATTATTTACTGTACATAATTGTATGTGCTGTGCTTTTACCAAACTGGCAGCACGGTAGGTTTGTTTACACCAGCATCACCACAAACAGGTGTGTCCCGTGCTGTGCTATGATACCACATCAGTAGGTGACAAGGATTTTTCACCTCTGTTAGAATCTTACGGAACCACTGTCATATATGCGGTCCATCGTGGACTGAAATGTCGTTATGCCGCCCATCACTGTATTCCTGAACTTTGCCCTCCCACTGCAGCCACACATTGAGAGCTGCACGGCACTTCTCGGCCAACAAGTCCACTTTCCACGCACCAAGCCCACCCCACCTTACACTTGGGCCCTGGCTCCTTAATCTTGAGCTCAGCCTCTATCTTAAGGTTTCACCAACCTGCCCTTCACTATCCGGTCTGTTGGAGATTTTCCAGTTTGACTCTGCTAGCCACATTCTGACTCTGTTTGACCCAGCTCCCGGGGAGAAGTCAAGCTGATTCCCTTCCACTCCCTCTGCCCCCGCTGCTGTCTTACACAGCCGTACCTTCCTTTCCTTTACCCCCTCGCTTGACTGGTGCTGAGCCACATTTAGCACCAGCCTCCAAGAGCAAGCACCCTGTGCTAACTTGGGCTCATGTCTCACAAGCTACCACCCTGATCTTAGAAACCTGAAGCTCAGAAAATAGTTTCTACCCTTATGTGCATTATATTCTTCAGAAGGTAGTTCCTTTTGCATCGTGGAAGGAGCACTAAACTAGGAGTTTAAAGACTTGGATCCACCCTTGATTGCCTCGCTTAGGGCTGCCACATTACACAATGACAAGGGCCACCATCTTTGTAGAATAAATAGAAACAGAGCACCCTAAAGTTGTGTAACCAAATGGGTTCCCCCGTCAAGTCTAGTGGCATGGCCTTGGGCAAGACAATGAATGATTCTGGGCCTCGGTTTCCCTATCTTCTTCCTAGCCTAGTGTCCTTCCTTCAGAACCTCAAGTTTAGTCAGGGGAGAGTAGCTGGAAAATGATATCTGAGCTTTGCTTTATGCTCTGCTAGCATGGAGAAGTAGAAACTGATTTGGAGAAATAGTTTGAGGACTGGGAAGTGAAAACTTGTTTGCAGCCCAGTCATGCTGTTTGATTGATTTTCCGTGTGGCATTAAGTCCTGGAGATATTCTGAATGAAAGGCCTTTCTTGACTTCCCAGTACACTTGTGGGAACTGAGGAGAGGGCTCTGGCAGAAAACTGACTGGCGGCAGAAATAAAACCACCATAGAACTTACCTTGGTATCTGTTCATCCGCTGTAACCCACAGGTCCCTGCCTGGTTAGGCTTTACTTCACTTTGTCCCCCTCTACTCATTCCTACCTTGGTTCTCCCAGTAAGACTCTTGGGAGGGAAGAATGAGACCATTCTTGCTCACTTCTTCCTTAAGAAATAATACTTCCTACTATGTATTATGTCAGAGCAAGAATCTTCTATGTATATCATTTAATCCTCACCAGAAAAATTGGCAAAGTAAAAATCATTATTACTTTCATCTTAAAAGTGAGAAAATTGAGGCTCAGAGAAGTTAAGCCACGTGCCTCAAGCCACACCACAATGAGGTAGCCAAAGCTCAGTTTTTTCATCTGTAAAGTAGAGATGAAGTGCTTCCTACCTCATAGGATTATTGTGATGATTAAATGAAGGATGTCTTATGAATTTAGAGCAGAGTCCGATAAAAGTAAGCTCTACTCAAGCCAAGCATGGTGGCTTACGCCTGTAATTTCAGCACTTTGGGAGACCAAGGTGGACAGATCACTTGAGGTTAGGAGTTTGAGACCAGCCTGGCCAACAAAGTGAAACCCCATCTCCCCTAAAAATACAAAAATTAGCCAGGTGTGGTGGTGGACACCTGTAATCCCAGCTACTCTGGAGACTGAGGCAAGAGATTTGCTTGAACCTGGGAGGTGGAGGTTGCAGTGAGCCAAGATCATGCCATTGTACTCCAGCCTGGGTGAGAAAGCAAGACTCTGCCTCAAAAATAAATAAATAAAAATAAAAATAAAACAAAACACGAAGTAAGCTCTACTCATTTTACTGCTGTTTTTTCCCTCTCTCCTTCCC
>NW_016809913.1:1502246-1545287 GCF_001698545.2 Rhinopithecus bieti | reverse complement strand
CCTTCCTTCCTTCCTTCCTTCCTTCCTTCCTTCCTTCCTTCCTTCCCTCCTTCCTTCTTTCTTCCTTCCTTCCTTCCTTCCCTCCTTCCTTCTTTCTTCCTACTTGTCTTTTTCTTTTCCTCCCAGAATTTAAGGGTAATTACAAGAATATGTAAGATAAAATAAGAAGCATTTAAGTGGCTTTCTTAAGGTCACATACCAGCAAGCACATCACAAATATAAGAGCTGTAAAGTTAAAAAAGTTCAATATTTTCCAAAAGGGTTCTTATTCAACCCGGGTTGTAGTGAAATGTAAAGGCGGAAGACCTGCCAATTGTGGCCTTTTTGCTAACTCTTGTTAGGTGACACCATGCAACAGGTCTCCACATGCACTCACGTGCACCTGCACACACACACACTGACAGAGAACTCAATGCATGAGAGACATCAGTCACTTAGGTTCACGATCTCATTTCATCTTCATAACAACTCAGTAGGGTAAGTATATTTCCCCCATTTTGCAAATGAGAAAATTGAGGCTTTGTGAGCTTACCCAAGCTTTCCAGGTTCACACAGCAGGTAATGGAGGGATCTGAGACAAATCCGGGTTTGTCTGATTCCAAAATCCTTGCCCTTTTGCCTACACAATGTTGCCTCCCTCTAAGACCATAAATATTTCTCAGTGTAAATATTAGTTTCTCAGTATGAGCTTTGTAAATGGCTTTCAGTGGATCCTAAAATGTTTACCCAGAGTGAAGAAGTGTGTTTTGCTCGTTAAATGTAACTGAGGCTAATGCCATAGTTTGTTTTTTTTTTTTTTTTTTTGTTCTTCTCCAATCTTCATAGAAGTGCACGCGTGCTAAAGTGTGCTTATAGAGTCTTCTTTTCAGACCTTCAGTGTAAGGTGGTAGTAATTAAATGCAGGTTAAAATACAATTTATATTTCATTTTGAAAGTCTTCCCTGTGCCTTGAGGTTCGTGGCAGAGTTGAGTTGAGCTGTATGTAAGTACCATGTGGTAGGGGAACTAATTTATAATTTAATGCAGAAGTGGGGGTATGGGGGACACAGACTATAATTTTAAAACAAGGGAAAGACTTGTCAGTGGACAGCGGGTTTGAGTTTTTATCAGCAACTGTGATTGTTGTCAATGGATCCATGCCCTTTCCTGCACACTCCACTGCCCTCTCTCATTATTAATCTCTCATTAATTGTTAATCTCTTCCAAATGTTCTCAGCTGAATCCCAGTGTGCTCAGGGCAGCCCTCCTCAGAGTCCCTCAGGCGCTATCTACCACCAGCTGCCCCAAACCTGTCCTCACCCAGGGCTGAGTGAGTTCTTTGCTTTTACTGTTGTTTTTCCCTGACCTCTCAGCCTCTCTTCATCCTGGGGTATTTTCCCAGCACCTCCTTTGAAATGCATCCTATAAAAGTCCCCCTGTCTAAGAGGAGTCAAGGTTTATCTGATGCTATCATCTACCTCACTTTCTGCACACTTACCACGTCAGCTTCGGTGCAGTTGCCCTGGTAGACTCTGCCTCCTCTGACCTCAGGGCCCTTACACATGTTGCTTGCTTCCTGTATCTAGACATCTCTTCCCTGACTCTTCACCTGGGAAAGTATGTTTTGTCTTTGGATCTCAGCTCAATTGACCTTTGCAAGGAAGTGGTCTCTGGCCTCCCAGTCAAAGTCAAAGCCTCCTAGTCTATGCTCTCTGTCTCAGCAGCCTGGGTTTTTCTTCATTGCATGCCTCACAACTGATACTGAAACATTCATTTGTGTGATTCCTTGGCTTGTTTCAATATGCCCCACCCTGCAGTTTGGTAGTTTCCAAAGTGGAGTATACAATATGATCCAATGAGAGCTGAGAAGATAAAATGAGAATTCCTGCTGACATTTACTCTGATCTAAAAATGTAAAATTAAGCCTCACATATTTCATATACACATTGACACTAGTGCCTCCACCTGGCCCATTGTCAGGCAGCCAAGTGTCACATATGGCCCCTGAGCATCCAGAGAAGAGTGGGAAAAAGTCCAAGAAATGGACAGTTGACAGAGCAGAGCTCCCCTCTTCTTTAACTTGCAGATATATTGTGATGGATTCAGTTCACGTGTTCCCAGCAAAGAGGATTTTTACAATATATTATTGAGTTTTAGTTAAATCAACCCTTGCAAAATAGAGAAGTGGCTTCAAAAGATTCCTGTAAGAAACCGTGAGCTGCAAATGACGTGAGGAACGCAAGCACAACAGTCTTCCTGGTGCTTTCTCACCATCAGCAAGATTTCTAGGCTAAAAACCTCCCTGATCTAATCAGATCGAAAAGAAAAGCCCAAAAAGCTGCAATCGTTAAAATGACTCTTTGAAATATCTAAGTGTGTAATATCATTCATGATGTTTTGTCAATAAAAGAATTTAAGCGGATACTGTTTATTTCATCTCTTCCTCCTTGTTTGAAAGTTTCTATTTTGTGCATGTTTTATTATTTTCACAAACTATTGGAAATGTAGTCCATATAAACAATTTATGCATAAATGCATATACATATTTTGAGGTGTGCTCAAAATTATGTACTGATGGGGGTGTCGAATTCCAATTCTGTAGACAATGGCACTATGATGTAAAGCCACAGAGACCAAAGACCATAACATTATACTTATCGTTGGCACAGAGGGTAGGGTAGGAATGGCGTGCCCATGTTGAAGGTTGGTATTTAGGTTCTTCAGGGCGGGTGTTTCTACTTGAAACTATAGGACATATTGAGGCCAGATCTTGAACAAATTAACAATCTTTTAAGAAAAGTCAAGGTTGCAATGCAAAGCAAATCTGGCTGCCAACACTCTTGATTCAGACATTGCAGTTAGAAAATCATCTTTTGTTGCTTAAGTATGCTCTCAGAATCTCTCTTCACAATCCACATTGAAAGAGATTATCCAAGTATATTTTCCAGGCAAGTTCGGTGGTCTCTCAACAGAAGAAATTCTGGTGAATAAGATTTTCCCCATCTAATTGCACAATGAATGGAGGAGGCAGAATTAAATATTCAGAGATCTCAAGGGGAGACTGGGAGAGGGAGCATCTCCCTGTGGCTGCATTCGCCCAATTGACTTCTGCTTCTCTCTCCAGAGACTGTCTGGGCCTCACCACCTCAGCAAAACCTTCCCTAAGTGCCCAGGCTGGATTATGGGCCCCTTCTCTGTGGATGCCAATGACTATGTATTTCTTGGGAAATACAGAGTATTACATACAGTAACATACAGTTACATACAGAGTGAACTCCTGGCCTTCTTTTCCATGTCTCTGGCACCCGACGTGAGAATAGATGTCCAGTGGATGTTTCATAAATGTCAGAACCATCTTGTCATTTGCTCATTTTCCCCCCACATAACCATATTGTTGTTTCCTGGTTTGATTATAAGCTCCTGGGGGACAGACCTTTGTTTCTACTACTGGGATGACCATATATTTTGTACACAGTAGGCACTCAATTACTACTACTTGTTGATTGATTGACAGATTGCTGAAGGATTGAATTCCCAACAACCAGTACAATCGCTGGCAGAAAAGGAAAAGTTAAAACAAAATTAAGAAATAGGCAGAGTTTGGGGAGATTTTGAGTGTGTGGGTGGCAGAGGGTACTTTTAGGTTGGGGTCACAGTGCAGCAGCCAGAGCACCAAAGCACAGATATTCTATAACTGGGGTTCTACACCACAGGCAGACTATTACTGTGAGAGCTAAGAGGCTCAAAGCCCCCAGAGGGTGACTCATTCTCCCAGCCCTCCACCTCCTCCTCCCTGTCCAGGTCATCTTAATCATCCCATTACCAGAACTGCTGGAGGAATCATCTGGAAGGCTGGAAATGACTGGGGAGCATCTGCTGGGTTGTGAGAGCTGCTCGGAGGATTCTTTGTCTGTCCCAGCCCGCCTCTTCCACCCACTTTATGCTGTCACCCCTTGCCCAGGACTGGACCTCCATTCAGCTCTTCTGAGCAGAAGGAGCAGAAAGCATCCTATCTCTGCCCTGGCCTGGAATGGACAGTGCTCCCCAGCATGGTTCCAGGGGGTTGCTAAAGTCTGCTGCCCCAGAATCGTTTCTCTGCTGGTCTGCTGTGGTTTGGGTTGCCAGATAAAGTGCAAGATGCCCAGTTAAATTTGAATTTCAGATCAATAAATAATAATTGTTTAGTATAAGAACGTCCTATACAATATTTAGGACATCCTCATATTAAAATATCATTTGTTGTTTATCTGAGATTTAAATTTAACTGAGTGACCTGTTTTTTATTTGCAGAATCTGGCACCCCTTGTTGTGGCCTAAACAGATGGCCTATGGGACCTAGTCAGAAAGCAGAATCAGCACAAAGTGGGTGAGATGGTGTGAGTCACTGATGAGATAAGAATGCTTCTAAATCTCAGCCAGAAACCACCTATTGGATGCACAGTGATGTGCTTGTGTGCACCTGGCAGCTTGGAAATTCTACCATACCCTTGCCAAAGGCATGCTCAGATGCAGGTGTGGTTGGCACAGGTTCTAGACAGTGCATGGTTAGGTGCTTCTAGCAGTATGGGAGGGGAGGAGGGAGGAAGAAAAGGAGGAAGAGAGTGTGCACATGTGCTTTGTGGTTATTGTTAAGTAAGCAGAAACACCCACACAATGGAAGTGCATAGAACACAAGGCTATTAACCTTATACACACGTTTTTCTCTCTGTCCTGTTTTTCTTCCTTTTCACTAATCCTTTCTTTTCTTGCTTTACTTACTCACTTACACAGTCAGTGACGGTGGTAAAATGGCCATGTTGCAGAATACAGAAGGGTGTGAGCTTCTGAACCAGACAGCTTGGGTTTTGTTTCCAGCTCTGTTGCTTATTAGCTGTGTCATTTAACCTTTATGAAAACCTGTGTTAGTTCTCTATTGCAGCTGTAACAAATTACCAAAAACCTAGTGGCTTCAAAAAACACACATTTACTAGCTTACAATTGTACAGATTAAAAGAACTGGCCTTCTTCTTACTCGGCTAAAAGCAAGGGTTCACTGGGGCTCTCTGGGCAGAAATCTAGTTGTCAGAATGTCACCGGGATGGTCCCAAGGGGCCTGATGCCACACACAACCTCGTGACCATTGTCGTATACCAGAGAAAGTCCAGGCCCGCTCAAAACCAGTGCAGACTGGAGCGGGAAACCTATACTTACCTTCAGATCATCAACACATTATTTTAATACTGAAAAATCCTCCCCTAAAAGGAGACCACAGCCATTTTGCATACATATGATGTAGGAAGAAGCATGTTTGTGAACCATGCGGGTGTGTCTAGAACTCCACCCTGTGCCTGCCCGCATACCTCCCTGTCCAGCATAAACCTCCCATTGCTCCCCCTGCCCAGAGAGAAGGCATCTTTAGAGCAAAAGCTCCCCTTCTCCATTCTTTGGCCATTGAATAAAATCTGATCACCTCTCCAATTGAACGTTCTTTTTTTGCAGCCAGTATAAAGTAGAAAAAGAACACAGCGTATTGGTGCCAAGAAGGGCTGCATTCCTGTCTGGAAGCTCTGGGGGAGAATCCATGCTTGCCTTTTCCAGCTGTTAGAGGCTGCCCACATCCTGTGGGTCAGGAGCCCTTCCTCCATCTTCAAAGTTAGCAGTAAGGGGCAAAGTTCTTCTCATGTTGCCATCTCCCTGGTTCTCTGCAGCCAAGAAAGAGTTCTCTAATTTTAAGAACTTCTGATGAGATTGGACTCACCTGGATAGCCCAGGATGCTCTCCCTGTTTCAAGGTCCTTAAACTTAATCAAGCCTGCAAAGTCCCTTTTACCACATAAGGTCACATATTGACAGGTTCCCAGGATGAGGGCATGGATGTCTTTAGGAGGCCCTTATTCTGCTGACCTCAACTTTCACATCCTTATCAGTGCCTATGTCAGAGGCAGCTGTGAAGGCAGAGGAGCTAGAACATGTAAAGTGTTGGGACAGTCTGGTAAGTGTTCATTATTACTGCCTCTGCTGAGCCAGGCCTTGTGCTTGGTGCAGTTAGCAGATGCAAAGGTAAATTCCCCCATACCTTTCCAGATGTTGCCAGTGTAGAAGAAGGCTTCTTGGTAACACTGAATTTCCCTTCCTTGAATCCATGCTCACCAGGAGTCTTCTGAACTGCATCTGGTCCTGCAACAGACACCGCCAGGAGGAAGTAGCCCATGCAAGTGGTCTAGCATGGGCCCAGCATCCTCCATCTCTGAAGACAAACTTCAATATCAGACTTTGGGTTTGTTGATCTATCTCTTTTGCACTTGGTTGTTGGAAGTCTGTTCCCTAGAGGGTCATCCTTGGCTAAGTGACGAAATTTCATATCTGTGAACTTGAAAAGTGTGGACACATAATGCCTGCCTCAAGGTTCAGCCACTCTAGAAATCTATCCCAGGCACCACACATCCTTTCATTGGAACAGAGCAACAACTGTTTGCAACATGTAAAGATGTTATGTGAAAAAGGTAATGTATTGCCCCAGCAGTATAGCTACCTGTGCTCATTTTCACATGAGCAAAGTCCAAGTTAGTAGATCCAAATAGGTGTACTCATAAGTGTGTGTGTATGTATATGGGATAAGTGTGTGCATATATCTAACTAGATAGGTAGGTAAGTAGATAGGTAGAGAGATAGACAGACAGAGAGACATAGAAGAGATTCCTCATTTCCTTCATCTTCAGCAGCAGAAGCATCTTTACTATTCATCACAACAATTTTTATAACCTAATTAGCATTTCCCAGGTGTCTCTAGCTATACCACTGACCAGCTTGTGTTAAACCTCTGCCCTCAAGTATAGAGAAGAACGTCTGTGGATATGGAAGCTTATGCCATTAAAAGATGTTTTGCTGGGAACAGTGGGGGTTGGGTGGGTGGCAATGGAAACATTAAACAAATGCATAATACAGAATAAGTTGGTGAGATGTTGATTCATGTTTGGTTCTTGCTGCTGTAGATATTTTCCCCTCCAGTTTTGTTTGTTTATTGTGTTTTTGTTTCTTTGCCTGCTTGCTTGTTTAGGATAAGACAAACAACCTACAGAGGCTTAATGAGAGTTAGAGAGAGGACAGAAGTGCACTGCCTGAAAAAGGGAGAGGCTGAAAAGCTTGAGAGATTTTAAGGTGGGCTTCCTGTAGAGACAGTGGAGGGAATGGGGGTTTAGTAAATGTCATGAGAATTAGGTACTCAGGTAAGACTGAGTGATGCAGAAAGGGAGGCTGGACCTTGGAAACCAGGACACCCCACCCTGGCACAGACCACAGGGCCCAAACTTGACCAAAACAGAGACTGGCAGCCTTGGGCAGTGGTAATATCAGCCAAGTCCAGTTGAGATTGAAAACCAAGGGGCATCCCACAAATGTTCTGTACTACATAGGAGGCCTCCCAGGAATTCTGAATGACCGCACCACCTCCACTCCACCGTCAAATGGGTGCTGTTGAACTACCCACCAGCCATGCTGCTAGGGGCCTGCTAAGGTGTCTTCTGATGCGGAGAAAATCATCTGCTCAAGCCTGAACCAGTTATGTTAAATAGGAATGCTGAATCTTCAGGACCAAGAACGTTTAAAACAAGGAATCACCATTTTAAATGAGGAGAAAAAGTGAGAATTGCAAGCAACTACAAAACAAACAAAGAAAAAAGAAACATGGCTACCCTTCTCAATATTGGCAAAGCCTTCCTGGAACAGGGGAACTAGCAGCAGACAATGCCGCACTGAGCTCCATCCCTGGCTACCTCCTTTGATCAGGCAGGAAACTACTGGAGCTACTTTTGGGCTAGATCTCCAGCCCCCTGACGACCCCTCTAACCCATCAACCTCATCTTTCCGAAATGCAAATGTGAGCACACTTCTCTCCCTTTTAAAATCCTTCCCCAAGTTTCCATCCATCATCAACGATGGTGTTTCTCAGACTGGGTACACAGGCTCCAGGACTGTATGGCAGGAAAGCCCCCAGATAAATGTGCACCAGTGTCCTGGAGTTCATCAATTTTATTTTTACATTGGTATATGTAAAAGAGTAGAACACAAACTTAGCATACGTTTTAAAGATAAAATATGAGACTTCCTCAAAATGTTAAGCCTGGAAAATGCTTTTTTTGGGCTTTGCCTCCGGAGCTGTCAGATTCCCTGCTCCTTCATCTATGCTTTCAAGAGATGAAAAGTTTAAGAACCTATGGGACAAAAATTCAAATTCCATGGGAGTGCTGCATAAGACCCGTCCTGCGTTGCCTCTTATCTATATCTGCAGCTCCTTTATCAATTACTCCATGATACAACTTGCTCTTTAGGATGGAAACTCAGAGACTTACTATTTCAAATGGATGTCCCAGTTGCTCACATCCCAAGCCTGCCGTGACCTTCTTTCTTAGTCTCACATGGCATTCTGCGCTAATGGCTCCCCTCCAACACATGAACACACGCATGTGCACACATGTACACACACACACACCCAGCACAGCATTTAAAATCCTCTGGGTAACAATCAGAAAAAACACCTCCAATAATAAAAGCTAACACACACTGAGGGTTGACTATGTGCCTGCGATAGTTCCAAACACTTCATGTTATTAGCTCTGCTTCACAGCCATGATTGCGTTCCCACTGAATGGTGAACTGTTCACTAGCGAATTAGTGAAAGCAGTTCTCTATGACTGACAGCCAGAATGGGATGGTATATGGGAAAGACGAGGAAGGAGGGAGAAATGGACTATTTAGTGTTCTCCTAGGACAACCTTTGGTCAGACCTCATATCATCGAGATACAAAGATCCAGGTTTCTCCGCCTGCGTGGACATCCAGCTGGGAGTGTCCAAAGGTCTTGAGAAGGCTACAGTTAGTAAGTACATCTTTATGAGTCAAATCACATTGCTGGGGGCTAAAGTCCAGATTAGATCTCAGTGTCTCTGTGGCCTGGTCTGGGTCCTGAGTCGCGAGATGCACCGCTTCATGCTTTTATTAGGAACCTGATAAATGGAACCACCTATCTTTTTATTCTCATTCTTTAATGCTAATGAAGCAGAAGCCAGGCTTGGGACCTTGAACCTTATTTATTGACTAATTCCAGCCACTTTCTGTGATCATTACCTGTGTTGCTCCCCACTTTAAATCAATTGAAATTGCACTCTTGTTGCAAATTGGAATCACATCAGTTCACTCTTCCCCCTCCTATTCATTTGGAGGTTTGAAAAGCCAAGAAAAAAAAAATTCTCAGAATAAAAGAAGTCTCTGGGATCCATCTCTGCACAAATGAAAAATAAACCTCCTGGTTCTTAACCTTTGGCAGTCATTTTTCTTATACCTTGTCCCAGAAGGCCAGTTTCACACACTCCATTAATGCTGGCTGCCACTGGGACAATTACAGACAGACAGCTTTTCCCATCTGAGCAACTTCTTGAATTTAAAAAGCAACTGTGCAGGAAGGAAGGAGACATGTGTCTGCTCTACTACAGACCTTGTAAAAGGAGGTTCTTCTATGCTATTACCCACCCCCTCCCCACGCCTACCTTTCCTACCATGCCCAAGAGTAGAAATAAAAATTGCATTTCCCTTGTGTTGTGCCTATTATTTTATTTTACACTGCTTGCTTAAAAAAAAAAAAAAAGTCTTCATTTAAAAAAAATACATCACCCAAACATGTCTGGGATTTTTTGCAAGGCTTGGGTCTGAACCCAGTGCCTGTGATAGGGGCATTTTTCTTAGCCTGCTGTGGCTAAAGATGGACATGGTCAGATTTCACTGGCTTGGATTAGGATGGACTTGGCCCTAATATTTTGTTTCTTAATGATTCTTCCAATTTTTAAGTGTCCCAAGAGATAGCTTTGACTTTCCACCTCAGCCTACTGATGTTATCTTCCTAGGAACTGCGATGTCTTTTAATACAACCTGTATTCAAGTTCTCCTCATAAACCCTGAGAGATTCAACTGGCAGCATTTAGGATTACCAGGAATCTCCAGTCTGGCACTGAGATGAGACACCTGCAGAAATGACTGGAACATATAGCAGAGCCTCTGTGGCACGTCACTCAACCACTCCAGAGTTCACTTTCTCTATCTATAAAGTGGAAATAGCCATAATATCAATATCATAGGCTTGTGAAATGGGTCAATAAAATAAAGCATGCCACATATGTTACATAAGGCCTAGCATGCAGCAAGCTCCCCCTGAAAGTTAGCAGGGAGCAATCACAGTGATAATAGTGTAAAGCTTGGGATGGAGGACATAAAGAAGATAAGTTACTCCATTTGAGAGAAATCAGGGGTGACCTCATAGAGGAGGCAGCATTACAAAGCCCTGTAGGGTTTGACAGGCTCAGGTTCAGGGGCAGGGGAGTGCAGGAGGTGGTGAAGGTCAAAGGGAGAGAAACTGAGGATGGGATGACAACAGGCCGCAGAGAAGAGTGAGGAGGTCATTTCATTTTAACTGAAGCAGAAAGGGTATGAGGAGGGCAGAGGAGGCGAGGGCTGCCTCCAAGAGAAACCCAGGTGCCAGGGCAAAGGGCTTGGGCTTTCTCTTTGGGCGAGAAGAAGCTATAGCAGACATGGAGCAGACTTCTCTTGAAGCTCACACTGTTTTATCTAACAGGATGCCTTCCAGAGCAGTGATGTCTGCATCAAAGTCATATAATATCAGAGCTGAAAGGCATCTGAAGAATCATCTGATGCAAACCTTTTTTTAAAGATGGGGAAACTGAGGCTCAAAAGGAGGAATGATGTTCAGGCAAAGGCTCCAGGGCCACATATCACCAGGGAGCAGGAGAGGATTCCTCCACTGGGGATGAAGGGCATGTCCTCTGTGTCCCTTTCATTTTATGGCTTCTGAGATCCTCACATGGGTCCTGGCAACTCTAATCTTCAGGGGATTAAATCCTATGTGTACTTCAATATCCAAAGACGTGGCTCCCTGAACCTAGCTTGGTGTCAGAATTATTTGTGAAGCTTTGTAAAGATGCGGGCAAGTGAGCCCTGTCCTTTGAGATGGGGATCCTGTAGGTCTGGGCTAAGGTCTGTGCATCTGTGTCTTTTTTTTTTTTCTTTCTTTCTGAGATGGAGTCTCGCTCTGTTGCCAGGCTGGAGTGCAATGGCGCGATCTCAGCTCACTGCAAGCTCCGCCTCCCTGGTTCAAGGGATTTCCCTGCCTCAGCCTCCCTAGTAGCTGGGACTATAGGCACGCACCATCACACTCAGCTAATTTTTTTGTATTTTAGTAGAGACGGGGTTTCACCATGTTGGCCAGGCTGGTCTTGATCTCTCGACCTCTCGATCCGCCCACCTCGGCCTCCCAAAGTGCTGGGATTACAGGCGTGAGTCACCGCACCTGGCCCGTGTCTTTAGCAAGCTATTTCAGAGGCTCTGTGCTCTAAGAAGGTGCCCCTTCATTTATCCCACCAGTGGGGAGTCCCCTCCTCTTTCCCAGTTTGTTACAGTTCCTTTGCAATGATTTTTCTCTCTGCTTCCAGAAAACATATCTGAGTTACCTTTGAAACTCACCCTCATTCATTCCCTTGGCACCTAGGACAATGTTTGTTGTTTGTTCACACGACAGATACTAAATGAAAAAATGTTTGGTGAATGATTGAAAGAATAAATTAAATACTGTGCAAATCAATGAATAACGGCAATAGCAGAAGCTACTATTCTTAGCACTTGCTCTGTGCTAGACATGGCTAAATATTCTGTATGTGTATGTCATTTAAATCTTGTGCTCCTATAAACAAAATACTATTTTCTTCACTTTATAGATATGGGAACTAAATTCAGAGAGATGAAGTGACCTGTCCAAGTTCGAACAACTTGTAAGTTTTGGAATAAATAATTTTTTTTTTTTTTTTTTTTTTTTTTTTTGAGACGTGAGTCTTGCTCTGCGCCCGGGCTGGAGTGCATGGCCCGCATCTCAGCTCACTGCAACGCCTGCCGCCTCCCAGTGTTTACGCCATTCTCCTGCCTTCAGCCCATCCCAGTAGCTGGGACACAGGCCCCGCCATCTCGCCCGGCTAATTTTTTGTATTTTTTAGTAGAGACGGGGTTTCACCGTGTTAGCCCAGGATGGTCTCGATTCCTGACCTCCGTGAATGCCGCCCCGTCGCGGCCTCCCAAACAGTGCTTGGGAATTACAGGATGAGCCACCGCGCCCGGCCTGGAATAAATAATTTTTTAATGGGTGAATGAACGAATCCATGCCGCTCCTTTTGTGACATCCAGGGCACTAGTGCGGTCCCTGGCTGGCCTGAAAAGGAAGTAATGTTGCTCTCTTCTGCTCTCTGCTGGCCGAATGTAGTGTAGCACAAAGAGCTCAGAAGTCTGTCTGAAGCCCTGCATTCGTGGTGTGAGTCCAGAAACTGAGGAATCGTGTGACCTTGGGTAACTCATTTCACCTTTCTGAGCCTCTTGTTTCCTTGTCTTAAAGATGAGAATGACAATCTCATCCATGAAAACTACTTGGGGATTTGGGGGAAACCGAATCAGATAAACAAAGGTGGGCACTTTGCAAGGTTTGAACACAATAGTTACACAAATAAAAGCTTCTGCCTTCTGGTGTTGTGAAGATTCATGACCTAATTCTTGTAAAGTGCTTAGACCAGTACCAGGCACATAGCAAGTTAGCACTCAATATTAATTAATGCTATCATCGTTATTTCCCTTTAACCCTTTAGTGACTCCTCTTCTTAATTCTCTTTTCACCTGTCGTGCTCCTTCTACCTGAAATCTTCCTCTTATCTGACACATTGCTCCTCTGGCTGGATTTGGGCATAGGCTCAGGGTGGCTGCAGTGTGTTGTGGGAATGTGAGAGGTGCCAGGATGTCCTGTCTACTCTGGTATCAGGAGTTCCCAAGGGGTATCTCTGGCCTTAGGCTCTGCATGGGCCCCGTGGTCAGCTCCACACCTATTTGTTCTGAGGAATCATGAGCTTAAACAGAGTTTGGAAGTCTTTGAAAAAACCTGCAACCTGGGGTTCTTGCCTTGGGGTCCACAAATGAGCTTCAGGGCATCCCACACATGCTTGCTCGCGTTTATAGATACACCTCATTTTATTCTTTTTTAAATTAAAAAAAAATTGAGACAGGGTCTCTGTGTCACCCAGGCTGGAGTGCAGTGGTGCAGTCATGGCTTACTTCAAACTCTGCCTCCCGGGCTCAAGCGATCCTCCCACCTCAGCCTCTTGAGTAGCTGGGACTACACATGTATACCACCACACCAGGCTGATTTTTGCATTTTTTGTAGAGACAGGGTTTCACCATGTTGCCTAGACTGGTCTCAAACTCCTGGGCTCAAGTCATCTACCCACCTCGGCCTCCCAAAGTGCTGGGATTACAGGTGTAAGCCACCGCACCTGGTTTAGCCTCATTTTATTGCACTTTGCTTTACTGCACTTTGCAGATAATGCATTTTTTACAAATTGAAAGTTTGTGGCCACCCAGCGTCAAGCAAGACTACAGGTGCCATTTTTCCAACAGCCATCTCTATGATGTCACATTTTTGTAATTCTTGCAATATTTCAAACTTTCTTATTATTACTGTATCTGATATGACGATCTATGATAAGTGATCTTTGATGTTACTATTGTAATTGTTTTGGGGCACCATGAGCCACGCCCATACAAAACAACAAATTTAATTGATGATTGCTATGTGTGTTCTGACTGCTTCATCTCTTTCCCTTTCTCCCGGCCTCCCTATTCCCTGAGACACAACAATATTAAAATTAGGCCAATTAATAACCCTACAATGGCCTCTAAGTATTCAAGGGAAAGAAAGAGACACAAGTCTCTCACTTTAAATCAAAAGCTAGAAATGATTACGCGTAGTGAGGAAGGCATGTAGAAAGTCGAGACTGGCCTAAAGCTATGCCTCTTGCACTAAATAGCCACATTGTGAATGCAAAGGAAAAGTTCTTGAAGGAAATTAAAGGTGCTACTTGTGAACAAACGAATGAGAAGAAAGTGAAAGCCTTTTTGCTGATATAGAGGATGTCTCAGTGGTCTGGATAGAAGATCAAACACGCCCAACATTCTCTTAAGCCAAAGCCTAATCCAGAGCAAAGCTGTAACCCACTTCAATTCTATAAAGGATGAGAGAGGTGAGAAAGCTGCAGAAGTAAAGTTTGAAGCTGGCAGAGAGAGGCTGGTTCATGAAGTTTAAAGAAAGAAGCCCTCTCCACAACATAAAACTGCAAGGTAAAGAAGCAAGTGCTGATGTAGAAGCTGCAGCAAGTTATCCAGAAAATCTAGGTAAGATCATTGATGAAGGTGGTGATATAGCTTGCATATGTGTCTCCACCAAATCTCACATTGAGTTGTAACTCCCAATAGTGGGGGTGGGGCCTGGTGGGAGGTGTCTGAGTCATGGGGGTGGATCCCTCATGGCTTGGTGCTGTCCTCCTGATAATGAGTGAGTTCTCCTGAGATCTGGTTAAGTGTGTGGCCACATCCCCCGATGCCACTGCCTCGCTTGTTCCCTCTTTGGCCATGTGAAGTACCTGCTCCTGCTTCCCCTTCCACCATGAATTCATGCTGGTGCCATGCCTGTACAGCCACCAGAAGCATCAACCAATTTAACCTCTTTTACTTCTAATTTACCTAGTCTC
This sequence comes from Rhinopithecus bieti, assembly GCF_001698545.2. Lineage (NCBI taxonomy): Eukaryota > Metazoa > Chordata > Mammalia > Primates > Cercopithecidae > Rhinopithecus > Rhinopithecus bieti. Next base: position 1,530,710 of record NW_016809913.1, on the reverse strand, counting down.
AGGTGTTTCTTTCTAGCAATGCAAGAAGAGCCTAATATAGGTGGCTACACTAAACAATATTTTCAGTGTAGACAAAACAGCCTTATATTGGAAGAAGATGCCCTGTAGGACTTGCATAGCTAGAGAGAAGTCAATGTCTGGCTTCAAAGCTTCAAAGAACAGGGTAACTCTTTTGTTAGAAGCCAGCGTAGGAGGTGCCTTAAGTTGAAGCCAATGTTCTTTCACCATTTTGAAAATCCTGGGGCCTTTAAGAACATCTATTCTGCAGCCATAGATCAAGAAGTAATTCTGACTTTTAAGTCTTATTATTCAAGAAATACATTTTATAAAGCTATAGCTGCCATATTAAGTCTTATTATTCAAGAAGTATATTTTATAAAGCTATGGCTGCCATAGGTAGTGATTCCCCTGATGAATCTGGGCAAAGTAAATTGAGAACCTTCTGGAAAGTATTCACCATTCCAGGTGCCATTAAGAACATGTGTGACTGATGGGAGAAGATCAAAATGTTAACTTTAGTGGGAGTTTGAAAGAGATGATTCCAACTCTCATGGATGACTTTGAGGGGTTCAAGGCTCTGGGGAGGAAGTCACTGCAGATGGGGTGGAAGTGATAAGAGGACTAAGTTAGAAGTGGAGCCTGAAGATGTGACTGAATCGCTGCAATCTCATGAAAAAAACTCAAACAGATGAAGTTCAAAGTAAGAGTTGTTTTTATGGGTGAGCAAAGAAAGTGGCTTCTTGAGATGGAATCTACTCCTGGTGAAGATGCTGTGAATACTATTGAAATAACAAAGGATTGAGCATATTACATAAACTTAGTTGATAAAGCAGCAGCAGGATTTGAGAAGATTGACTCCAATTTTGAAAGAAGTTCTACTGTGGGTAAAATGCTACCAAACAGAATTGTATGCTACCTGTTAAATCCTTTGTTAAAGGAAGAATCAATCTACACAACAAACTTCATTGTTTTATTTTTTAAAATTGCCACAGTCCCCCAGCCTTTAGCAATCACCACCCTGATCAGTCAGTAGCCATCAACATCAAGCTAGCAAAAAGATTACAGCTCACCAAAGGCTCAGATGATCAATAGCACTTTTTAACAATGAAGTATTTTTTAACTAAGGGCTGTACTTTTTTTAGACATACTGCTATTGCACACTTAGTAGACGACAGTATAATGTAAATACAATTTTTATATACACTGGGAAACCAAAGAACTTGTGTGACTCACTTTATATTCACTTTATTATGGAGATCTGGAACTGAACTTGCAATATCTCTGTATTATGCCTTTATATCTGTTCTCTCTGGGTTGAGGAGAGTTTTCAGTAACATCTCCAAGTTCTAAACTATGGCGCCCAGTTTAATCCATACACACATACACACACACACACACACACACACACACACACACACACACACACACAGTAGAGGTGAGGGTGAGGGTGTCGCAGCCCAGAAGAAGGAAGAATTGGCCTACAGTTGCTAGGGGTGTCAGTGGGACTTTACTGCGGCTCCTGACACCCAGTCCACAGCCAATCACTACTCCACATTCTCCCAAGACCATCTGACTCTCCTTTGCAGAAAGAGGCAGACTTTTTAATCAGGACTGCCCTATGTTAGAGGGTATGTTCCCTGAGGTGGGGTGAGGAGTTTGGCTCTGTTCAGAAGGCTCTGTACCAGGGGCACAGGAGCAGCTGCATCCAGCTTCTCCCTCAGAGCAAATGAGAGGGGGCATCGGTCAGCGGGAACACCAGGGGCTTCTCTTAGCTTCAGAGACCCTCCCTTGTGATTCACTACCACCCTGGGAGACAAATGGAGCAAGTGAGTACCTCTCCATTTAACAGGTGGGAAAACTGAGGCCCTGAGAGATTAAGTGACTTGCTTAGAGTTTCACAGTCACACAGAGGCAGAGCTGGGCCGCCCCTCAGCTCTGTGTATTTTGTCTACGACCAAAGTGACTTTGTCTACGACCTTTGTCTACGACCAAGGTGACTTTGGGTTTAGTGTGTCCATGTTTCAACAAGAATGTAAGTTTGGGGTCAGACATATGTTACCTCTGTTAAATAGTAGCTTTGCAATCAGTCTTTGCAAAAAATATCCAGAACAAGGCTAGAACAAGGTGGTACAGAAACAAGTAACACGTGTTACAGTTACATATGAGGTTGGATTACCTCCTTTATAGAAAGAAGTGGAGATATCCTTCATGCAGAGATTTAGGATCTCTCACTAGCGCTAACCCTATGATCCCCACCTAGTGTTTCTTCCAACCACCTCTGTTGCTTTTCTTTCCTATTAGGTGGTGATCAAATGAAAGATATAAATCTACTTTTGAGAGTAAAGAAGAAAGGAAGCACAATTTATTAATCACCCATTGATATCCCAAAGACTTGGGCTTCCATTATCTCATTGTTTTATTCATTCATTAATCCAAACATTCATTCAGCAGGGATTTCTTGGGGGCCTACCTGGTACTGGGCTCTGTGGTCCTGGGATGCAGTAGGGAAAAATTCACAGGCTTGCACTCATGGAGAGAACCTTCTAGCTGGGGAGCCAGACAACAATGACAAAAACACATAGCACTAGGAAGGGAGCCAGTAGGATTTCAGGTAAAGAGTAATGGGAGGTGGGAACCTACCTAAACTGGAGAGAGCCAGGAAAGCCTCCTGAGAAGGTCCTCTAAGATAAGCTGTGAGGCCAAGGAAGACCAGGCCAGGTGAAGGGCAGAGAAGACTGCCTTCCAGTAAGTGGAAACAGCAAATGCAAAGGCCTCGAGGCAGGGTGGGGCTTGTGCTTTTGCGGAGCAGAAAGAAGGCCACGGAAAAAAAACAGCGTGATACATGGAGAGAGGCCCAGGGCTGAAAAGGGAGAGGCAGAAGTGGGACTCGTAGTTTCCAGAAAACAAACTGGGTCTGAGTTTTTGTAATAGCCTGGTGAGGCCAGTATTGTTATTTCTGCTTCCATTTTACAGTTACAGAAACAGAGGGAAGCATATGATACTGGGGATGGGTACTGGGATAGGGGTGTGTTATTGATTGATGGGGGACCTTTGATGGTCAGAAATGGAGGGAGGCTGGTGGAGTACCCTCTTGACTTCACCTGAATGCCAGGAGCATGCAGGAGGCTTAAAGATTGGGAACCCCTATTCTTGGGCTTTCTCCCCATTCTTTCTGGAACGATTGGAAGAGGCCCATGGGAGGGAGGTGACCGTCATTATGTCCCCCACTATGAACTATGGGAATGGCTGGAGGGTCACTGGGCCTGATGCCCCAGCTGCCTGACCTGCAGGGAAGTGGTACCTGCAGGACCCACAGGGAGGGAGTGCTGACACCCTGGCCCTGGGAAGGAGCTCATGGAAAGGTGGGTGAACTTCTTGTTAGACTACACAGGCTTTCAGAAGTGCATTCCATATGGAGTGGGGTGGCCTGTCCAAGGAATAGCATAGGGCGGCCACTGGGCCAAGCTACAGCTACGAAAGACCACCTTTATCCCTCTCAAGTTCGCCTAGGGGACCCTGTGTCTGCCTCTACTAGAGGAAGTTTCCAAAGGATTTTCCTTTCCCTGGGATGAAGAATGAGGCCACACTGACAAAGCAAGATCTCGTGCTATGTGTGATTGAATCTCCTGCTGGGCGCCAAGCAGGAATCTCATCATTTCCCCCACAGGCTCTGAGAACACACAGGCCTCATCCCCACCCCACCATGGTGCAGTGCCCTCACTGCAGAGCCAATGAGGCCTGAGCTCGGGGCTTGCGTCTGCCTGCGTCTGCATGGCTGCTTCCATCTGGGATACTTGTTAGTTTATTTTAAATGTGCGATTTGTTTGGTTGCATTTTCTGCTTCTAAATATACAGTAGGTTTTGCATGTAATTATGTATTTTTTAAGAAGGGCTCCCAAATTGTGCAAGCTATAGGCCTTACAAAACTGGATTGACCCCTGCCATCTATCAGGAAAAAGGCAACTGGTTTGTGAAGTGCTGGCCTGGCTGCTCCTCCCCAGGAATCAACAGGATAGGGAGTTTCTTAGGTGAAGCTCAGTGGTCTCTGGTCCCTATTCACAATGACGAACTGGCCTGCATCCAGCCCCACCTTTCTCCTTCCCAGTTGAATGCATTTTGTTCAGGCATCTGTTGTCATGCACACCTCAGAAGAAACTGACTCCTTTCCCTGGCCCAGGGGAGCATCTGGTTGGCCCATGATCATTTCACTCCCCTTATTCATAATTGGTTAAGGGCAGACTTTCTCAGTCTCAGCACACATGTGCATTGGGGGCTGGATAATTCTTTGTTGTGGGGCTGTTCTCTGTATTATAGAATGTTTAACAGCATCCCTGGCCTCTACTCATTAAATGCCAGTTGCATCTCCCCAAATTGTGAGAACCAAAGATTTCTCCAGGTATTTCCAAATGTCCCCTAGAGGGCAAAATCACCACCACAATGTGTATGTAAGTTGGGAACCACCAGTTTAGGGTGACCCTATTCTGGCCAATGAGACTTGAAAGAAACTCTGCAGGGGCCTTCTTGGGGCATTTCAAAGATTCCCCATAATTTTCCAATGATGCCCAAGCTCCTTGCAGCAGTAAGGCTCTGCATAACTGGAGGGCTGGTCTATGTCTCAGCTTTGGGCTGTTACTCATACCATTCCTGCTTCCTAAAATTCTCTTCCTTCACCTGGTCGGCTCTAGTCCTGCCAGGTTCAGAACACAAAGCCTCTCCTCTGTGTTGTTCTGGTGTCCTGCACATATGCTTGTCACTGCATTTATTACAGTGACTAGAATTATTAATTCACTGTCCTCTGTCCCCTACTAGACCATAAGATCCTTGAGGGCAGGAGACACAACTCATGCTGACATCTCTAGTGTTGTCTAGTGGCTGGAACATGGTAGAGCCTCAGTAAATGATATTTGGCCTGTATTAACTTTCTGCCCCTCACTTTCTCATCTCTAAAAGGTGGCACTTGTACAAGGTGGCCTTTGTAGAACTCTATGACTCCATAGTCAGGGGCCAGTCCCACACAGAATGGCATCAGTGACATCTTTCTTTCTTTTTTTTTTTTTTTTGAGATGGAGTCTTGCTCTGTTGCCCAGGCTGGAGTGCAGTGGCACAATCTCTGCTCACTGCAAGTTTTGCCTCCTGGGTTCACGCCATTATCCTGCCTCAGTCTCCTGAGTAGCTGGGACTACAGGCGCCTGCCACCATGCCCGGCTAATTATTTTTGTATTTAGTAGAGACAGGGTTTCACCATGTTAGCCAGGATGGTCTCGATCTCCTGACCTCGTGATTAGCCCACCTCGGCCTCCCAAAGTGCTGGGATTCCGGGCATGAGCCACCGCGCCTGGTAGCATCTTTCATGATGACATCTCTGTAAGCAGGCAGCTAGGAGAGGATGAGCTCCATTTTCCCATTTTCTATTCTCCCCACATCCAGAAGACCTGCGTGTGGCCTCTAGAAATCACATTTAATCTATCAATTAGAAATAACAATAATGTTAGAATAATCTTCATGTTTTAGTCCTGATAGTTCAAAAAAGTTAATCTCTTGCATTCACTCCTGGCTTAATGCCATAGTCAAATTAGATTTATGAATTTAGCATGATTGCAAGTGAACAGATAGCTGCATGTTCTGCTGAGCCAGTGCAAACCTTTAATGTTTAATTAAGAAGTGGAATTAGGAGTTAAGTATGCTTTGCTTGGGATATTAAAAAAAAAATAAGAAGAAATAGCCTTAAGTATTCCAATCACAGCCAACTTCCAGCCTCTCCAGCCTGCCAAGATTATTCTCAGCTGAGATAACTTTGGAGAACGGTGCTTCCCAGTACTAAGGTAATGCTGTCTTTATTTTAACAGTGAATGAAGTAAGCTATACAAGCAAGCTGAAGCATTTCAATATCTGCTCACAGCTCCCATCCATTGCAAGAGATATAATTGTCAGTGTATTCTTTTGCTAGGGCTGCAGTAGCAAGTGCTACATATTGAGTGGCTTAAACAAAAGAAATGTCCTGCCTTACAGTTTTAGAGGCTAGAAGTCTAAAGCAGGCCATGCTGCCCCATAAGGTGCTAGAGAAGGACCTGTTCCAGGTCCTTCTCCTGGGTTCTGGATTCTGGCTCACTGCAAGCTCCTCCTCCCGGGTTCATGCCATTCTCCTGCCTCAGCGCCCTGTGTAGCTGGGACTACAGGCGCCCACCACCATGCCCAGCTAATTTTTTGTATTTTTAGTAGAGACGGGGTTTCACCGTGTTAGCTAGGATGGTCTTGATCTCCTGACCTCGTAATCTGCCTGCCTCAGCCTCCCAAAGTGCTGGGATTACAGGCATGAGCCACTGCGCCTGACCTAATTTTAATTTTGTATTATTTTGAAGACAAGTTCTTGCTCTGTCACCCAGGCTGGAGCGCAGTGGTGCAAACATGGCTCACTGTAGCCTTAACCTCCCTGGCTCAAGCGATCCTCCCACCTCAGTCTCCCAAGTAGATGGGACTGTAGGCACATGCCATCATGCCCAGCTAGTTTTTAAAAAAAATCTTGTAGAGACAGGGTCTTGTTCTGTTACCTAGGCTGGAGGATAGTGGCATAATCATAGCACACTGTAACCTCGAACTCTTAGGCTCAAATGATCCTCCTGCCTTAGCCTCCCAAGTAGTTGGAAATACAGGTGCATGCCACCAGGGCCAGGTAATTTTTTTTTTTTTTTTTATAGAGACAGGGGTCTTGCTATGTTGCCCAGGCTGGTCTCAAACTCCTGGGCTCAAGCAGTCCTCCCACAATGAGATTACCGTGTGCCCAGTCTCCCCTTTTTAGAAAGACACAGTTACATCGGATTAGGAGCCCACTCTTTTCCCGTAGCGCCTCATCTTGACTTTACCAATTTTATCAGTAACAACCCTATCTACAAATAAAGTCATGAGGTACTGGGAGCTAGGACACTCCAACATAGGAATTTAGGGGGTGGAATATGATTTAACCCATAACAGTCAGCTTGATAGAAAATCATTTGAATATTCAGATACTTGCATATAGATTTTGCTTTTAGTTCTTTACACAAATCTAGCTAGTTGTTTTTGGTACACTTCTGCTAATAATTCTCCATACTCTTCTGTTTCTCACTTCTAAGGATCTGCCATAAAAGGCTCTAGGCTAGAACCTTGTCTACAAATTATACACCCTGACATCTTCAAAAGCATGATGCTGCCTACAACTCCTGAAAACGCAGGAATGTCAGAAAAGCTGCTGAAGTCGTGGCTGCCAGCAGTTCCAGGGGCCCAGCATCCACCCCCAGCCCCGACCCTGGGGTGGGGAGGGGGGCACTCTTCAGAGTGGCTCATTTTAGAGCTGACTTTCCAGTGGAGAAGAAACAACATTTTAAATACGTCGGGCAGCAGAGCAGCTAGATATTAAGGTTCTTCTCTGCAGAACATCATGAAATATTGTTCATGATGACCCTGACCCTGGGGTGGGTGGGGGTGCTCTTCAGAGTGGCTCATTTTAGAGCTGACTTCCCAAGTGCAGAAGAAACAACTTTTTAAATACGTTGGGTAACAGAGTAGCTAGATACTACGGTTCTTCTTTGCAGAACATCATGAAATATTGATATGTTAAGCTAGAATGAATATAATAAATGTATGATTGCCTGCTAAATTGGTCATTATCTTTTTTAGATTCTGGCTTTGACAGAAAGTAGCAGGCCCCAATGGTTTAAGAAAGAAAGAAAAAAAAATTCTTAAAATGGGGAAATCATATTCCCCCCTTTTTTTTTTTTTTTTTTTTTTTTTTTTAATTGTTGAAAAGACGTCCACAGTCAGATTTCAGAGGAAGAACAAATTGGTCCAAGTCAGGAGCACCGTCTTGTGGGAATACCATTGTGTTCTGTACGGAGCTGGAAAAATACATAACAGCAGGATCCTGTTGTGAAACCAGATATTATGTGGAAGTCTAGGCATGAGACAGATACAAGTGGAGCTGTCATATCGAAACAGAAATAGCAGCCCTCTGGATTGTCTGCCCCCTCCAGCCTTTATCCCAGCACTATGGCAAGCCCTTGAAGCAAGAAAGTCCTACTAACTGTGTGACTTTGGTCTAGTCCTCACATTCTGGTTCCTCCTGGGGGGCGCTTAGTCTTTCACTGAGAGGAGAGATGTGTACACACGGATGGAGGTCAGGATTCTACCCTCCCCAACCCTCTCTAAGGCAGCAGGTGCGTTTGTTGCTTTCCAGGTGGGTAGAAACCAATCCTTCACTCCTGGAGTGGTCCTGAGTGGGCTCCTGATGTACCATGCTCCGCTCCCACACCCAGCGTGAAGATGAATGGCTTCTCCCCAGCCCACCTCGCGCTCCTCCATCCATCACTGCTGCGTGTGTGGCCCTCAACAGCCAGACGGCTTCTGTCTCCACTTCTTCAGCGACTCTCCTGCCTTCCCCAGCCATGCTCCAGCAGCCCCCTCCAACACCCTGCTCCCACCTGAGTTTCAAATTACCCTGACAGCTAGTCCTTGACAGGTGATGATTGGGGACTGTGCTTCCTTCCAATCAAGGAGTGACTAGTTGTGAAATCCCAGATTCCAAAGGACTTGCTGTCTCCTGGAAAACAAGGAATGGGCCTAGCCAGTCTGATAGGGATTGTTCGAATTCTGAGAGGAAGGAGGCCGGCAGACTTGGTCCTTTTGTTTATTTGAAGAGAGTTTGTCTCTCCTTGGTTTTACTGCACTCCTTCTGATCATTTATTTCTTAGCTGATCCTCTCAAACTGCTAGATGGCAGAGTCCACCAGCCCCATTGGTCAGGTGGGTAGACTGAGGCCTTCAGACAACACTCAAGATTCTCGACAGCGTATGATATGGTGTCCATATCTTTGCCTTAGCTATGTCAAAAAAGGACCAGACAGGAGGTTGTGCAGAAGGCTGTGTTCTCAGCTGAGTGGCTGCTGCTCTCAGTCACGGGGGTCGGCACACGGGGGACCAGGGACTCGCTCACAATTTGCTTTGGGAATCGGCCTCCTGCATGAGCCTGGGTCAAGGCTGTTCCCCACATGACGACAGTGATCATCTTGTTCCCACCTTGGAAGTGGGAGATGGGAATCCTCAGCTCCAGCAGGAGGAAGAGGCTGGGCTGGAGTGGGTTTCTGAGTTCTTAACAGCTGCAGCAGGGAATTCTACAATGGCTGGAGGAGTAGGCAACCCTAAAGCCAGGCAGGGGCATCAAGGTGCAAATGCTGGCACAGGTAGCAGAAAGATGGCCAAAGAGCACACTACTCTTGATAAAATCACACCGTATTGGGGGCTGCAAAGAACCTAGGATTCTTCAGATGGAGAACCTATAGGTGGAGTTCCTATGGAGAGCACCCAGGGTACTTTGCGGGTGAAGGTGTAAGGGCTCCCCCTGCTGGGATGGAGTGGAACTCCAACCAATCTCTTGTCCCGTTCAGTATGTAATTCTTTACTAAGTATTTGATTGGCCAAGTCTTGGCCCATAGGGTTTACAGCCCCACCTGAGCTTAATTTCTCTCTCTCTCTCTCCCCACCTCAAGCCCTCTCAGGCTGGTTGAGATCCATGGGCACCTCTGCTGGTCCTCAGTGCTCCTCCAGAAGAGAGAGGAGAGCTCTCTTGGCATTCCTGCAAGCAGCCTCATGTAGGAAGAGTCCAACTCTGGCCTTGCAGTCAGAATGCCTGGCCTGATGTGGGGATCACCTCCCAACCAGCTCCTGGAATTGGCCTTGTCCTGCCCTACTCTCCAGTGTGCATGTGAGAGTTTCTCTGAAATTTCCATCCTGACTTCTGGGAAGCAGGTCTGAGGTCAACTCCCATCTATCAATTAGGCTTCGGCAGCCAGAGTCCCAGGTCATCAATTGAACTGGGGGTGAAAATGGGGACAGGACTGAGGTGATACCAGTGGAGTTACATGAGGGAGGGGCAGGGGTTGGGAAAATAAACCTAAAAGCAGTCTAGCCAAGAACAGTCTAGCTGAGGCCATGAACGACCAAGGGAACCTATGTAGACTTTGGGGTTACACAGACCCAGGTTTAAATCTTGGTTTTTCTATTGACTGTGTGTCCTTGGGTGATCTGCTTAGCGTCTTTGGGCCTCAATTTTTTCATATACAGCAAGGACAAGAGGAATGCTTTCTTCATAGGATTGTGAAAACTGAACGGAATAACACTTAAAACATCTAGACCTATACAAGGCATATCGTAGGTGCCTGATGTGAATTCTTTCTTCACCTTCCCTACATTCTGCAGTTCATGAATGGAGTGGCATCAGTGCCAGGGAGTTGTAGCAGAGCCCTAGGGAGTTGGAGAGTTGGAATCTAGAGGGATAGAATCAGATGGAAGTTAGGTTACCCCTTAGGAGAGAGGCAAGAAGGAAGATCCAAACAAGAGAGGGAACAGAGATGGAAGCCACCATGGGCTGCTACCCAGGGTGATGCTTCTCATGCATCAGGATAGATTCTTTCAACACTGAGTCCTGCTGTCACCACCTTATTGCCTAGGAAGGTCCAGCCCCTCTCTTTCCCTGCCACAATGGATGGAATCCCTGGTATTGTAGAAGAGATGATGGGGGCTCTTAGAGGAACCTCCTCTCCATCCCCATTGTGCCCCGACCACTCAGCTCTCTTCCCCTTCAACGTGGCTCTGGGTGGCAGGTGCCAAAAGATGAATCCAGATAGTTCACGGGCCATCTCCTCTGCAGCTGGAGAATAAGAGAGGGTAATTATTCATTGGATGTAGTTTACTGCATTTGGTTGCAGGTCCTGTGCTAAGGGACGGTCACAGCCCAAGCCTCTCTAATGACCTGGAGAGCAGAGAAAAGGATGCTATTATTCTGTTTATTGAGAATTAAGATAAATCTGGTTAGAGGAGAGGCCATCAGCTATTTGGCTCTTCCCAAAAGCAATTACCTATAATTTTGCTGCTTCAGGAAAGAGAGTCACTAGTATTTGTGGGACCAAAACCATTACATGCAACCTGAGAAGGCTCAGAGGAGATTAATCATAGTATTTTTCTCAGCGCTGCATCAACCTCACTTCCTCTCAATTTGGGCTCAATTTACAGGCTACTCAGTTCCCCACAGATGCAGGGAGAGGGGAATGTGTGTGTTGGGGGTGGCATGAGGGTTAATTGGAACATTTTGCAAACCACCTTTATCAAAGCTGAGGTAGCCTGCTGGCCTATTAGTTCAAATGGTTTCATCCTGTCTCCTGTCCAGCTGAGAGGTGTGTTGGGTCTGGAGACTTCTTGTTGGTTTTGTGTAGTTGTGTGTGTTTAGATTAAAGATCTTGACTTAATGGGGCAGCTGTTCTTAACTGCCCTGTGAGGCCCACTGGTGTGTTGGGATCAATTGCAAAGTGTGTCGCAAGTTGGTTTGTGCTGCTAACAATAAAAGTATTGAAGTTTTTGAATAATTTACCTAAGAAATAGTTTCCGACAGAATGAATGTTATCCTAACAGTATTAGTACACCCACTCACCTGTGATGTACTTAATGGAGCAGGAGAGAACAGGCTGTCATCAAAGCCAAGTCCTGAAAATGACCTAGAACCCACAACCCACAGCCTGTCTCAGCCATGCTGCATGTTCCAGCAGGGAACAAAGCGACTGTTGTATTATGTGTAATTACTGACCTGATAATAAAATGTTTGTGGATTGGATAAATTTGAATGGATATATTGTTTCCTTCACCCCACCCCCACTAGTGGCAAAAGCTGCTCTATATGAATCTGAGTACATTTCTGTGACAGTATTCCTCATATGTACAGCATTCTATGTGAATCATCTCCCAAAAACTGCCATGAGGTCATTATCCCCAGTTCTTACCTAGAGAAACTGAGATTCTGGAAGTCCCTCTGAATGGCCCATACTTCCCCAGGTGTCTCTGCAGGAAGCAATGTGGACAACCACAGCAATTGGAAGGGCAATGACTGACCTAATGGAGTTCAGGACGCTATGACTGTTGGCACCTGATGTGCACAGCTGCTCCCATCTGCGCAGAGAGAATATAAAGGCAGTGGCGCTGAAACATCTGCTGCTTTCACTCACCATCAAGATGGAACTGACTGTACATGCAAGCAAAATTTTAATGAAGAGAGTGATCTCAGAGTGCAAAGATAAGTTGTTTCTCCTTGACACCTAGGAAGGAACCTGGCCAAGACCCTCTGTTGAAAGACAATATCAAATAAATGAAAAATCTAAATATCCATGTGTTTATTTACCTTTCCTCCCTAGATAATGTACTGCAGCCATTTCATATTTATTTATTGGTTTAACTTTTAGTAGAGACGAAGTCTCACTATGCTGCCCAGGCTGGTCTCAAACTCCTGGGCTCAACAGATCCTCCTGCCTCGGCCTCCCAAGTACTGGGATTACTGGCATGAGCCACAGCACCTGGCCTAGCCTCGTGGTATATTTAAAAGCATCCCTAACCTCTACACACTAGATGTCAGTGGTACTCTTCTAGTGGTGTCAATCAAAAATGTCTCAGAGACACAGATTCAGTAAAATGTATCCCTCTTTCCTCTATCCTTCAGTCATTCAATCTCCACTTCTACCCCTGCCCTGGAGGCAACCAATCTGTACCAATTTTTTGTGTACCTTTTCCATAGAAATATTAGATATTAGGTTTCCCCTCACCCCAAACAATATGCCATGTCCAGATCCCTCTAGCCAGTACATAATACCTTATTTGGAAAAAAATGTCTTCACAAATACACTTAAGTTACAGGTTTTGAGATGATATCTCATCCTGGATTACCCTGGTGGGCCCTAAGTCCAGTGACCAATGTCCTCTTAAGCGACAGAAGAGAAAACATAGACACACAGAACAGAAGTCTACGTGGTCGAATCAGAGTGAGGTGGCCACAAGCCAAGGAAGCTAAGTTATGCTGACAACCACCAGAAGCTGGAAAGGCAAGGAAGATTTCTTTTTTTTATTTATTTTTATTTTTATTTTTTTTATTTATTTTTTATTTTCTTTATACTTTAGTTCTAGACATATGGCATAACGTGCGCAGGGTTTGCTACATATGTATATTGCTGCCATGTTGCCCCATCCTACCGCCACCGCTGTGTGGCTGCCACCCATCAACTCGTCAGCACCCATCAATTCATCATTTATATCAGGAATAACTCCCAATGCAATTCCTCCCCGCCCCATGCTAGCCCGGCCAATGGGTGGTTCCCCTTCCGGTCCAAGTGCATCTCAGTTGTTCAGTTTCCCACCTATGAGTGAGAACATGCGGGTTTCGTTTTCTCTTCTTGGTGATGCTGGCTTTGTAAGAATGATGGTTTCCAGCTGCCCGATCCATGTCCCTACAAAGCCGACACAAACTCATCCTTTTTTATGGCTGCATAGCTATTCCATCGGTGCTATATGCTGCCCACATTTTCTTAATTCCAGTCTGTCACAGAATAGACATTTGGGTTGATCCAAGGTCTTTGCTATTGTGAATAGTGCCGCACAAAACATACGTGTGCATGTGTCTTTGGTAGGTAGAAAAAATAATTTATAATCCTTTGGGTATATACCCAGTAGTGGGATGGCTGGGTCATATGTACATCTAGTTCTAGATCCTTGAGCGAATTGCCTACTGTTTCCATAATGGGTTGAAACTAGTTTACAATTCCCACCAACAGCTGCTAAAAGTGTTCCTATTTTCTCACATCCTTCTCCACAACTGGGCTTGTTTCCTGATTTTTTAATGCATGCCCATTCTAGCTGGTGTGAGATGGTATCTCATTGCTGTTTGATTTGCCATCTCTCTGGCATGGCGAGTGTATGATGAGCATTTTTTCATGTGTCTTTGGCTGTTATTAATGCTTTTTTGGAAAATGCTGTTCATATCCTGTTCCCCAATTTTTGATGAGGTTGTTTTGTTTGTTTTTCTTGTAATTTGTTTGAGTTCTTGTAGTAGATTCTGAGCATATTAGCCCTTTGTCAGGTATGCGTAGATTGCAAAAAATTTTCTCCCTTCTGTAGGTTGCCTGTTCACTCTGATGGTAGTTTCTTTTGCTGCCTGCCAGCAAGCTCTTAGTTTAATTAGATCCCATTTGTCAATTTTGGCTTTTGCTGCCGTGCTCGGCTGTTTGTAGACATGAAGTCCTTGCCCATGCCTATGTCCTGAATGCGCTACTACCTAGGATTTTCTTCTAGGCGTTTTTATGTATTTAGGTCAACATTTAAGGTCGTCTAATCCATCTTGAATAATCTTCGTTATTAAGGAGGTAAGGAAAGGATCCAGTTTCAGCCTTATCCTACTATGGCTAGCAATTTTCCCAGCACCATTTATTAAATAGAGAATTCCTTTCACCCATTCTTGTTTCTTCAGGGTTTGTCAAAGATCAGATGGCTGCCTAGATGCTTGTGGCTATTATTTCGAGGGACTCTGTTCTGTTCCAGTTGGTCTATAGCGCCCTCTGTTTTGGCTACCAGTACCCCTACTATGACCTGTTTTCGGCTTACTGAAGTTCTGGCCTAGGCAATCAGGCCAAGAGAAAGAAATCAAGGGCTTATTTCAATAGGAAAAGAAGAAGTCAAACTGCCTCCTCTGCTTTGCCAGATTACATGAATTGCGTATATTAGAAAACACCCTATCGTCCTCAGCCCAAATCTCCTTAAGCTGATAAGCAACTTCAGCAAAGCTCTCAGGATACAAAATTAATGTGCAAAAAATCAACAAGCATTCTTATACACCAGTTAACAGGACAAGCCAGAGAGGCCCAAGTCCAGCCGAATGAACTTCCATTCACAATTGCTTCAAAGAGAATAAAATACCTAGTGAATCCAAACTTACACGGGATGTCAAGGACCTCTTCAAGAGAGAACTACAAACCACTGCTCAGTGAAATCAAAGAGGGCAAGGAAGATTTCTACTCTGGAGCCTCCAGAGGGCGTGCAGCCCTGCTGACACCTTGACTTCCCACTTCTGGACTCCAAAACTGAGTCCAGAAACTTTTGTTGTTTCTGTTGTTTTAAGCTTCCCAGTTTGTGGTAACTTGTTATAGTATCTCTAGGAAACTAACTGTCTCTACAAATAGAGGTATATATATTTTCCCACAAACTCACAATGATAAGACACATTGTTCTGCACCTTGCTTTTTTAACTTAAAATTCTATTACAGAAATCTCTTGATATCAGTATAGCTTCATTTATCTATTACTGTATAAAAGCCACTCAAAACTTAGTGACTTAAAACAATGACAATTATTTGTCAGCTCATGGTTCTGTAAAGTGGGCAAGGCTCAGCTAGGCTGGGTCATCTTTGTTCCCTATGGCACCAGCTGAAGTTGGAATTTCCAAGGCTATTTTTTCTCTGACATTTCTCAGCTGATGCCTCAGCTAGGATGGCTAGGACAGTTGAGGGCTTTTGGCATCTTTTGCTCTTCATGTGGTTTCTCCATGTGGATGCATGGGCTTCTTCATAGTATGATGGCTGGGTTGTAAGAAGTGTTCCCAAGAGAGAAAGTTCCTATATGCAAGCTCTTATTAAGCCTCCACTGGCATCATGCTTTCAATGCCAAAACTAGTTGCATACCCAGAAACAATGTGGGAGGGGACTATACAAGGGTTTAAGTTTTGGGAGTTATGGTTTGTTGGGGACTGTCAAAGTAAGTCTACCACAAGTATATATAAACTTGCATCTTTTCATTTCCCAAAATTTACTTTAGGCATGTAATCTAAACAGCTACTCTTCATTCTTAACAGTTAAATAGCATTTCATTATCTGGATGGACTGTAATTTATTTAGTTCATATACTAATGGATATTTATATTACTTCCAATTTTTTTTGTTAAAATGATGTTGCAAAATATTATTTTAGGTATACATCATTTTGCACATCTGTGAGAATATCAGTATGCTGAATACCTAGCAAAATTGCTGGTTAAAACAGCATGTGCACGTATAATTTTGATGGAAATTGATTGACTAATTACCCCACATAGAGGTTGTACCAAATTACATTCCTATCAGCAATGCATGAAAGCAACTATTTCCCCACACTCCAATCATGCTAGGCATCAAACATTTTTTGCTTTGCCAATAGGATAGGAAAACATAGTATTTATTTTGTTTTCATTTATATTTCTCTTCTGATTGAGATCTATCATGTTTGCACATTTGTAAGAACTATCTATATTTTCTTTCTGTGAGCTGTAGTTATTTGCTTTGCCCATTTTGAGGATTGTTGGTCTTTTCTTGTTAATTTTAAGGAGCTACTTATATATTAAAGTGATTGTGCCTTTGACCATAATATAAATTGAAGATTTTTTTTTCTGCTTTTAAAGCATGCTTTTGTTTATAGTGGGATTTTGTTCTATGCAGAAATTGGATTCTATATAACCAAATTACTCTCTTCTCCCATGGCTTCCAGATATTGTCATATTTAGGAAAGTTTTCCGCATCAACAGATTATATATGTGTGTATTTATGTATATGCATGCATGTGTGTGTGTGTGTGTGTGTGTACATCTACAATCATGGGTCACTTAACAGGGACACATTCTGAGAAACACATCATTAGGTGATTTTGTCATTGTGATAACATCATAGAGTGCACTAACATGAACCCAGATGGTATAGCCCGCCACACACCTATGCCATATGGTAAAACCCATTGCTTCTAGACTACAAACCTGTCCAGCATGTTACTGTACTAAATATTGCAGGCAATTGTAATAAAATCTAGAAATAAAATCTTATTTCTAGAATTATAGGGATTGAACCTAATCCTAAGAATTCTTGCTACTCAATACACCATATTCTATAATAAGGTCAGCAAAATAAGCAACTAATATCAGACCTGCACCCCAAAATGTTGGTTTGTATCCTTCCTGTGCTAATCAACCCCTGAATTCCTTTCATTATCCTCTTCACCCTCTTCACAGGAACTACAATCACAGTATTTGTCTTGCACTGATTACAAGTCTGGATAGGGCTGGAAGTAAATATACTATACGTTATTCCTATCCTAATTAAAAAAGCAAGTCTCAGGATACAAAATTAATGTGCAAAAATCACAAGCATTCTTATACACCAGTAACAGACAAGCAGAGAGCCAAGTCAGGAATGAACTTCCATTCACAATTGCTTCAAAGAGAATAAAATACCTAGGAATCCAACTTACACGGGATGTCAAGGACCTCTTCAAGGAGAACTACAAACCACTGCTCAGTGAAATCAAAGAGGGCAAGGAAGATTTCTACTCTGGAGCCTCCAGAGGGCGTGCAGCCCTGCTGACACCTTGACTTCCCACTTCTGGACTCCAAAACTGAGTCCAGAAACTTTTGTTGTTTCTGTTGTTTTAAGCTTCCCAGTTTGTGGTAACTTGTTATAGTATCTCTAGGAAACTAACTGTCTCTACAAATAGAGGTATATATATTTTTCCCACAAACTCACAATGATAAGACACATTGTTCTGCACCTTGCTTTTTTAACTTAAAATTCTATTACAGAAATCTCTTGATATCAGTATAGCTTCATTTATCTATTACTGTATAAAAAGCCACTCAAAAACTTAGTGACTTAAAACAATGACAATTATTTGTCAGCTCATGGTTCTGTAAAGTGGGCAAGGCTCAGCTAGGCTGGGTCATCTTTGTTCCCTATGGCACCAGCTGAAGTTGGAATTTCCAAGGCTATTTTTTCTCTGACATTTCTCAGCTGATGCCTCAGCTAGGATGGCTAGGACAGTTGAGGGCTTTTGGCATCTTTTGCTCTTCATGTGGTTTCTCCATGTGGATGCATGGGCTTCTTCATAGTATGATGGCTGGGTTGTAAGAAGTGTTCCCAAGAGAGAAAGTTCCTATATGCAAGCTCTTATTAAGCCTCCACTGGCATCATGCTTTCAATGCCAAAAACTAGTTGCATACCCAGAAACAATGTGGGAGGGGACTATACAAGGGTTTAAGTTTTGGGAGTTATGGTTTGTTGGGGACTGTCAAAGTAAGTCTACCACAAGTATATATAAACTTGCATCTTTTCATTTCCCAAAATTTACTTTAGGCATGTAATCTAAACAGCTACTCTTCATTCTTAACAGTTAAATAGCATTTCATTATCTGGATGGACTGTAATTTATTTAGTTCATATACTAATGGATATTTATATTACTTCCAATTTTTTTTGTTAAAAATGATGTTGCAAAAATATTATTTTAGGTATACATCATTTTGCACATCTGTGAGAATATCAGTATGCTGAATACCTAGCAAAATTGCTGGTTAAAACAGCATGTGCACGTATAATTTTGATGGAAATTGATTGACTAATTACCCCACATAGAGGTTGTACCAAATTACATTCCTATCAGCAATGCATGAAAGCAACTATTTCCCCCACACTCCAATCATGCTAGGCATCAAACATTTTTTGCTTTGCCAATAGGATAGGAAAAACATAGTATTTATTTTTGTTTTCATTTATATTTCTCTTCTGATTGAGATCTATCATGTTTGCACATTTGTAAGAACTATCTATATTTTCTTTCTGTGAGCTGTAGTTATTTGCTTTGCCCATTTTTGAGGATTGTTGGTCTTTTTCTTGTTAATTTTAAGGAGCTACTTATATATTAAAGTGATTGTGCCTTTGACCATAATATAAATTGAAGATTTTTTTTTCTGCTTTTAAAGCATGCTTTTGTTTATAGTGGGATTTTTGTTCTATGCAGAAATTGGATTCTATATAACCAAATTACTCTCTTCTCCCATGGCTTCCAGATATTGTCATATTTAGGAAAGTTTTCCGCATCAACAGATTATATATGTGTGTATTTATGTATATGCATGCATGTGTGTGTGTGTGTGTGTGTGTACATCTACAATCATGGGTCACTTAACAGGGACACATTCTGAGAAACACATCATTAGGTGATTTTGTCATTGTGATAACATCATAGAGTGCACTAACATGAACCCAGATGGTATAGCCCGCCACACACCTATGCCATATGGTAAAACCCATTGCTTCTAGACTACAAACCTGTCCAGCATGTTACTGTACTAAATATTGCAGGCAATTGTAATAAAATCTAGAAATAAAATCTTATTTCTAGAATTATAGGGATTGAACCTAATCCTAAGAATTCTTGCTACTCAATACACCATATTCTATAATAAGGTCAGCAAAATAAGCAACTAATATCAGACCTGCACCCCAAAAATGTTGGTTTGTATCCTTCCTGTGCTAATCAACCCCTGAATTCCTTTCATTATCCTCTTCACCCTCTTCACAGGAACTACAATCACAGTATTTGTCTTGCACTGATTACAAGTCTGGATAGGGCTGGAAGTAAATATACTATACGTTATTCCTATCCTAATTAAAAAAGCAAATCCCCACTTCACAGAACCCACTACTAAATACTTCTTTAAATTAAAAAAGCAAATCCTCACTTCACAGAACCCACTACTAAATATTTTTTTATACAAGCAACTACATCCATAGTCCTAACAGTATGATTATTAACATAATGTACTCTGGACAATAAACAGTTATAAAAGTCTTGAACCAAACAGTATACACAAATAAAGTTTGTATATCTAAAGTTATCTAAACATAGAAATGTACAGTGAAAATACAGTATAAAAGATTTTTTTAAACTGGTACACCTGTATAGGGTACTTACAATGAATTGGAGCTTACAGGACCAGAAGTTGCTCTGGGTGAGCCACTGAGTGAGTGGTGAGTGACTATGAAGGCCTAGGGCATTACCATACACTTTTATATGACTGGCAGTGCAATACATTTGTTTACACCAGCATCACTACAAACACATGAATAATGTGTTGCACTATGATGGTACAACAGCTATGATACCACCAGGCAATAGAAAATTTTCAGCTCCATTATAATCTGATGGGCCATCCTCATATATTGTCCATTGTTGATCTAAATGTCATTATGAGGTGCCTAATTGTATATGTATGTGTATGTAAATCAACTGCATATTTTAAATCTTTATATATTTGTTTTTGCATTAAATTCTTTACTTTGCCTGAAATTCTTTTTGGTGTAGGTTGTGAGGTAGGGATTCAATTTTATTATTTTCTGGAGGCTCAGTTGCCTCAATGTTTATCACATAATCCACTTTTTGGCCATTAATTTTTAAGTGCTATCTTTTTCGTATACTAAATTATCTCATGTATTTGGTTGGATTTGTAGGCTTGCTATTCTGTCTCAATGATCTAGCTGTCCATTCATATCCAGTAATATATCTTTAAAAAATATCCTAACATTATATATTCTAAAGTCTAGCTCATGTCATCTTGTTTCAAAAACAATCTGTTGTTAATTCTGTTTACTACTGCATTAAATTTGTAGACGAACTTAGGAGAATCCTCTTGATTTTTGAATTTTCTTTTTGGCCCAGTCTTTTCCTTGGCCCAATCTTGATTACTCAAATTAATCTGTTAGGTCTAAGTCTGTTGATGTCACACCTCTGGTAAGAACATCCTGGGGCAAATTGGTCTGGAACTGTCTGGGTGTAGCAGGCTAAACTAGAGCTCAGGTGCCTTAGGGACTGGATGGAGGCAGATTAAATTGATACTAGGTATGTAGTCAGGGGACAAAGCAGGATCATCTCAAGGGTACCAGAAGAATCTGAGTAGAATATTCTGTGGACCAGGTCTGAGGAGGTCAAAGGAATGATGAGAACCAGGAGAATAAAGAGAAGAGGGGTTTCAAAGGAAAGGAGGTGAACAGACAGTATGTCTCCCTATTGCAGCTCACTTAGAATCTGGGGCCTGCTTTGAGGGGCTATAAAGAGCCATGGAAGACTTGATATAGGTTAAGGTCAAGGTGAATTCTCTCTAGGTGAAAGGGCTGTGAGTACATGTGCCTGGTGGAGAATTTGTTTTGAGAGACAGAACAGTGATAGGAAAGGGCTCTAGAATAGATGTCAGATCATTTGGATTATTTTAGCTCTAGTGTCACGACCAATTTATTGGAGGATGGTGGGATCAATCATGTTTGCATGTTTTTAAGAACCATCTATATTTTCTTCCTATGAACTGTGATTATCTCCTTTGCCCATGCTACTTGCCCACATTACTTGCTTGCTCATCTATAAAATCAGGTTGAGGTAGAGTAGCTCTAAGATTTTTTCCTAATGCAGTGTTTTATGGCTCTGTGATTACTTTCCAGAGTGTGAGAAAGATTCATGGCCTCAGGTTATGGGTAATATTTCCCAGTCATCTGAAGTCCCAGCCAAGGCCATGGGGTTTGAAACGTTTAAAACTTCAACCTGGTGTTTGCACATTTACAGAGTCTGGGAAACTTAAGTTCTTCATATGAAAATGTGTTCCATCCAACGGCTCCTCCACCGTCAACAGAATAAAGCCCTGATGTCTTACTCTGGGGTGAGAGCACCGTCGTGATCTAGCCTAGCATTCTTTTTCAGCTGCACCACCCATCCTCCCTTTCAGGAATTCTATGTTCCAGTCAGGCTGAACTTCTTGTGATATCCCACAAGTGTTAATGCTTTCTTGCCTCAGTGTTTTTATTTATGTTTTTCCGCTACCTGAGCTAAATCTTCCTCATCTCATAGCCAAATCCAAGCCGTACTTAAGTGCCAACCTCAGATTTTACCTCTTCTCTGATGCTCTCTGTTCTAGTTGAGATCTGGGGGTTATAAGGGGAAGAGACCCAGTCAAGCTAGCTCAAGCAAAAGGAAGTGTATCACAAAGCTCCAATGGATAATGTCGTGTACAGCCACAGAGAGAACAGGGGGTGAGATACATGTGGAGTGAAGGAGGACTCTAACTGGGCCCTGGGGATGCCACAATGGATGCTACTGTCTCCATCTCTCAGGGTCGGTGGGATTCCCTTCATCTCTGGTCACCTCTGCTTTTCTTCCATGCAGCTTTTCCTCCCTGCTTGTCCTCTGTGTCTTCTCTTCTCCTGTCTTCTTGTTCCCCCATCTCACTCAGCAAATAGAATGGCTGCCCCACGCTGCCTACATGATTTCCTCAGCACCCACTACTGACGGATGTGTCACTTTGTTTAAATTCTTAACAGAAGGTATATGGCTGGTAAGCAATTTTTAAAGGTAGCTATTAACCTAAGAAAACAGAAATTGTATGGGAAAGAAAATGTATCACAAAAAATTTTTTTTGTTTAGTAGTGAACAGTATTTATATAGCTATTATAGTATAAACACTGACTTGGTTTAGCAAAAAAATTGAAATCAAATGATATTGGAAGAATAGGAGAAGGGGCAGGGAGGTGGTAGATATCAATTAAATACTCTTCTCTCACAACAACAAGTTCATGTCTAACTCTGAAAATCCGGGGGGAACAACATAAACAAATCATTAAAAAATATAGAAGTAAATCCAGAAGCAGCTAGAACAGTTGAAAGAGGCAACTGCTATGGGGTTGTGGGGCTGGGGAGTGGCAGTACATGTGCAAGGGATTGATGTATGTATTATAAGGCTTTCTGTAGCTTTTTTTAAATTAAAAAATATATATGCATGCATTACTTTTAAAATGGCTCTTTTAAAAATTATGAAATAATGTAAAGAATTTAACTTTTGCAGGAGAATGGCGTGAACCCGGGAGGCGGAGCTTGCAGTGAGCTGAGATCTGGCCACAGCACTCCAGCCTGGGCGGCAGAGCAAGACTCCGTCTCAAAAAAAAAAAAAAAAAAGAATTTAACTTTTTAAAGAAAGCTTTAATTCTAATGAGATGCACTCTCAGAAACCTGGCAATATACAGAAGGCCCCATTTCCTGGGGCTTCCCAAGAGTGCTGTTTTCACTGGACAATTAAGCAGATGAAAAGTTTTGTTTATTTTTGTATCAGACAGATTTTACTTACACATAGGCACACACACGTGCACACAACATAACCTTACAGATAAAGACATACGTCCTCCATTCCAGTCCTTTAAACTCCGTCCCCCAAGCAATTAGGAACATAAATTTAATGTCATTCTTCCTAGTCTACAGTTTTTAATATTTTTACTACAATATATACGCACATATATCTTTTAAAAAATACTAATTTACTTATTATGTTTTGAAATTTTCATTTAAATGTTATCATAATGCACATATTATTCTGGTACTTGCTTTACTCATTTAATATGTTGAGACTTATCTATATTTACATATGGATCTAGTGCTTTCATTCTATTTCATCATATGAGTACAGTAGAATTTATTTTGCCTGCCAATTTTTTTAGTCTTACAATCAATGTGGCAGTGAATATCTTTATGCAAACCTCATGCCAACACATACGAAAATGTCTTCTGCGTGTATACCTAGACACGGAATTGCTGGGTTACAAGAGGCACATTTTCCATTTTACTAGGTCACTGGGTCAGCATCATTTTTAAACACAATTAAATAGCGCTGTTGGCAGATTCTGGTTCCTGGGTGACAGGCTTGTACAGACCAGCCCGGCTGGGGGTGGAGGCCGTATCTGAAATACCACCTGTGTCGCTGTCACAACAGTGTTGGAGGCTCTATTTTCAGAGGCGGCAGTTTCGGACCAGAGCAGAGAGACACATTTATTCACGTTCTTTCTAACAAGGTGGTGTTTGACACTTAAAGGACTGATAAGGTTCTTTTCTTTTTCATGTATATGAGGGGAAAGCACTAGGTAACATACAGCGAAGAAGACCGAGGGAGGATGAGCACAGTAGAAATAGAGAACACATGACGTGGACAAGGAAGGCCCCACGGGTGGGAGATGGGTGTATACATTTTTCCATTCATTCATTATCAGTACAGTTGACTTTTGAACAACGCAAGGTTGGGCTGTCAACCCCCATGTAGTTGAAAATCCATGCATGACTTTTGATGTTCCCCAAATTTAACTAACAGCCTATTGCTGCCCAGAAGTCAAACTGATAACATACAGAGTCATTTAACATGCATTTAACATGCATTTTGTATGTTACGTGTATTATACACTGTATTCTTACAATAAAGTAAGCTAGAGGGGAAAAATGTTATTAAGCAAATCCTAAGGAAGAGAAAATATATTTACTATTCATTAAGTGGAAGTGGATTGGTATAATTTGGATGTGTGTCCCTTCCCAAGTCTCATATTGAAATGTAATCCCTAATATTGGATGTGGGGCCTGGTGGGAGGTGATTGGATCATGAGGACGGATTCTCATGAATGGTTTTGGCACCATCCCTCTTGGCACTGTCCTCATGATAGTGAGTTCTCCTGAGATTTGGTCATTTAAAAGTGTGTGGGACCTACCTCCCTCTCCACTCCTGCTCTGGCCATGTGATGTGCCTGCACCCCCTTTGCCTTCCACCATTATTATAAGTTTCCTGAGGCCTCCCCAGATGCTGAGCAGATGCCAGCATCACACTTCCTGTACAGCCTGCAGAATGAGAAACCAATTAAACCTCTTTTCTCTATAAACTACCCAGTCTCAAATATCTCTTTATAGCAATGTGAGAACAGACTAATACATGGATCATCGTAAAGATCTTCAGCTCATCATCTTCACTTTGAGTAGGCTAAGGAGGAGGAGGAAGCAGGTTGGTCTTGCTGTCTCAGGGGTGGCAGAGGCAGGAGAAAATCCACATAGAAGTTGACCCTTGCAGTTCAAATTCATGGTGTTCAAGGGCCACCTGTATTTGTGAAGAATGTGTCAGACTTGGAAATAGATTCTGGGGCAGAAAGTACCATAAGAAAGGGACAGTTCCCTTTTGACTGATATGGTAGATGAGATTTGGAAAGCCTTCTTCATTCACATTCCTTTCCAAAGAAATAGTCCCTGGCTATGGGCTACCACCTTTCTCCCAACCATGGCAGTAACTGCCTTCACTTCTCACTCTTGAAAACTGAATCAGCTGTTCAGACCAGAGTCACTTGACTAAGGAATGCTGATCCTAAAACCACCCAATGACCCCACATCATTGGGGTCACATTCACACCCCACATCAAGAAGATGAGTGGCACCATCATATATTTATATATGTGTGTGTGTGTGTGTGTAGTGATATCTCTTCATATGATATTGCAATACCATGAAAAGAACTCTGACTGTCAGTGATAAGAGTCTGGGGCCCAGAGTGTATTAATAAACTGAAGATAACTTTTGTAGTGAGTGTCTTGAAAGGGTTTGATTATTTTGGGAGTACTGCACATTGTAAATAGATGCACATAGTAGGTGTTCAATTAATATTCGTTGATTAAGACTTGTTGAGTAGTGTTCAATGCTTATTTAGATGTGATAAGTTGGAAAGTGGATTTTATTAATTACAAAATTAGAACTACTTTATATTCACGTAATTCTTTGTTTTCACAGGGTTTTTATATACATTGTTGATTTTGATTTTCATGAGCAGTTATAACATCAGCATGCTATTTAGATATAGTTATTATTATATAGGTGGTTATCATTAGGAGTGAATCACTATAATGTAGTTCTTAAGTGTGGATACAGTTGCCAATCTTGCTTTCCATCCCAGTTCTACCTCTTATGGGCTTTATACATCTCTGTGCTTAAGATTTTTCATCTGCACAATGAGGAGAAAAGCAGCATCTACTTCGTAGTGTTGTCATGAACTGAATTCATGAATTTATGTGAGTGAAATGCTTAGAATAGTGTCTGGCACATAGGAAATTTTCAAACGTTATTATTAGCTGTCATTTTTTTTTTTTTTTTTTTGACCAAGCTGGAAGCTGAGATTCAAGAGGATCAGTTTCATCCCAGGCCACTTTGCCAGTAAGTGGCCCCATCAGAATTAGAAAGCTATCAATAAAAGCAAAGGAGAGAAAGTGTGAGACATAGGTTTTGGATCCCACTGCAAAAAATCACTGGTGAATAAGTACCTGCCAGCCTGCCACATTGGGTATTGATGAGGTTTCAACAAACTGATGGATATGCAAAGTCTTTGAAAACTGAAGTACAATGGTGTGGCTGCATTATTCTGCTGGGGAGGAAAGGGCATGAGGCTGGGGCATGGTAAAGCTGAATGAGGTCTGTGGCTTGGGAGAAAGAAAGGAAAGATGGAGACCTGCAGCTCATTTCCTGGGAGCATGGGTAGGCAACAGTTTAGATTCATCACAGAGCCCCCAAGCAGGTGGTGAGAAAACACAGATGCCCCCCTTCTGCTTTTTGAGCATCTCATGTTATTCAACATTGTCCATGTATTTGTACAAAATGCTATCTCCTCATTGGGAGACTTCACCAGCTCCCTGTGCTAGTGGCAGGAGAATAGGAGTTTCCTAAAGGGATCTGTTCAGAAATGAAACTCGTAAATGTATTCCTGATAGAGAGGGAACAACTGGTTTCTTAGCCAACTGAGTTGCCCTGAAATCACCTCCAAGGATAAACTCTGAGCCTATAACACTGGTTCTCTCCTCACAAGAACTCCATGAGTCATGTGGAGAAGAGATGTTTAATTCCATTCAGCAATGGGCCAAGAGAAGAGAATTGATGCACCCAGGATCACGTGGCCCACCCTTAGCGTGGAGCTTCTGGCTCCTGGTGACACTGCTCCCAGCCACACATGGGGTGCCTGCTGAACAGAGCCCGTCATATCTCCTTCCCCACTACTAACTGTCACGGGATGCCAGTCTCAGGCACCAGAGTCGGAGGAATAAGCCTAGTCCAGGACAACTTTGGGAATCCATTAGTGTGGGGTTGATGCATTTCCTAGGAAAGCAAACAATCTCTGCATGGCTTTCCCAGCCACATGTCTATAGAATAGCAACATAATATTTATAATCTCTTATCTGTTTCTTCTCTACCTTTCTCCTTGTGGACAATGGTTACGGCTCATCTACACGTCTCCCTCTCTCCCAAAGTCAGCAGTAGAGACATCACAGATTTCTAGTTGGGAAACCATGGTCTACACCACAGATACAGTACCCCCACAAGGCTATAAAGAAGGAGGTTGTTGGTTAACAATGTGGGCTTGGTGGCAAGACAGAATTGAGTGTGAATACAATTTTGCTACTTCTTAGCATATGTTTATTGTTTCCAAATTTCAGTGTTTTTCTCTGAGAAACAGAGATAATAATAGTGCCGGTGTCATGATCTTACAGGATGAGAGGAGTACATATAAATTCACTACAGGACTTTCATTTTTAGCAAGTTAGCAGATTACATAGTCTGCTTGATAAAATATCATAAATATATTTTTAATAGTGTATCTATGCTTAATGAAAAAAAAAAACCCTGAAAACCAGAAGGTTAACAAAGACCTAATATTTTGGTTACCCTGAGACAAGGATACATTTTCTCAACTAGCTTGAATTTTTAGCAGCCACTTGGATATAGAATATGATTCCTTAAGCTCACATTAGGCAAAGAATTGGAATTGAGATCCCAGACCAAGTTAGGATCCTCAAAGGGTTGCGACTCGTGGAGGTTAGAATAGAAAAAAATCTTCCTGCCCACTCAGGGAAATAGCAAGAAACTTTGTTTTCCTCTGGACTCTGGGGAGGTGAAAAAAAAGTTTTCTGTTGATAGTTTGTAACCATGACCTCAACATCACTTGGATTTGGTATTTACCTTTATTATATCTGTTCAGGATATTAACACAAAGAGATCCCTAGCTGGAATACCCCTAGAGCTTCCAGCAAAACAAAATCAAATTCTGTCCTGCCAAATACAAGCTCCATTACAAAATACGTGAAGAAGCAAGACATTGTGAGTGAGGCAGCAGACAGCATCCATAGAAAGACAAGAATCCTCAGTGCTTCAGAGGAGAGAACTATCAGAATGGAGAAATAAGATTCATTTGAAACCAGTAAACACAGATGAGACAAGGATAAGATACCACTAATAAAGCATTCACAGGGAAGGTGGCACGTAGTAAGCAAGTAATAGACCTTAGTTATTATTCATATTAGTGTTAGGGTTCTGTTTTCACGGAGGAAAGGAAAACAAATCTGAAAGGCAATCCGTTTGTTGATCACTAGTTCCCTTCAGACACAGCGCTTTGCAGGCTGAGGAGCATAAGACCAGGGCTAGAGAGATGGGAGGGTCCATGGATGAAGGTCTGGAGGTAAAGCCTCCTTGGTCCCATCCTGACTATTCCCCAAGTGACCACGAGAAAATCCATCCCATTTGCAATAATCACAAATCTGACCTCCCAAGGCTGAAGTAGAGAGTAGAATTAGGGGAGCATTCTAAGGCTTGCTGTAAAATTAATCACAACACAATAATAATTTTAAAAAGTCGTTGCCAGAGGGAGAAAGGCATAGTCACTGAGGTCACAGTATCGAGCTATCATTTTGATGTACAGTTCCCAAAGAGATCAGTCTACTCTGACTTAGAACACATTATTTTTGTAAAATTGCAATGCATCAGGGAGAGCAAAGAACCTGGGATTCTTCAGATTAAAAACCTGGGATGCAGATGGACAGCCTCGGGTACTCTAAGAAGTATGTTGTGTGTGGTGGGTGAAGGGGGCATATGACGACTGTCTTTACGGGAGTGGAATGGAATACCAACCAATCTCTTGTCCCTCTGTTCGATTTTTTTTTTTTTTTTTTTATTTTTTTTT
>NW_016809913.1:1470492-1501986 GCF_001698545.2 Rhinopithecus bieti | reverse complement strand
TTTTTTTTTTTTTTTTTTTTTTTTTTGAGACGGAGTCTTGCTCTGTCACCCAGGCTGGAATGCAGTGACGCGATCTCCGCTGACTGCAAGCTCTGCCTCCCGGGTTCACGCCATTCTCCTGCCTCAGCCTCCGAAGTAGCTGGGATTACTGGCGCCCGCCACCACGCCCGGCTAATTTTTTGTATTTTTAGTAGAGACGGGGTTTCACCGTGTTAGTCAGGTTGGTCTCGATCTCCTGACCTCGTGATCCGCCCACCTTGGCCTCCCAAAGTGCTAGGATTACAGGCGTGAGCTACTGCGCCTGGCCCCTTGGTTCAGTATTTAATTCTGCACAAAGTATATGATTGGCCAAGCCTTGGATCATATCATTTACGGTCATACCTGACTACAGTCGATAAATAAATAGCTTGCTAAAAATCAGTAAATAAGGAAATAATTGTCTTCTATAGGATTCAAAATGAAAAAAGACCATCATTTTGTTATAGTTCTCAACCCAATTCACTCTTACACAAGGGACAGAAAGTAGGTCTGAGTCTATCTCCAGCAATAGGCTGAATTCCAAAGGGTGTTGGTCCCAGGGTCTGTCCTGGTTTGAAATGAGTTCAAGGTAGGGTTTGAGCACCTTGACATAGTACAGACTTCCTCCAAGTCAGGGTCAACCATTGGCATTCTATGCTGAGACAGTCTTTGCAGTGCTACCTTGGATAATTCATTCTTACCAACTTGATCATTAGAGATCAAGTCATGAGGTATTTGCAAGTCACTTAATCGGCCAGAAAACCTTCAGATTAACATGGCAATCAGGCTTCTCCCATTAATGTCTTTTTGCAAAGAATAGTCCAGCCTGCCTCTGCACATCAATCTGTATTAGTCTAAGGATCATTCTAACATGTATGTATTTCGCCGTCGGTACTTCTGATCCGATGGACAATTTGTCTAAGTGAGTTCTGCAAACATAGAAGTTCTGCAGACATAGAAGCTGGTGGCATTGAGCTCCGCTGTGCCAGCTGAGTGGGGAAGGTGTCACTCTGGCATGGTGGATAACAGGGCTCATTCTGGAAGGTGGTTGACTTCTTCCTTTCATTCTCTCCAACGTGACATCATAGAAAATGTCCTGGTTTAGGGACCAGGATGATGTGAGTTTGTGTCTTGGCTTCGAAGCATACTCACTTTGGTAATTACCTCAGTTCCTTCATCTGTAAAATGGTGATACTCACCTCTCCCAATTCTTGTAAGGATCAAGTAATTTAACACAATGCTAGGCATATAGGAGGTTCTCAGTCATAGTTAGCTTCTTTCTCCTCCCTGGGATTGGGGGTGGGGGTGTCACTGATTTAACCAAGAAACACACATAGAGACAAGGTTTTAAGGCAGGAGGAGGCTTCCTGTGGAGGAAGAAAGGATGAAAACCTGAAATCTCTTAATCTTCAGCTAGGATAGTTCACTACAACTTGAAATCTGGGCAACCTAATTCTCTCTGAGCTTCCGTCAAGGGAGGAGAGCCAGAGTCACACCTTTAACTTCTATGACAGCCAACACATACCATCACGCTTTAACTGGTTTCCAAAAGGAAAAAAGCCCTTGCCCTGAGGGAGGAATTAGGGAGATCCCTATAAGCAAGGTGACCTACACAATGACAGCCCAGGGACATCAAAGGTCCAGCAGGGCTGGGAATTTGGGAGTTGGGACACAGAACAAATGTCTTGATAACTGTGATCTACTTGTTATAAATATCACAATAACCACATTTGTTCAGCTACTCAATCAATGAGGTTAGCTATATAAGTGTCATGTGTTGCCTTCCCTGAAAGTGAATCTAGGAGATTTAATGATTCATTCACTCAACAAATATTTATTGAGCATCCTCTGTATGCCAGGCAAGGTACCAGGAACTAGGGCCATTAGGTTCCTGCTTTCATGAAGCAGAGAGACTAAACAAACAATATCAGATAGTGGTATGTTCCATGGAGAAAATAAACAGAGTTACGGATTGTGCCCAGGGTAAGGGAAGAGTTCATTTTAATAGTGGCCTGGGAAGGCCTCTGGGATCGTTACTTTAAGAGGAGAAATGAAGAATACAAAGGAGGCAAGCATGAAAAAAAATCTTGGGAAAAATATTCCAGGCAGATGGGATAGCAAGTGCAAAATCCCTTTGGTTTGTCTGAAGAATAGAAAGAACCTCAGGATAAATGGACGTGTGGAAAAGAGTGAGTAAGGGGGAAATGCTAAGAGTTGAGGCTGGAGAGATGGGAGCTATAGTTTGTATCATGGCCAAATATTTGGATTTTAATTAATTAAAATAGAGACTCTGATAGTTTGGTTTCTTTCTTTTCTTTCTTTCTTCTTTTTTTGTTGTTGAGACAAGGTCTGGCTGTATCACCCAGGATGGAGTGCAGTGGCATGACCTCTGCTTACTGCAACCTCTGCCTCTTGGGCTCAAGTGATCCTCCCACCTCAGGTTCCCGAATAGCTGGGACTACAGGCACATGCCACTATGCCCAGCTAATTTCTGTATGTTTTGTAGAGATGGGGTTTTACCATGTTGCTCAGGTTGGTCTCAAACTCCTGAGATCAAGTGATCCACCCACCTTGGCCTCCCAAAGTACTGGGATTACAGGTGTCAGCCACCGTGCCCAGCATATATTATATAATACTAATATATAATGTCTTTGGTAGGGTTTAAGCAGGGGAAGGTACATTCAGGGCAGAAAACCTGGAGCTTTTAGCCTGTCCATGCCCTCAATTCTGTAAGCTCCCCTATTCTGCTCCTAGACTCGGCATGCCTCTAGGCGCACATGATTATTAGACTACCCTCCTGTCCTCCCCTTTAGCTAGGAACGCCAGGCCAAAGCTCCTAAGCTCTGACCTTTAGCCCTCAACTCCATCCGTCCTGGCCTCAGGCTTTGGCTTTCACAATCCTACACATCATTCAGACCCAGGTTTTAATACCTCCAACTTTCCCACTCACTTTTCTATTTTATTCTGAGCTCAGACCACTGTTCTCTCCCTACTTCCTGAACTTTGCCTGTGCCTGGACTCCTTAAATCATAGAGAAACTGAGGCAAGATAGGTAGTCAAGGAAGTGACCATGTTCTTGGGACCCAGCAACCATGGTGACCACATAGTCAACACAATAAGCCTCAGCATTCGCATTGTAATTGGACTTTCTCCTGAAGAGAGCATGCGCGTTTTGATTTTACCGGTCCTCAAACTGACCCTTTGCTCATTATCATGTGAAAAACACAACCCTGGGTGGAGATTCAAGAAGCTAATGAGATATGTGGTATATGAACAAGCATGTATAGCTACTGTGCATGTGCACCCAGAGAGCCATCCAGAATATGCTTACCTGTAGCACCTCTTTCCACCTCCTTATGCATAATCATGTATGACTCCTGTAAAGGGAGTCTCCCTGGTGCCAGTCCTTGCTGTCTCATCCTTGCCAGTAACCCATCCTGAATTCTGTCTCTCTCAAGGTGTACTGCCTAGTCTGCACCTAACTTATAAAACATATTTTTTTCTTTTCCAATACATTACTCTAAGTTGCACTTCTTTTGCTGTGTGTCTCTTATTTAAATTCTTTTAAACTAAGAGGATAAGAACCAAGGTATCACAACTGCTGTCAACAAAACAAGGGGCAGAAGTTCACGGACCAAAGACTAGGATCAGGAGTCACGTTCTGCCTCTGCTGCCTTGAGGATCATTACTTCACCCCTGTGGTCCTCTCTGGAGCCTCTAAACTGTACTGTGTTGGGGTTGGACACAATGGTTGTTAAGGTCCTTTTCAACTTGGATGCTTTAACCTGGGGTTCAACCAATTCAAGAAAAATAGGAAAAAACTAACAGGTAAGAAGTAGATATACTATATATTTGAGAGAAAATGACTCCTTATATTGGGTTTGAAAGCACTCTTTGGTTTTGAAACCCCACAAAACCTCTCTCCAGCCCCTGAGCTCTTGGCTTCCTGTAGGCGTATGTTTGTAACACACATATGTCTTCCAGGGAACAACATGAATGTCAGTGTCATTTAACTGGAGACTTGCCTGGTGTTTGTATTTGAAATGAAAGTCTTGGAACTAGTTAGCCTCAAATGTAGATTAGCCAAAGCATGAAATTTTTCTTCCTGCCTCTTTCTTTTTTCTCACAAATTAGCATTTTACATGAGTAATGTATGTTCATTATTCAAGAACACTATGGAGATAGATAATATAGAACTGAAAGTCTCCCAGAATTTTCTATTGATCACCACTGTAAAAAATTGGTACATACTCTTTCCTTTAATTAATCAACTAACTAATTTATCATATGTAAATGTACTAATCTTTTTTTTAATGTTTGTGGTTGGCTTAGTGGTAGCCCCCAAAGACATATCCACATCTCAATCTCAAGGTAAGAATGTTACCTTATTTGGAAAAAGAATCTTTGCATATGTGACAAAATTATGAATTTTAAGTTGAAGAGATTATTCTGAAATATTCAGGTGGGCCCTAAATGTCATCACACATCTCATTATAAGAGGAAGGCAGACAGAGATTTTAACAGAGAGAAGGCCATATGATGATGGAGTTGAGAGAAATTTTAACATGCTGGCCTTGAAGATTAGAGTGATGTGGTCACAAGTCAAGGAATGCCAGTGGCTACCAGAGGCTGGAAAAGGCAAGAAATGGATTCTCCCTTAGAACCTCTATGGGGAGGACAGCCCTGCCAACACCTTGGTTTTGGCTCATTGAAACCTATTTCTGACTGACTTCCAGAACTGTAGAATAAATTTCTGTTGTTTTAAGCCCCAAAACCTGTGGTAATTTATCATAGCAGCCACTGAAAACGGGTACAATGTTCAAGGCCTAAAATGGAAAACAGCAGTCCACTTCAACCACTTCCAAGCCCCTAGTTTTGTTTCCCAGAGGCAAATATTTTAAATCCTGGAGCAGTTACTTCCGGAAATTTTCTCCATATTTCTAGTTGAAGTGCATAAATATGTTAGATGTGTGCCCACTGACTTTGTATTTTTGTTTTAAAAATGTTTAGAAACTCTTATACCTCTTCAACATATACATATATATGCACATGTATGCATATATACACCCTTCTCTTCATCACACTCTCAACTTCCAAAATAATTATAACACAACTTTTGGTTGAATCTGTAGTCATATGTGTGTGTGATATATATACGTATATATATCACATTCTCAGCTCACTGCAACCTTCAGCACCCAGGCTCAAGCCTTCCTCCCACCTCAGCCTCCCCAGTAGCTGGGACTAGAGGTGTGTGCCACCATAAACGGCTAATTTTTAAAAAAATTTTTTTAGAGACAGGGTTTCACCATGTTGCCCAGGCTGATCTCAAATTCCTGAGCTCAAGCAATCCACCCACTTTTGCCTCCCAAAGAGCTGGGATTACAAGTATCAGTCACCGTGCCCAGCCTGTAGTCATATTTTTGTGTCATTTATTACAGTGATATAAACTGTATCATAGCAGTTCTGTGTGGTGTACTCTGTTTACATTTTCCTTCTTGAAAAACCTTTTGTTTTTCCTGGAGTTAGTAATTGCCTCAAGTTTTTATTTGCCCACTCCTTTTATGTGCATATCACCATAACTCCATCCTCAAACTCTCTGCCAGAAATAGAAAATGTCTCTCAATATATTCAAGCAAATGAAATAATCTCTGATTTTCATTCTGTCCCTACCTGGGAAATACCTTTCCTAGATCTTCTCATCTTCTTGGTTCAATAAGAATTGGTTGCTTTTATATTTGTAACTGTACTGTCATTCTGAAATCCATTTCCCTCTTTACTGTTGGAGTGTCAACTTTGTTTATCTTCTGTCTCTCTTTCTTCATTGTGCCTCATTAAAATGAAGTTTCAAAATTCTAGTAGCTGCTGAAGAAAGAGTGAATGCTGTGAACATTCTTTGATTTATTGCATATCTTTATCTTGACTATGCATAGAAATCTAGGAAACTCATTTTACTTCAGAGTTTAGAAGACATTTTCTTACTGTCTTCTAGCTTCTGGTAGTGTTATTGATAATTTTAATGCTTTTGTTATTTCTGATCTCATGTATGTGATCTTTCTCTGAGAGTTTTTGGGATTTTAATTTTACCCCATTACTCTGATATTTTATAATATTTTATTCATTATGCTGGACATAAAGTAAGCTTTTAAAATCTGAAAACCTGTAACCTTTAATTATGGAAAATTTTCTCATTCTAGTTCTTGGATAATTTTCTCAATTCTAATTTCTTCATTTCCTGGAGCTTTCCTCAGTTACATTTTGAAACTTCTGACTAATTTTTTAACACACTTATCTTTTCCTTACTCTTTTCCATTACTTTGTATTTTTATTCTACTATCTTGATTTCTTTTCAAATATATGTATATACACATTTGTCCATTCTATCAAACTTTGTATTTTGGCTCTCATAATTTTAATCTCTAGGAGAAATTTTGTTATTTTTGAAGCTTCTTTTAAAAATCATGTAATTCTTGTTTCATGGATTTGATATTTTTTACCTCTGTGAGAATGTAAATTGGAGAGTTTTCCTGCATAGTTTTCCCTTCTCCGATTTCTGCATTATATTTGTTTTCTCCAGGCTCCTTTGCTCTGTTTATCTGCTTTTCAGTTAGAGGTGTTATTCGACTGTTTTAATATCTGGTATGCTTTTGCATTTAAAAGTAAAGCATTGCAGAGATAAGCAGCTTCATGGGCATGCACTTGACTTCCATTAGGATGCTCCTGCAGGCATGGAGCCATTTTTTTAAAGGAAGATCAACTGACAGTATCTGTAAGAATCCTCTCTGTTGGGTCAGCTTGACTACCCTCCAATCTTCTGTAAAGGGCTAGAGGACTTCTATTCCTAATTCCCAGTTTTCAGTACAGTAATCTGCACCTCCCACTCTGCCCAAGCTGTGCAGGGTATTCTTGAGTTATAAGTTCCTCTGGGACAACTTCTTCAGGGAGCAAACCTCCAGTCTCCTGCTAGGTAGGGGAGGGAGAGCTGTCTGGTTGCTTAAGGTAAAGAAGGGAATGTGGGGTTCAACTTATTTCTTTTATGGAGTTTCAACCAATTCTTTACTTTTAAGCTCCATCCACACCTTAATTTTTGAAGACATCTATTGCCTTAAATTCTAAAGTGTTTACAGAGTTCCAGAATGGAAATTGGTTGGCTTCTTGTTTTACCCACCCAGCAACCTTATGGGCATTTTATTTTGGCTTTCTCTGCTATGCAAAGTTAAATTTTAGTTATCCATCTGTCTTCTAACATTCAAAGTTATCTTGATATTTCTCTGTTTTTTTCTTTCTTGATCTTCATCTTCATAGGCGCATGCTTTTAACAAAATCTCTTTACATTCATTTTAGTGGGGTCTTGGAGCAGAACAGGGGAAAACACCTAAGTTCTACTGACCACATTTTACAAGAGCCTATCTCCTTCTGTCTTCTCTTCCAGCTCTGAAGCCAAGATCTCCTCCTCTGAATTGGTGGCTGCAAAACTTCTTTCCAAGTGCAGGTATGTGGCTACTACCTCTTTTCTCTACGGGATGAGGTTTCTCTGCTCCACGTCCAGTAGGGAAAAGAGAAGCCTCATCCAGCCACAGGGTATCCCACTCCAGCGTCACCACTCTGCACCAACCATCTGCTCCCCTTTCCTCTTCCAAATCACAATCTCCTTGGCTATCTTGGTCATAGAGACTCCTCTCCTCCGTGTCTTCAAGATCTCAATGATCCTTCACCCAACTCTGACTTCCTTCCTGGCACAAGCAGGAGCCCTGTTTCAAAAATTTCTGGTTGGGCTTATTGCCAAAAGCATCTTAATTTTAATTCTGATATTTTATTTTTGGCTTGTTGCCTTGAGCCTCAGTTTTCTAAAATGAGGGGAAAAAAGTATAATTACCAACTATTCTGGGTCAAGAGATATCCTGCCATGAACAGAACCTTTAAGCTCTCTGCCTGTTTTTGAACAACACATTCAATACTCTGTAAAATGTAAACCCTACATCTTTCTGGCTCTCCATGGAATCCATCCTGAACTTGCCTCAAATCATAACTCTAACACCCTAATCTTTCCAGTATCTATTTCAACTGCCTGTTTCTCTCTTTTCCAATTTTTCCTCATAGTCTTCTTGAAATTAAAGATAAAGTGTGTATGCCTCCTGCAGTGGGCTCAATAATACCCTTCTCCCACAGAAGATGTCCATGTCTGAATCCTCAGAAACTGTGAATGTTACCTTATATGGCAGAAGGAACTTTTCAGATGTGTTAAAAATCTTAAGATGGAGAGATAATCTCGGATTATTCATTCAGGTGAACCCAATGTACTCACAGGTGGCCTTTCTAAGAGGAGGTCAGAGAGCTGGTTCACGCTCTGTCTGCCACATGAGGTTACAATGAAAGTCAGCAGTCTGCAATCCAGAACAGGGCCCTCACTCACGTGGCACTGTGATCTTAGGCTTCCAGCCTCCAGACTGAGAAGTAAATTTCTGTTGTGTAGAAGTCACCCAATCTATGGTACCTTCTTATAGCAGCTAGAACTGACTAGGACAGTTGTGTTCATGTCTTGATTCCTGGTCCGAACAATTTCTTAAAATAAAACACTATCAGTTAAGGGATTTAATTTGCAGTAGCTTTTGCATTGGGGGAAATGGATAAGATAATGGGTATAAAGAACCCCTAATATGCAGAGAGACAGAACAAGTTCAAGCCACTTACTTTGTGCCTTTAAACAAACCACTTAACATTTGTAAGCACCTATTCCTTTACCTATACCATCTTGATTCTCTATTTGGACATTTCCCAGTGACATGGATGCTCAAGTCTTTATGGGCAACCCATTTTATCACTGCAGTATTTATACCCCCTTCTTTCTTTTTGCGTTGACCTTGTTATCTTTGTTCCACTTCCCTGACATCTGTCTCCACACATGCCATGAATTAATTATCTCTGCCTCCAAGCTCCATAGGTTGATGGAGCAGAAAGGAGATGAGATTTCCCCTTATGGGTCTGCATGGATCCTGAGATCGGACTTCTGCACCACTGTCCATCCCTCTCCAACCACATTATGTCACTGCCACCAGCAAGCCATGTGGCAAGAGAGACACACTGCCTAGTCTGTTTCCCTAGAAAGCACAATCCCCACCACAGGTAAAGAAGCTCCATTTGTTCATTCATCCATCTAGTCATCCTTTTAATCAACAAATAGTTACTGACCATCTATTATGTGTCAAGCAGTCTGTTAGATCCCACACACACAAGGAAAAACAAGACAAAAGCCAACCTTTGAAGTGCTGCAGGGAACTGACTGGATAATGGAGGAAACAGGTCCAGAAATCCACAACCGCTCTGTAGGAGCTATGATCAACAGAAGTGTACCTGGGATGTGGCACCTGTGTACCTGGGTCAGGTCTGCAATCTGGTGAGGTCATGGGAGGCTTCCCAGAGGATATAATGCCTGAGATTTCAAGAATGAGAAGAAATAGGACTCACACATTTACTTTTACTTTGTTTCTGGACTTTCTGATTCTTTTAATAGGGAATGATAAAATACGATTGATGAAGAGGCCTTTAAAGATTACATAAACTAGTCATCTGATTTTACAAATATGAAAACTGAGGGAGAAGAAAGGTTAAGGCATATCCAAGCATATTGGTGGGGATGCTTGAGGAAATCCTACTAAAGCAGTTTGGGTCCTTGTGGCAAGAGTTATCATACCATGAGGCTTTTTCCTGGGTCACCAAATTCACCTAGAGATTAGTTGAAGCCTGCAGGCCCTGGGTTATAAATAAGATGATGCTGTTTTGTTAAAAAGCAGTCGTTTGAGTGGGGGCACAGTGCTGGCTTTATAATTTTAATTTTAAGTTTTTTGAGACAGGGTCTTGCTCCAGGCTGTCATTCAGGGACACGAACATGGCTCACTGCAGCCTCCAGCTCCTGGTCTCAAGCCATCCTCCCACCTCAGCCTCCCAAAGTGCTGAGATTACAGGTGTGAGCCAACACAGTACAGTGCTGGTTTGAACTGTAAGAGTGGTGTTGTGCTTGGGTAACACAATTTGAAGGTGCAGTGGGGCACCTGTGCCTCTGCTGCACTGCAGCCCAGACTGGAGCCCATTCTCTCTTCAGGAACATCTGGCAAGCAAGTCACCCATGTTGGTCTGTGATGTGCAGTTCTACCTGCTGAAATGTCCCTTTTCTCTCCCAGTACTCATCATGGATACATGAGCTTCTCTTGAACTCCCTCTCCCACCAATCTTGATGCATTTGCCACAGTTATACCCACCTGGGTCAGAGTCAGGGAGCCTCATCCTCCTCCATATGGGGTCAAAGGGTGGCGGGGTGGGGAGCAATGAATCTCACTTTTGTTTTCCCTGGGTCTGGTCAGTCTGTACTTGTATTACTCTGTTCTCACACTACTATAAAGAACTACCTGAAACTGAGTAATTTATAAAGAAAATAGGTTTAATTGACTTACAGTTCTACATGGCTGGGGAGGCCTCAGGAAATTTACAATCATGGTGGAAGGTGAAGGGGAAGCAAATACATCTTATCACGGAAAAGCTGAAGAGAGAGAGAGAGTGAAGCGGGAAGTGCCACTTTTAAACCATCAGTTCTTATGAGAACTCACTCACTGTCTTGAGAACAGCAAGGGGGAATCCACTCCCATGATCCAATCACCTCCCACCAGGCCCCTCCTCTGATACGCAGGGATTACAATTTGACATGAGATTTGGGTGGGGACACAAAACCAAACCGTGAGTCCTCTTTGTGTAAGAATCTTCTGTAAGTTTCACCTTCAGAACCAGGAAATTAGTCTCTGACCTTTCTAAAACCCCAAGGTCCCTGGGGTGATAAATGACAGCTAATTTCATAAATGAGGCCTCCTGACTCAATCCAATCATCATCCCCCTTTTCTCCAAAGCTCCCATGACGTAACAGTAGATGGAGAAAGGAATTCCCAGGAACGAATATAGGAAAACCTTTGGAGAAGTTATCGAGTCTAAAACAGTCTGTACGGAGCTAATCCCTGTCTTCTTTCAGGGAAGTTTCACTGAACCACTTGACCTCCAGGGATGACTGCTTACAGTTTCAGTTTGGAACAGCTGCCTTCTGTGCAGGCAATGGGGATGTGCACATAACGTAGAGGCTGGATGTTTGCAAGCCACTGTAGCTTTTCTAAGTCATTGTTCTGGCCCCGCAGCACACAACACACACTGAGCCACAAGAGGGCTCCAGCACAGGCTCCCTATAATCTTTGCTCCCAAGCATCTTCTTTGACTTGCTGTTTGCATCTGTTAGTTATGTATTGCGACATAACAAGTTGCCCCCCAAAACTTGATGGCTTAAAGTAAAGCATGTATTATTTCATAGTTTCTGTGGGTAAAGAATTCGGGCATGATTTAGCAGGTCTTCTGCCTCTGGGGTCTCCCATGGTGCAACCAAGGTGATGGCAGGAACTGTAGTGGTCTCAAGACTCAACTGGGGGTGATGGTGGAGCTTTACTTCCAAGCTTACTCATATGGATTTTGGCAGGATTCAGATCCTTGTCTGAAGACCCTCTTCAGTTCCTTGACATAGTATAATATAATGCATCAGGTATCAGAGCAAGTGAAGGGCAAGAAAGAGCCAGCCCGATGGAATTCAGTTTTTATGACCTGATCTTGGAAATGACACCCTATCATGCTTGCTCTATTTATTAGGAGCAGGTCACTAGGTCCAGCCCACTTGAGAGGGGTGGAGATTACATAAGTTGTGAATACCAGGAGGCTGGTTGCTGGGGGCCATCTTGGAAGGCTGCTATATTAGTTTCCTTGGGCTTACCATATGACAAACCGGGTGGCTTAAAACAACAGAAATGTATTCTGTCACAGTTTTGGAGGCTAAAAGTCCAAAATTGAAGTTTCAACAGGGTCACGCTCTTTCTGAATGCTGGAGGGGAGGGTCCTTCTTTGCCTCTTCCTAACATCTGGCGGTTGCAGCAATCCTTGGTGATCTGTGCAGTTGTACAAGTTCAATCTCTTCTCCGTCCTCACATGGCATTCTCCTCTTTGTCAGTGTGTGTGTCTCTTTGTCCAAACGTCCCTCTCCTTGTAAGGACACCAGTCATATTGAATTCAGGACCCACTCTAATTCAGTGTGATTTTATCTTAACCTGATTACATCTGCAGACCCCATTCCTAAATAGTCACATTCACAGGTTCCAGGTAGATGTGAATTTGGAGGTAATACTATTCAGTGCAGTATAGCTGCCAACTGGTGCCTCTTGGCAAATCAGTGCAGGTTTAGGACCATCCTAACCCAATGCTGATCCAGAGATTTTTAATAGCAAAATAGTTAATGCATTTGTCTCCTGTAATCCCCTGGGATCTGGACAATATTTCTGTTGAGAACAAGGCTTTGAGGGATTTAGTAGCTAAGGCAAAGACATCAGAGCAAACTAGTTATGTCTTTTTGATCTTAAAGTCAATTATTTTCAATCCCCTTTCTCTTTCAATACATCTGAAACTGTGGCACATTTCCTTACAAGATTGTATCTCACTAAAGCAGAGCTTCTCAAGTTGGGGTGGGCATGCCTTTTGGTGGGGAGAAGTGACTGGGTGGGTGCATGTTGTTTGAATATAACTCTTATATTGACTGCTTCACCCCACTCCCCATGAGGTGATATTTGGTAATATGTAAAACAATGTAAAATGGACACCCTCACTAAACCATCAATTTACAGCAATTTCACCCGTACATATACAGTACACTTAAGGTACTCAATCAGTCCTAGAGAAACTTACATAAAAGCATGCAATGAAGCATGTAAAAGAATGTTCATTGCAACATTCATTGTGTGTAATGACACAAATTTGGAAGCAACACAAATATCCTTTAGTAGTGGAATGGCTAACTAAATGGTGATTTAAATATATAATATTCCTAAAATGGAATATTATACAGCAATTAAACAGGCTAGATCTCTAAGAATGCATTAAAAATAGATCTTGAAAACCATGCCGAGTGAAAAAAAGCAAATTGCAAAACATTACATATTGAATGGTGCCATTTATGTTAAATAAAAACACACCAAACAATACTACATTATCTTTATGTGCATGTATATGTGGCAGTAAAAGTTTAAAAACCATGAACAGGAAGGAAATCAGCCAAGTTCATGGATCTCGATTGCCTTTAGGCTTTGGAGAGAGAACAATGAGACTGAAGAGGAGATCAAAGAGGATTTCGACTTTATTTCTTTTACACATATCTTTTTAGAAACCTAAAACAAAACAACCAAATGTTGTTGTTTCACTGGTATTTGTTATATTAGGTGATTTTGTGACTTTTTTTTTTTTTTTTTTCAGACAGGGTCTCACTCTGTAGCTCAGGTTGGAGAACAGTGGCACAGTCATAGTTTACTGCTGCAGCCTTGAATTTCTGGCCTCCAGCAATCCTCCCACCTCACCCTCCTGAGTAGCTGGGACTACAGGCACGAGCCACCATGCCAGGCTAATTTATTATTATTATTTTGAGTCAGGGTTCTCTCTCTGTCACTTAGTCTGAAGTGCAGTGGCAGGATCACAGCTCACTACAACCTCAAAGTCCTGGGCTCAAGTGATCCTCTTGCCTCAGCCTCCTGAGTAACCAGGACTACAGGAAGATGCTGCTGCACTTGGCTAATGTTAATTTTTTTTTTTTTTTTTTTTTTTTTTTTTTTTTTTTTGAGATGGAGTCTGGCTCTGTCGCCCAGGCTGGAGTGCAGTGGCCGGATCTCAGCTCACTGCAAGCTCCGCCTCCTGGGTTTACGCCATTCTCCTGCCTCAGCCTCCCGAGTAGCTGGGACTACAAGCGCCCGCCACCTCGCCCGGCTAGTTTTTTGTATTTTTTTAGTAGAGACGGAGTTTCACCATGTTAGCCAGGATGGTCTCGATCTCCTGACCTTGTGATCCGCCCGTCTTGGCCTCCCAAAGTGCTGGGATTACAGGCTTGAGCCACCGCGCCCGGCCTTAATTTTTTTTTTATAGGGACAGGGTCTCACTGTGTTGCC
The DNA here is from genome assembly GCF_001698545.2 of Rhinopithecus bieti. Lineage (NCBI taxonomy): Eukaryota > Metazoa > Chordata > Mammalia > Primates > Cercopithecidae > Rhinopithecus > Rhinopithecus bieti. Next base: position 1,487,965 of record NW_016809913.1, on the reverse strand, counting down.
CAGGCTGGTCTCCAACTTCTGTCCTCAAGCAATCCTCACACCTCAGCCTCCCAAAATGCTAGGATTACAAGCATGAACTACTGTGCAAAGCCCATTTTTAAACTTTTAAAAATAAGAAAGAAGAATGGAAATAAGGCCCTGATTTGTAATGACTAAATTCCCATGGGAACATGGCTCGCTGGAGTTGTAAAGCACCACTTGTGTGCCCATGGGCAGGATTAGGATGCCCTGGCTGCTAAGACAAGCACAAAGAGGATGGACAGAGCTGTGTTTTTACATCCTAGTTTTAACTGAGTTATAGAATCCCCCAGATATTCATTGTTAGACCACTCACTAAATTTCTACCATGGCAATGTAACAGCAGAACATCCTTAGATCTAGAACAAGAGGGAAGGAGCGGCCTGAATTCCTGATATCTTTCTCATTCTGGTTTACATGAAGGCTGTCCAAATCTCAGTCACTGTTTTTGGATTTCTGTGAGATGTCACTGTCCCCTTCTAACGGCATCTTTTCCATCTCTTTCAGCAATCAACCGCAGGGGATAACATCTGCCTGTAGTCAAAATGGCCATGTCCAAAATAAGATCATGTCCCTAGAGGTCAGTGTCAGAATAAGAGCCAAACCACATGGCTAAAATTGTACAGCCATCATCTAGATACAGAGAGAAAGTGGCTTGGAGGGCCTAGAATTCAACATGCTCCACCTGAACTCACGAACTCCTCTAATCACACCGCCAACTGCTTGATCGCTCAATCCAGAAATCCCAGAATCATGATTAACATCTCTTTCTCCATTGTTACATAGAGTTAATCAATTGATCACTAAAAGCTACCCAATCTCCCTTCTCAACACCTATCAAAGCCACCCGTTTGGCTTCATCTCACTTGCTCTCCTCACAGTCCAGAAATCCAGGCCTGGACAACGTATTTAGCTTGCAGGAACAGCCTTCTAACTGGTTCATCCTGACACCCCCGTTTTCAATGTCATCTCCATAATAGCCAGAGTGATCTTTCACAAACAAATCTGATCATGTCCCTCCACTCCTTAAAACCTTCAATGATTTCTTTGGATCTTATGGATAAAGACTCAAACCTTCAGTGGCTTATGATGTCTTCCCTGATGACCCTTGACTACCTCTTCACCTCTATCCCCATGTTCCAATCACACTGTAACAGATACACCCCTTTGGAAGGGCTTGCAATGGAGAGGACGTCTTGCTAAGGACCTGATCCTGCACTCTGAGGCTAGGCACTGAGAGTTGGGCTCAAACTGGGAGCTATTTCCAAACTCGGGCTTTAATTACTTATCCTTGGACTTGAAATGGACTTACTGTCATCAGCTCTCCATATTTGCCACTCTTCAAGATCCAGCTCAAATGCCACCTCCTAAAGATGCCTCCCATGACTGCATCTCCTGCTCTCGACACATGCACTCAGAATTATTCTCTATATGTCTGTTTGAATAACATTTTAAAGATTCCTCTCCTCAAGCCATCTGTCTGTCATGACTGCATCTCCTGTCCTCAACACACACACTCAGAATTATTCTCTGTATGTCTGTGTTTGAATATCATTGTATGGATTCTTCTCCTCAAGTCATCTGTCTGTCTTTCCTTCTACAACTATGAAGGCAGGAGTTATGCTTCGCTCTGACTCTCTAACCTAACAAGGCACTTCAGTACAGCATGTGCTCGGTAAAGATGAATGGAGTTTAATAGCGTTGATGGGCTGGAAATAGATGCAGTGTGTGAAGGAATGAAGGCTTATTGAAGATGCTGGGCTCTCCAACTTTCTAAAGAAGCTCCGTGGCTCACCTTTAAATTCCTCTAAACTTAAAAACTTCTGCCAGCTATTTCCCTGGAATCATTTGGACAGATTCACTAATAATGATGATTTAAAGTGAGACTTTGATGTCAGCACCTCATTCACACTTCAAAAAATATGTATTCAGAGGCACACAAAAAGGGTGTAATTACCATTTCAGGAAAATATGTTAATTTGATGCAATGCATTACTGCTCTGACAGCTTTCAGCTTTTGCACCAAACGGTTGTAAAATGGATATTACTGGAAAGAAATAGCTTTCTTCCCGCTCAAAATATAGGTAGGGAGCAAAGGCAAACAGAGTGAGGGCCCTCTGTGGAGTGGGGCAAGGGGAACAGACTGTTAGTGCACGGTCTGACTGTTAGCTGGCAAGTGTGCAGGTGCTGATAACATTTTTGGTGTGGAGGTGCCTGTCTGGGCCTCCTCAATCACCAAGACTGTCAAAAATCCTATTTAAAGTGGGAGCAATGGGAGGTCATAATGCTGGCTCTACTCTGGAAAGACCCAACTGTCTGGTCCAGGCTGGAGCTGGGGTTCTCTGATTGGATTCCTGGGACTGCCATGACTCCTGGCTTCCTCTGATGGAGAGCTCCCTTTATGAATGCCTGAGATATTGCTTCCAATCCCTGCTAAGAGAGAAGAGCCACCTCCTGCCCAAGTGAGCTGCCCAACAGTCAGAGCTGCCCAAGCCTCGGTGAGCTGCCCAACAGTCCTCTCTGAGCTGAGAGGGCATTAGATGTCCCTGTATCGCAGGGGCCTCCTCTCTAGGATGTGGGTAATTTCTCCTACCTTGAAGGGACAGTGTGAGAATTAAATGGAGGCAGTGGATGTAAAATCTGAGCTTAGTACAGATACTTAATAAATGGTAATTCTTCTTACAGTTATTATTACATTATCATTTTATTATCCTAGGGAGTAAGCTGATTAAAAATAATTTTCAAAAGGAGTGATGAAGTGACCCAGACCTTAAGAAACCTGGAGTGTGAAGCTGTTTCTACCATTTCAGGAGGAGCTTCTACAGCTGTCCCTCAACATGTACCAGGGATTTTTTCCAGGACACCCCTCTCCCTGTGCCAAAATCTGCGCATGCTCAAGTCCCTTATATAAAAGTCCCTTATATGAAATGGTATAGGATTTGCACATAACCTACACACATCCTCCTGTATGCTTTAAATCATCTCTAGTTTACTTATACCTAATACAATGTAAATGCTATGTAAATGGTTGTTAGATTGTAATTTAAAAAATTTTTATTGTTGTATTTTTTCCAAATATTTCTGATCCAAGGTTAGTTGAATTGACAGATGTATTAAGATGAATTAATTGAACCCGTGGATACAGAGGGCTGACAGAATTTACAGAAAGGGCATTTTACATATGCACCTCTCTAGGCCCATAGGTGGAGAGTGGAATGGGCCAGAGAGAACTCCAGAGAGGCGGAGGCTCTCCCTCACCTGCCAGGTGTCTGGGTGATCTGAAAGTGTGAGAAATTGCCCTTGTAGTAGGTCCTGCCTCCCACACCCCAGCAGTTTCAGGATGTGTGCAAATTCCTGCTGCACTCCCACAGGGTGCAGAGATAGAGGACTTAGACTAAATCATCTAGAAATGTCCTTGCGAGCAGATGCCTGTGCTCGCTCCCACCTTCCTAACATGTCTCTGCAGAGAGAAGGGGTAAAGAAAGCCTTGAGACTCCTGTTCTATCCCCAAAGAGGTGGAAGGTGGGGGAGGAGGAAGCAGTTGGAGAACACTGGTGTCTGCTCGGCAAATGCGACACTCGAGGTTCAGTTCCCCTCTCTTTTCCTGCCTTGTGGAAGCATCTACTGAGGGAGTCAGATGGCAACTGACAGGTGGTAAGAGGGGTCGGTGAGAGCCAGAAGCAGGGATGCCCAGGCATGCTACCAGCAGCCCATAGCTTCCATTACAAAGATGCGGGTCATCAGTCGAAACCTGGAGGCAGACCCTTGTCAGGCAGTGGTCCAAGGCCAAGCCTGCTCAGGGTCACCCAGAACAGAGTCCTTGTTGATCAGCAGTACAAAGCCTTGACTGCCTGGCAGCCCTGGGGATAGGCTGAGTCCACCAATGGGACTCTGCTACACAGGGTGGGAGAAGCTCTCAATATTCACGCAGTATTGCCACCAGAGAGGAAATCAGACCCTTATCTGGGTGGGAGGGAACAAGGCAGGGTGATGGACTGGCCCTCATGCCTTCAGTTTGCATCTGAAATATTAGGGTCAAGAGATGTGTGTGTGGAGGAGAGCATGGGAAATAAACCAGAGAGGGCTTGGTGAGCAGGAGTGCAAGGGAGAGCCTGGTGAGCCCGGACCCAGGAGACTTACGAGGGATCTGATTCAGTGCTGCCCCACAGGTGTCCTGTGCAACCTGCCCCACACCCTTGATCTCCTACCCAGCTGCATGGCTGCTGCTAGTGCACAGAGCTCCTGCCTGAAGATTAGAAGGAGTGCCCCTTCTCAAGGTGCCTACTTTGCATCTATCAGGAACTTGTCATTAATATACTCATTTTGTTGGAATAAGACATTTTGCTGCCATCTGCTAGAAAAATTGTCATAATAGATACACACAACTAAGATGTCAGCAATGTGAGAGGTGGCCTTGTAAAGCGCACAGTGGGGCATGGAGCCTTCAGTACCCTTTGAAGTTGGATTTAGCTGGAGGCTGCAATAAGGCGCTGAGTCTTGCCTTGAGTTGGGTGTGAGACAAGAGGATTGACTTCTCAAATGAGCTGGTGGTTTGGGTGGGGCTGGGGAGCTTCAGTGCTATTGCCTTTCCTCTCCCAAATTCCAAACTTACACCTTCAAAGAAGCTTGGCTGCACAGCCAGAATGAATGTGTGTCATCCAGGCAGGCCAAAGGAGACATTTTAATTTTTTTAGAAACAGAGTGTCACTCTGTCACCCAGGCTGGAGTGCAGTGGCATAATCTCAACTCACTGAAGCCTCAAAACTTCTGGGCTTAAATGATACTCTTCTCTCAGCCTCCTAAGTATCTGGGAATACAGGTGTGCACTCCATGCCTGGTTAATTTTTTAAAAAATTTTAGTAGAGATGAAGTCTTATTATCTTGCCCGGGCTGATCTCAAACTCCTGACCTCAAGGGATCCTCCAAGCTCAGTCTCCCAAAGCATTAGAATTACAGGTGTGAGCCACCAAGCCTGCCAAAGGAGACTTTTAGAAAGAGAATACTTGCCCAGCCTGGTTTGTATTGTTAATGTTATTTAAAGAATCTAAAGAAAGTAAGTGGGATCTCCAGAAGCAGAATTAAGAAGGCAGTAGGCTTTGAGTTTGCTTTGATGCCTATAAACATGGTTACAAAGCAACAATCAATTTCTTTCTCCCTACATTTTCCAAATACTTTAATATTTACCATATCATTTTATTCACGGAATACTTCTCTGTAAAAGGCAGAGTGGGTATGATCCTCATTTTGCAAAGGAAGAAATTGCAAGGCAACGTTTTATGTGACTTAAGGTATGCACTGACTCAGAGATTCATGAGCACATGTCTTGACTTATTATATAAAGGGTTCAGTTCTAGTAACTTGAGGAATGGGGCATATCACAAGTATTCAAGAGTAGCCTACTGAGTGAAAAAATAAAGAAACATAAATGAATGGACAGAGTTGTTAGGTGATAGCATTGTTGAGGTAACTAGACTGGCCAGGTCGATCTCATTTGGGATAACTTAGGGGTTACTGGAGTTCAGTAAACACCCAGTACAGACCAACACAGATATAATGATTGTGACTCCAGCTATAATCTAAGAGGAGAGGTAAGAGATAGGAGATGACGGAGTAATGCACTTGCTTGGATCATTGTCTGTAATTCATTATGTTGTAGAAAGGGAAGATGTTTTAGAGTCCATCAAAGTCTGATCCAGTCAGCCTTTAGTGAGGCCTTGGACCAATTATTTCATCTCTCTGGATCTTAGTTGACCCAACTGTGAAATGGAGCAAATACTGTCTGTTTTAGCAATCCATGTAAAACACTAGGTGGATTGTCCTGGAAAATAACAAAAATGGAGCAATGAAAACATTCATTGCTATTCCTCTACTCGTTAGAACTTGGCTAAAGGCATTTTTCAGCCCAGCCATTTCTCAGTGGAAGACAATGGTGGTCCCCTGGTGCTGTGTGGAACTCAGGAAATGAGAAGAGCAAATAACTTGCTGCACAGTCTCTGCACAACCTGATCCCATCTCTTGGTCTCTGTTTCCTGAATTCTTTCTTCCTTCCTTCCTTCCTTCCTTCCTTCCTTCCTTCCTTCCTTCCTTCCTTCCTTTCTTTCTCTTTCTTTCTTTCTTTCTTTCTTTCTTTCTTTCTTTCTTTCTTTCTTTCTTTCTTTCTTTCTTTCTTGTATTTGGGGATTCATTCATGCTTTCATTCACTGTGCTCACTAGGATTTCAGTTCTCCTCTCTTTCCAAGCATGCACCATGTGAAGGCATGACCATCTGTCTTGCCTTGAAAAATGAAATATGATCAGAGATGATGTGTGTGACTTCTGATTGAGATAATTCAACAGTCACTGCTCTGTTCTCCATGCTCTCTTCCCCTACCTAAGCAAACCCCCAGGTCTGTACTTGAGAAGGTGGCCTCATGAAATGATGGCTCCTCTGCCAACCTGGGTCCCTGAGTAATTACGATGAACAGAACTCCCCTTCCAGCCCACATTAGACAAACAGCAGGACTGAGAAATAAACCTTTAACATTTTAAACACTGATCCTCCTGTCTCAGCCTCCTGACTATCTGGGATTACAGGCATGTACTACTGGGCCCAGGAGGGGAAAACTATTTTGGATGCAGTGGTTAGAGAAGGCCCTTTGAGAAGATGCTATTTGAATAGGGGCCTGGATAAAGTAAGAGAGCAAACCATCCAGATATCTGGGTCAGGAACATTCCAGAGAGAGGGAAGAGTGAACACAAGCAGGCTAAGGTCAGCTCATGCTTGGCATGTTGCAGAAGCTGCAACAAGACCGGTGTGGCTGGGTCAAAGTGAGTGACAAGGCAAGAGATGAGGTCACATCAAAAGACATGGTTGAGAAAGTGAAGAAGCAAACCACAGCACCAGAAGGAAACATTTATAATCATATCTAACAAAGAACTCATATCCAGAATATAAAAAGAACTACACATCAATAAGTGATATGGTTTGGTTCTGTGTCCCCACCCAAATCTCACCTTGAATTGTAATAATCCCCATGTGTCTGTGGAGGGACCCAGTGGGAGGTAATTGAATCACAGGAGTGGGATTTTCCCATGCTGTTCTCATGGTAGTGAATAAATCTCACGAGATCTCATGGTTTTATAAAGGGGAGTTCCTCTGCACAAGCTCTTTTGGCTGCCACCATGTAAGATGTGACTTTGGTCCTCATTTGCTTTCTGCAGTGATTGTGAGGCCTCCCCAGCCATGTGGAACTGTGAGTCAATTAAACCTCTTTCCTTTATAAATTACCCAGTCTCAGGTATGTCTTTATCAGCAGCATGAGAATAGACTAATACAATAAGAAAAAGACAAACAACTTAAATTTTAAAAATGGGCAAAAGATTTCCACAGGTAATTTATAGAAAAAGATATCCAGGCTGGGTGTGGTGGCTCATGCCTATAGTCCCAGTATTTCAGGAGGTCAAGGTGGTAGGATTGCTTGAAGCCAGGACTTAGAGACCTGGGCATCATAGTAAGAGCCTGTCTCTACAAAAAAGGATAAAAAAAAATTCAGCCAGACCTGGTGGCACATACATAGATACTTGGGAGGCTGATGCAGGAGGATCCTCTAAGCCCAGGAGTTCAAGGCTGCAGTGAGCTATGACTGTGCCATTGCACTGCAGCCTGGGTAACAGGGTGAGACCCTGTCTCTAATAAAACAACAATGGCAAGAAAAAAAAATATCCAAACCACCAACAAGCCAATGAAAAATTGTTCAATCTTATTACTCCTCAGGAAAGTGAAATTTTGATCCAAAATGTGATACCACTATAAACTCCAAGAATGGTTAAAAAGGCTGAAAAATAGCAAATAGTCACAAGAACACGAAACCAATGAAACTCTCATCTTTTGCCAGAAGGCGAGTGAAACCACAATGGAAAATTGGTCATTCTAACAAAGGTAAAAATCTGCCAATCTTGTTAAGCAGAAATTCCATTCCTAGGGATACACCCAGGAGGAATGGGAAGAAAAAATGCACATAGCCCAAAGCTGAATACAAGACAAATGGCCATGAACAGAAAAATACATAAATTGATTGTGGTCTAGTCATACGATAAAATAAAATCCCTGACAGCAATAGAAAAGAACAAAGTATTGATATAAGAAGGTGAAGCTCAAAAGCTATATTGAATGAAAGAATCCAAACACATGGATGATTTCATTCCGAACACACTCTGTGATTCCATTTATTTACTTTTTAAAATGTTATATTTTATTTTATTTTTTTGATACAGAGTCTTGCTCTGTCACCCAGGTTGGAGTGCAGTGGTGTGAACCCTGCTCACTGCAACCTCCTCTTCCCAGGTTCAAGAGATTCTCATGACTCAGCCTCCCAAGAAGCTGGGATTACAGGTGCATGCCACCGTGTCTGGCTAATTTTTGCATTTTTAGTAGAGATATGGTTTCACCCTGTTGACTAGGCTTGTCTCAAACTCCTGACCTCAAGTGATTTGCGTGCCTCGGCCTCCCAAAGTGCTGAGATTACAGGCATATGCCACTGCACCCAGTCATATGATTCCATTTAAATGAAGGTTAAAAACAGGCAGAATGAATCCACAGAGATGAAAGTCAGACTAGTGGTGACGTCAGGTGGAGATGGGCATTAGCTAGGAAGGGACATAAGAGAGCTTTGTGAATGATGGATGTATTCTGTTCTTTGTCCTGGATGGTGGTTCTCAGAATGTTTACCAAGATGAAACCCTATCAAGCTGCACACTTAAGATTCATCCATTTTACTGTGTGTAAATTGTACCTCAGTTGAAAAGAACGACAAAAATAAAGAATTTTCCTGGCAAAGGAGCTTGAAATCATGCAAGACTTTACAGCAATAGTCAGTGATGTGGTTTGGCTGTGTCCCCACCCAAATCTCATCTTGAATTGTAGCTCCCACAGTTCCCATGTGTCATGGGAGGGACCCAGTGGGAGATAATTGAATCATGGGGGTGGGTCTTTCCCGTGCTGTTCTCACGATAGTGAATAAGTCTCACGAGATTTGATGGTTTTATAAAGGGGAAATCCCTTTCGCTTGGTTCTCATTCTCTCTCTTGCCGGCTGCCACGTAAGACATGACTTTCACCTTCCACCATGATTGTGAGGCCTCCCCAGCCACGTGGAATAGTGAGTCCATTAAATCTCTTTTTCTTTATGAATCACCCAGCCTTGGGTACGTCTTTTTCAGCAGCATGAAAACAGACTAACACAGTCAGGATTTTAGATTTCTTTCTAAAAGCTATGAGAAGCCCATTGGAAGGTTCTGAGCTGACTTATGTCTGGAAAGAATGATTTTGTCTGCTACGTGAAGAGGAGACATTGGTGAGATCCAAGTGGGTGGGGGAAAGGGTGTAAGTGGAAGACCTGGGAGAGCTGAAGGTGAGTCCAGGTGTGAAGGAGCGGAGGAGGGATGCTGTGTAAATGCTGGAAGTGGAAAAGATGGGATGCCAGGACAATGCGGGATGAGGAGCCTAAGGAAGGGGCTTTGGGCTGTGCACCTGGCTGAATGCGGCGCCAATTACTGGGATGGGAAGGACCAAAGGAGCAGCAGTTTGGGGAGTAGTGGGGAGGAATCAAGAATTTGATTTTGAACAGGTAAGTTTGATGCCCATTAAACACCCAATGAAATGTTCAAGAGGTGGTTGACTAATTGAGTTTGTATTAATAAATAGCATGTATCAATACCCTCAACCCCCAACACACACACACACATACACACACACACACACACACAGAGACTCACACATTGGCTTAAATAAAATATGGACTCCTTCCCATTCATTTTCTTCTTAAAAAAGGGAGAAACAAATCTGAAAGGTGCCTTTCATCTATTTCTCATTAAGGGCCCTCCCTAGCAGTTACTGAACTGAACATGCAGCTGCTGGTCTGGAAGCCACAGCCGAGATCTGAAAGGCAGGTTGGCAGCTTGCACTTGTCGCGACGCCCCTTCTGGATCCTCGCTCTGCCCTCTGTCCCGGGCTCAGCACACGTGGGGCATCCCCCTGCAGTGCCCTCTGCTTCAGCTGCTCTCAAGGCAGCTCTGCTCCCCACAGCCTCTCACTGGGGGACCCTGCTGGGCCTCCAGGTGGATGACTGTCAGGACAAATAGCCACTATGTCCTGTGTTGAATAAACACATCATTAGAGAGTGGGGGAAAATATGTGGAGGGAAAGGAAAATGTCATTTTGGTAAAAGGCTCAGCTTAAAGGAAGAAAAACTATAATGACAACATTAAATATTTAGGTCTCAGGCCTATCAGGAGGTTTTCTGTAGGGCAGGGACTTAGTCCGAGTTGTCCACTCATGGGGAGGCAGGCAGGGCAGCCTGCAGTGGTGGGCGTTAGGGTCAGAACGGCCAGATCGTCCGTCCCAGCTCTGTTACTTGATTAAGTATGGTCTTTCCGAAGTTAATTCCAGCTTGTAAGACTCAGTGTCTACATTTTAAAATAGACTTAGGAATAAGTTAGAAGAGGTCAAGATCAAGTGAAATACAGTGCCTTCCATGATCCCTGAGATATTTCAAACAGTCATAGGATCCTACATTCTTCTCTCTTCTTACCCCATCCCAAGTTTCCTCAGCATATGGATGCAATTGCATCGCATTACTATTAAGAAACCACTTTTTTTGCTTTTGCTGTTACTTTCTTAACTCAGAACCCTGACAACATCGCCGCACTGAGAATTCCGAGGGATTCCAAAGTGGGTCTCTTGTGGCTCACAAACCACTGTAGCACAAGCTTCTGTACTGACCCCAGAGAGACACACGAGGGCAGCACATCACCAGTGTGGTCGCTTCCTGGTTGAAGAGCTGACCCTGGAATACCCCAGGGGGCATTCTTAGGGGTTCCCAATTGGAGCACCTGTGTGATGACAGGGGGCTGTGTGGCCATGCAAAGATGTCCTCCACTGAGTTGCATACCCTTCCACACGGAAGGCAGACTGGCCCTGGACAGAAGGTAGAAGTTGCGCCATTTTACCGCTTTCCATTTGAATTTTGTGCTCTTTGGGACCCTAGACTACCATGTCAGAAAACTGCCAAGACTTCTGGAGAGATCACGTGAAAATGCCTTGAAATTTAGAGAGAGAGGGAGAGAGAGAGATGGAGAGACCCAGGGGTCCTAGCATCCCAGTTGAGCCTCTAGGTGTCTCCAGCCCCAGTTGCCATCTGACCACACCTGTATGACAAACCAGAGCAAAACCAGCAGAAGAACTGCCCGGCTGAACCAGTCAGCTCACAGAACCATGAGAGATGATAAAATGGTAGTTGTTTTAATACAGCAATAGAGAACTGAAGCAGGTAGTTTGTGCTTCCTTGCATGTTCAGCATGAAACCTCCCTGCAGTCCATGACGGAGTGAGGAGAAAGCCCCATTTTTACAGCATCACAAGTCAGCCTGCACCCCTCCTTGCCTGTCTCGGGCTTTGATAAGTTTAATGAAGCTAGGCTAGGGAGCAGTGACAGACACAGACTCTAGGCTCTCTGCCTTTCCGCATTTCCTCAAGATTCCTCTCAAACGATCTGTTCCTTCTTCCTCACCTGAAAAACCCTGACACAATTTAACACTGACAGTCTGGTCCACCCATTCCTTAGGCATCCCTGGGCTAACCTCAAGCTAGGACTTCCTGCTTTGATTAAAAGATTAAACGAGAGAAATCCAAGTGTGAAGTTATTTGTTCTTTGTTAAAATTATCTGGAAAGGTGTAACCTCCTTCTGATCTGATTATAGACACCTCAGGGCAGAAAGAAGGCTCTGAGATACTTGGTCTTGCGGCCATCCTCAAATGTACCAAAAATTTTTGGTAGAATAAGTAAATATTACATCTCGCTTGCCTGCCTGCTAATTGGAAAATTAGTATAAATATTCTAAATAATAAAATGCAAATGTATCTAAAAGAATCACTGAATCGCCTAAAAACTTTTGGTCATTACACATTCTTTCAAACAATGAATACCATACCAACTACAGAGGTGAGCCTATAATATACTTTGTACTCCTAAATGGAACTCTACTCAAAAATAGGGGAAACTTGATCTAGTCTAACTCTTATTTTATTAATGAAGGAACTATAGGTAAAAAAAGAAGAAATGGCTCACAAGAGGTTGGAGATTTTCCAGAAAAGTTCCAAGTTGAAATTTCTCAGCCTTGAAGACAGCAACCCAGGATCCCATGCCTATATACAGGAACCTCCAGGACACAAAATATGTCTTTAAAATCTGTTTTAAACAACAGTTATGAGCAGAAATAAGCATAAATGGTCCTTTTTTTAAAATGTTCAATTTGCAGGATCCGTGTCCCTCCCCAAATCTCATGTCAAATTGTAATCCCCAGTGTTGGAGGTGGGGCCTGGTGATTGGATCATGGGGGGCAGATTTCCCCCTCATTGCTGTGATGGTGAGTGACCAAGGAGGGGGAAATGGATGGTGAGCTCACAAGAACTGGTTCTTTAAAAGTGCATAGTACCTCCCCCATCTCTCTCTTTCCTGTTCAGGCCATGTAAGATGAGCCTGCTTCCCCTACGCCTTCTACTATGACTGTAAGTTTCCTGAGGCCTTCCCAGAAGCCAGCAGATGGCCAGTATCACGTTTCCTTTACAGTCTGCAGAAACAGGAGCCAAATAAAGTTCTTTTCTTCGTAAATTACCCAGTATCAGGTATTTTTTTTAAAAGCAATGTGAGAGTGGGCTAATTGACAGGGGCTTTCGCAACTTTGGAGAAGGAAGCTTCTTCAAGATGACGTACATGTCAGTATTCTGTGGGTCTTTCATCCTTTGTTCATATTGTCTATCCACCAACAAATACTTACTCAGCATCTACTTTTCTTGAACATCTTTGGGTTTAAAGTCTTTGCCCTCCAAGGGCCTACAGGCTAATTAGGGAGAAGGTGAGTACAATTAAATGCAGCAGGAGATGTGCTATGATAGAGGCAGCACATGCTCTGCCTGGATTCCCTCTCAACCCCATTGCTAATTCTGCACCTCCAGTCCCTTCTTCTACAGACTTTGCTCCTGCTGGCTCACATCTGCAACTTTCTTCTAAAGACTCCAAGAGGGCTACTGGAGACACCAAAAGAAGAACCACCACACAAAGACCCAAAGTCCCCATAAGTTCACGTGGCTCCAGGGGCCCAAAGCCAATGGTGGGCTTGACTCTAGTTGGGACACGTTCTGCAGCATAAGGGACCTCCAGACCTCACCACAGAATCAGGCTGGGGCTGAGACTTCCCCTAAAATCGTACGCTGATTTGGCTTTCCCTCCTCCTCTATCCTGGTCTTTTAATGGTTGGCTTCTGCAATCTTGTTTTAACAGGGCAAAGATAAAGCATAACTTACGGTACCCCTAGCTCCCTCTTACCAGGTAATGTACTATTTGGGACAACATCATTTCCTCCCTTACAGTTATTTATCTGTCTGACCTTTCCTTAGAGACCTTACCACAGAAAGAAATTGATTTTCTCTGGGCGTACCTATAATTTAAACTCTGGACTCATAGGCTATGATGGAGTCTGTTTGACAGAGTACAGGGTCTATCTAACTGTTGAGGGTCTGGGAACCCAGGAAATGTGGCCAAAGTGAATCGGGGAATAAGTTATAGCTGTGGAGATGTGAGTTATGGGAGGGAATGAGTTGTCAAGGTAGATTGAGTTGGGAAGGCGGAGGAAGAGTTATCCATGAGCCAGGCCAACCAGAGCTACAGGGCCCATACCCAATGGCATCCAGATCTGCAGAGGAACCAGGGTGGGGCATTTGGTGGGTGAATCCAAATTGCTAAGAATGACTGCAAATGTAGCCCTTCCAACAGCAGGATGCACATCTGCACCCTGGCACTCCCAGCCTTTGCTGGGCCCCATCACCCCCAACAACATAATCAAATTGCACAGATTCAGGTTCACTGGTCTCAGTCCAGAGAAATGGAAGAAAAGGAAAATTACCTGTGTTAGTCCATTTTTGTGTCACTATAAAGAAATACCTGAAGTTGGGTAATTTATAAAGAAAAGAAGTTTAATTGGCTTACGGCTCTGCAGAGTGTACAGGAAGTGTGGTGCCAGCATCAGCTTCTAGGGAGGTCTCTCAGGAAGCTTGCAATCCTGGCAGAAGGGGAATGGGGAGCAGGTGCATCCCTTTAGAGAGAGGGAGCAAGAGAGAGAGGAGGAAGGTGCCACACTTTTTTAAACAACCAGATCTTGCAGAAACTCAGAGCGAGAACTCATTCATTACCTCTAGGATGGCACCAAGCGGGTGCCTTCCATGAGGGACTACCCCCATGATCCAAACACCTCCCCACCAGAACCCACCTCCAACACTGGGGATTACATTTTGACATGAGATTTGGAGGGGACAAATACCCAAACTATATCATTACCCAGTGTTGGATTGTTAGGTTAGTATACTCCCGGCGAGACCCTAGACTCTTCTAAGAGGTTAACGTAAAAGGAAGTCTAGGGTAGCTTATACCTACAGAGTTCAGAGCCAGATTCTAGAGGGCTGAATTCGGGGTCATTTTCCAAACAATGTGATCTGGGCAGAGATTTACTGGGGAGTCACGAAACCACTTGCTGCTCCTTTGTCGGGTGTCTTTTGCCTTAAATTCCCCATCCATAAAATGAGGCTAAGAAAACAACCCTCATGGGGTTGCAGTGAGAAGTCAATGAGTTTATCTGCATAAAGCTCCTGGAATAATGCCTGGTGTTATGGGAGTTTTGACATATTACTGATCTTTAACACCTCAGTAGTATTATTCTAGTTTCATACGTAAGGAAACTGAGGCTCAATGAAGTTAAGAAGCTAACCCTAATTATTCAGCTGGTTCTTTTCAGAAACATTGCTAAATGCTTACCTTACACTTGCTAGAGAAAAGCAAAGCTGGCATTTAAACGGAGAACCCTTGATCTTTCCACATCTCACTGCCTCAAGCTAGCAAGATGTCTGGGATATTTCATTTTAATTATTTTATTATATTAAGAGACATTCAGTGCTTTCAGGTGATCTAACAAAGATTCAAATACACGTCCAGCAGGGATGGACTTTATGAGTTCAAAAGAATGACTTTTAATTAGCCCCTGTATAGTTTACCCGTGAATGGATGACGAGAAAAGTGTAAAAAATGCTTTCCTACCTTTTCTGGTAGGTTAAATATTTCGTTTGAAACTGAGTCTCTTCTATTAATTTGTTTAATGGACTCCTGCCTTTGATTCTGAGCATAGGGAGAGGTAAATCAGACTAGGCATTGCTCCAGGGACTACAGATCTCACATTCCTGGGATGACAGTGAGGTCTCACTAATGAGGACTAATTATGGGAGGAGGAGGCTGAGTGACTGAGAAGTCAGGACTGAAAATCTGCTGCACCGCTTTGTCATTTTGAAATCATACAATAATTCAAACCTGGCTCATACAACTCATTCATCCATTTATTCTTTCAACAGTCCTTAGGCTTCAGGAATAGATATGAGTGATCTAAAATTAACTTATTGACTACTTGAATATAAATGAACAGTTCTAAAATACTTGAGGGGGTTGGAAAAATGAGCTTTTCTAGATGTTTGAAACATTTCTCTCCCAAGTCTTGCTTACTTTGTTAACCTGTTTTATAAACTGTTTCTTGAGATGCTGCAAAGAGAACTTCAACTTGGATTTGAATTCAGTTCTCTGTGTCTCCAAAGTTCCCTATTTTCCCCTCTTCTTTATCAATGTGTGTATCTTGCACAAAGTAGGTGTCTATGTGGTTACTGTTGACTGAGGGACACTCAAAGATTAAGAAATGGGGACCAAATATCAAAGCTGAAAAGTGTATCCCCCCTGTTTCCTTTCAGAGACCTGAAATTGATCCTACTCTTCTGTGGATAGTGTCTGTTCACAGTGGTGGCAATGAGGACAGGTTCCTGGATCTTGGGCATTTATCTTGTTTCTCTACTCTCTCCCCTCCCTGCACCTACTCTGCACCGACTCCACCTCAGATTGGATGCTCGGATGCCCCGTGGAAGTGGGCTGAGGGGGTGAATGAGTGAATGGACAAGGGTGTGAACAAACGAACTCATAGTATGAGGGCACAGGCACCCTATTTGTATTATCACACCTCAAGGGACCATCTTTGATGCCCCAGGTGTGGGGATATGTTTAGCAGAGATTTACTGGGGAGTCATGAAACCACTTGTTGCTTCTTTGTCAAATGTCTTTTGGGAAGTAGACATTTGAAGTTTCTGGGATCTCTTGCTTTAGGACAGACACTGCCACAGGAATGCTATATGTTAGCGGGGAGGTCAGAACATCATTTGGAGCCCATGCATTAGAACAGAATTGAATGTTGGAGGGAGACTTGAGTAGCAGAAAAGGTAGAAAAATAGAGTTTGGGACAAATTCATTGAGAGTCAGAGTTTGGAAAGTTTGAATCAAATGTCTTTCACCTGAGGTCCAGAAAGATATCTCCCTGCTGCCTCCATCTATGCTGGAGTTCTCCTGGGACTAATCAATAAGTAATTAGAAAGAGCTAGGAATTTAATATACAGAGAGATTGATGGGAGGAGTCTATACAGTGGTAAATGAAACACTAACCCCTCTGGGACTTTGGGGGGAAAGTTCCTGAGAAAGGCTGAGCTAAGTGAAGGTCTTCAGATATTCCTGGCTCATCCCTAAATCATGAGTGTCTCAGCTAAGACCCTTTCCTCTGCCCTTGGCCATTCCAGGAATCCTGGATACCTGGATGCAGGTCTGTCTCCTCTCCAATGTGCCTATATGGGCCTTTGGGAAGGCTGGCCTCAGAGCAGAGACAGTGCTCAGAACAGCCTATAAAACAAGGATAGTTACAAACTGGGGTGGGGATGGGGGAGCTGTTGTCACATGTGTACCCAACAGGGGAGGGCTGGATGAACAGAGCACTAGAAAGTGACTTAAAATCAAAGAAAAAAATGATGATCCATAAAACGTATCACGAATACATGGGGTAAATAACAAAATTGTTGAAAATTTACATAGATACAATTTGGCCATCTCCATCAAAATTAAAAATACACATACCCTTGATTCAGCAATTCCGCTTCCAGGAATTTATCCTTACAGATAGGCTCAAACACATAGAAAGCAGCAGGTGCATAGGGTTATTCATTGTGGTGTTAATTATAAGATCAAAAGTGTGGAAACAAGCTGAACACACAAAAGAATACAATTAAATACATCGTGGTACATGTGTTCAATGGAAGGCCAGGAAGAACAAAGGAGTCATTCAGTCTTCTGAATTCTTCCTTCATGTCAGGTGCTGTTCTAGGTGCTGAATAGAGAAAGGTGATCAAAACAGTCAAAAAATCCCTGACCTCCAGAACTTACATTTTGGTGGAAGATGCTTCTCTTTATGTATTGATAGAGACTGATCTTCATATCTCCATGTTCTTTTGTTACATAAAAAGAGTAAGATACAGGCTCTAATGTCAATTTTTTTTTTTTTTTTTTTTTTTTTTTT
>NW_016809913.1:1397849-1469605 GCF_001698545.2 Rhinopithecus bieti | reverse complement strand
AAAAAAAAAAAAAAAAGAAAAGAAGAGGGCACTCCTAACTAAAAGCAGTCCTTTCTCTCTATATGTGTGTTGATAAGCAATCAAACTTGTTTGCATGGGACTGTCTTAGTACTATAAGTTCCATATCCTGAAAAACCCTCAGTCCTGGACAACTAGGGGAGTTGATCTCCCTGAAAGGGAAGAGACAGAGAGGGTGAGGGAGAGAAGATGGAGACATCAATCATATACATACTTTCCTCTCTGAGTTTCTTACCTCCCTGGCACTTGTATTCTAAAGTACCAGGACATGGCTTTTCTACTGATTAGATACACGACTTACCTCTCTGAGCCTCAGTTTATTTATCAACAAAAGGGGTTAGTTATCTTCCCTGCCTGCCACTGCTAAGAACCTAATATCCTTTCCCTCTCCCAGCCTCATGCATCACGGCCCTTCTTATCCTGCCCAGCTTCTGTGGACCGTCACAGTAGTTACCCTCACTCCCATTCAGATAGTTGCCTGGCTAAATCCCGACCTGGCTGGATACAGTTATTGTCCTACTCTTTCCCTGAACCTGAGAAGAGGATGCAGTTGGAGAAAACTACACTCTCATGCTGATGGGTCTCACTTTAAATTGTGATCACAAGTGTCTGGAGGGCCCTTGGCACTGCTGAACGACACTATGGTATTTCCCAGAACTCATGACTACTTCACCCCCTTTCATCTCCCGCTAGGCCTCTGCTAAACAGTCTTAGTTGAGAGCCATGAATCTGATTTCACTGAGAAAATAGAAGCAACCAGAAGAAAAATATGTCATCTCCCCACCCGACAGGTACAGCCTGCATCTGCATCAGGCTCTCTGCCTTCCCTTCCGTGCTCCCATCTGAGGCCAGCCCTTCCTCCAGTGCTCCCGGGTGAGGCCAGTCCTTCCTCCCATGCTCCCGTCCAAGACTCCCTTCCCTCCTGTGTTCCTGTGTGTGGCCAGCCCTTCCTCCCCTGTGAGGCCAGCCCTTCCTCCTGTACTCCCATGTGAGGTTGAATCTTCCTCCTGTGGTCTGTCTTCCACCTGTCTTACCAGCTCCACACCACGTCCTCTGTGATAGTCATTTCTCCCTCTGTATTATCCTTCACTGCCCCTCATGTCCTTCCCACACCACCCTCACTTTTGTATGGCTGCCAACTGTTTACAGAGAAGCTGTCAATCTCATCTCATTTCCTACCTACCCCTCTTCCTTCACTCACTACTAAACTGTGTTCCCCACAAATGTGTATGTTGAAGCCCTCACCCCCATTGTGACTGTATTTGGAAACAAAGCGTTTAGGGTTGTAATTAAGATTAAATGAGGTTATAAGGATGGGACCCCAGTCCGATAAGATGGGTGCCCTTATAAGAAGAGGAAGAGACACCAGACTGCATCTCTCTCTGTGCACACAGAGAAAAGACCATTTGAGGGCACAGTGAAGAACGGCTCTGCCAGCCAAGGAGAGAGGTCTCACCCAAAACCAATCCTGCTGGCACGTTCATTTTAGACTTCCAGTCTCCAGAACTATGAGAAAATAAATGTCTGTTGTTTAACCCATCCACTTTGTGGTCTTGTATTATGGCAACTCAGGTAGACAGTACACGTACCGTATTCTGGCCACACTGACTTTCTTGCTATTTATCAAAAATTCCAAGCATGTTCCGGTTCAGACTGCACTTGGCTGTTTCCGTTGTTTGGATGCTCTTCTCTGAGATCCCCGTATGATTCTCTCCTCTTAGTCAATCTCAGCTCCTGTAGCAGTTTCTGTGACTGTCATATCTAAAATAGTGTCCCTGTGCCCAAACTCTTCACCCTCATACTCTGTATTATTTTTCTTTCTATTGCTTGCCTCTGCCTGCCATTGTGTTTGCTTATTTTCTATCTTCCTCACTCGGACAAGAGCCCCTCCAGGGAGAAGCTTTGTTCCCTGCTCTAGTCCTTGTGCGGGGAACAGAGCCTGGCCATGGCAGGTGCTTGGTGAGCCTTTCTTGAATGCGAAAGTGGACAGTGTCAAGGGCTCCCTGCTTTGCTTGGTACAGGCCATCAGCAAAGGTTCACTGTATTATTCCTGACTGTTCCTCCGGGTAGTGACCAAAGAAAATGCCCTAGGTGACGTCAGACATAGCAGGTTCCTTTAGAATGGAATCAAGGAAAAATATACATGTTAGAGGTGGAGAAGTGAGAGGGAGCCATAGCTTGGAGTCACATAGTGGGGATGGAGGGTTGGCTGGGAAGCGTCATAGGTTTGGTCTTAACCGGGCAAAGACCCAACAGACCTTAGAGAATTGTAGTTGCAAGGGTTCCTAATGGTGTCTGGTGAGAGACACCATTGGTCAGAGAGCCAAATCCCTTTCACAAAGTCCTCAACAGCGGCTTCCCACTTCCAGTGAGCACTCCCTGGGAACACCCACTGTGCTCCAGGATGCGAATCAATTCTAATGATTAGAAGGGTCTCCTTCCCTTCTAATTGCTGTTGTGTCTCAGTCCTGCTCTCAAGAGCCACAGTCAACAGGCCTTATTTTTCTTCCACTGGAAACTTCACCATTCTTTCTTCATCTCTAAGCTCAAGATCTCTGTTTTCAAATTTTCCTTTGGAGTGAATGAATGAGTGAGTGAATAAATAAATGAATGGATTCAAGATCCTCACAGTCCCAGTCACCCTCCCGGTCTCTGCTTGTTCAGTGACTTCGCTTTGAAGTGTGTTGTCCAGAACAATTTTTGGAATTCTTGAATCTTTAGTGCCTGATACAAGCAAAATAATAAAGGTAGGAAAATAGTGCTCAGTAAATGTTTGCTGGCTGAATAAACAGACAAAACCCTGTTCTCAACGGGTCTGCTGGGCTGGGGCTATAAGGAGGCCACCTGGGGAATTTATTTTTCCTCCCACAATGAGAGAAAAGATTATGAAACAGAAAATCATCCTGCCATCGCTGAGGAAAGTGGGGTCTTGGTGGGTCAGCACAATGCTTGAGGCAGCGATAAAAGCTCAGCCTGCTAATAATTTCTACTCTATGAATTTATGAAAATCCCATATTTTATCATGCAGACGTTTTGGAAGGGAAATATATTTTCTATTACCATTGACCTTTATGTTCCTTTTCTACATTCAGGCCACCCTATATGCTGCTGCGTGCTTAGCAGCTGGGGCAAGACAGCCCCTGCCTCAGTGTCTCCCGCCAGCCCGTGGGGACAGTGAAGATCCCAGGCATCTGTTTCCTTTGAGGCAGAAGATTGTAGCTGGCTCAGCAGACCAGCTATGCCTCTGTGATGATTCACTAACTCTTTTTTCTTTTAATTACAAAAGCAATACAAGCTGATAAAAAGTCAAATAATAGAGAATTACATAAAGAAACATTTAGTTGTCTTCTTATTTTTCTACCAATTGTACCCTCCTCTCCAAGATCATTAGGGAATGACCTTTCACATTTCCCCTACACTTACCTAGACACACACATATATATATGGAAACATGTACAACTGTGCCCCAATTTTTGAAGCCCCAAATCAAATTATACCATGTACTTTACACAGACACTTGCTTTTATTCACGAAGACATATATCATGGGCACGTTTTTGGCCAATTACACATGGATCTAACTAATGTGGTCTCTTTTTTAACAGCTTTATCGTGGTGTAACTGAGATACAGTAAGCTGCACATATTTAAAGTGTATGCTATGATATGTTTTGGCACCTGTAACACGGTCTTTTTAGCACTGCATCATATTTTGTTGTTTGGAGACACCACAATCAATTCATCTATTCCTGTGTTGGCAGACGTGGACATTGTTCCCAGGTTTTTCCTAATACAAAAATGCTGCAACTCCCCCTGCTCCACGCCTCCACATTTGCCCTTATAAACTGAGGCTCTGTTTTGATGGGGTAGGTTACTAGCAGTAGGATTGCTCATCAAAAAATAGACTCATTTTACATTTGAATCATCAGTCTCATCAGACTGTTTTCCAAGTCACAGCCTTAGTTATTAATAACAAGATGTATCCCTTGTTTGTTCTCTTAAATCCAGGACCATGGCCTCAAACCACACTGTGACTCCCTAAATACACATGTCCCTGCTCCAACATTCTTTGTAGGACCTCCTGTCTCTTTCCTGAATGGGATATCTTGGGAATGGTGTGACTTGCTTCCTTACATTTGAATGGATTCGAGATATTTTTAATCTGGTTTAAATCTCAAACTAGTTCACTATTAATTGTAAACTGAGACAGCTTACGGTTTATTTAACTTCTTTGAACCTCAGATTCCTCATTTAACATGGGGACATAAAGAGTGTCTCACTTATTGGGTTGTGAAGATTAAGAGAGCACCAATGTGTAAAACACCCCTAACAGTACATAGAATCTATTATTTGTGCAAAAAATGGCAGCCACTCTTATTGAGTAGATTTCTGAACTGACAGGAAGGCATCCACCTGCATAAAATATCCATTCCACTCAAGTAAGGGAAGAGACAGTTTATTTTGAATATGCACAAAAACCCCAATTAGACTTAAATGTAACTTGTGAGTAGGAATTTGCAAACTCTTCAGACTGCAATCCAATTGGATATGGCAAATGACCCCGACTGTTCTACTCATTCCAACTTTCCAGAAAAGCAAAAAACCAGCTCAGTAAAAAACAAATAAATAAAAATAAATAAATAAAATGAACAAAATAAGGAATATGGAACTAAATTGCTGGTAAGATTTAATAGCTCACTGGTTCAGTTACTGGTCATTGCAATTAACATATAAAAGTAGGTGTCTAAGAAATTGAGATTATTAGCCTATAAGACCAAAGGCTTGCATTTTGTGACACACCATCTCTTCTCAGGCCACTGGCAGCATGAGGACCTCACTTCTTCATTGAGAGAACATCGGCCCATATTCCCACCCAAAGCAGGAGCCCGTGCTTTGTCCATTTGGCCTCTTCTTAGACGTGGCTGATGATGGAGAGCTCACCACCCCGTTAGAAAGCTGTTGGATGACTTGAATCATTAGACAGCTTTTACATGGTGCTTGTCATCCTTCCCACAGACCTTCAGGATCCCCTTTTATTTTCATATGCCTCCAAAAGTTAGCACCTGCATCTTCTGGTCTGCCTTTGGCTGCCAGAACCTAATTTGTTCACTAACATAAATGCACCAGCCTATAAATACCCTGATCCTTACCTTCAGGAGGGATAATTCTGGGGGACTGTGTTTTACACCACTAATGAGTCTCCCTGTGCCAATAAGCTTCAGTTTCCCCAGAGGTAGCTGGCTTAATATCTAACTCCTTCTTACTGCCTTCCCTCCTCTCTGTCAGTGCCCCACTCTACTTCTGCTATACCCACACCTATCAAATGACCTACTTGCCCTCAATCCTTCTTTCTGACCTGCTCCTAGGGTGGGGAGGTGTAGGCAGATTCACTAAGACAATGCCCAAATCTTATCTGTGATTTCCACCAACTGGCTCTGGTTCTTCTGGGCTCTCCTGCCAGTACGAGGTGTATCAAGTCTTCATGTGGCTTAGGTGGCTTAAGCCAGCTCTCGGGTTTTCCTTTTCCCTAAGGTGAACATCTCCGTTTCCTTGATTCATTGCTCCTACGCTAGGCAGGTTTGACCCAGTCCTGGAATGCTACTAAAGTTTCCAAGGAAGAAAAGACCAAAGCATTATTTAACCATGGTGATTCTTTTGTCCTGGTTCGCCCATGTTTAAGGTAAGAATAAAAGCCCCAGTTCTGGCAGAAAGCTGTAAGGTTGACAAAATGGCAGTGCTGTGGTGATGCGTTCAAAGAGAAAAGTACTTCCAAGATGAAATGCTCTCTGTTTCAAGATGAAGAACCAGGGTGCTCAAGATGTTAGACAAATGTCAAAGTTTGTATGACAAATGAATAAATGGAGATTGAATTCTGTGTCAGGCAAGAACTGTCCCCACATTAGTGATTCTGTCTATGTGCCTATTCCCAAAGCGATTCATTGGTCAAACCAAAAACAGGGGATTTGAATCCATCAGAATTGTTCAAAGGGTGGAGGGAAGAGTATGGGATTTGAAGCCAAGACAATCTGCATTCAGGTATCAGCTCTGTCACTGTTATGTGTGACTTTAGACAGATCTCCTAAGCCTCCACCAATAAATTTGTAGCAGGCACTTGACAAGAATGTGATGTAATAAATTAAAAACAATTAGCAATGGTGAAGCAGATAGTAAATGATAACCAGTGGAGCTGCAGTTGCAGAAATATTATTCCATGAAGGTGCAGTGAATTCCAGTCTTCTAAGCTGTGCTCTGAGCTTCAGCACAGGTGTCTGAATAAAAGCTGCATTTGGTCTCTTCCACTCACTGAGAGCTCCTGAGAAGTATCCAGTGAGTAACACTGTGGTAGACATTGAAGGGGCTACCAAAATCACCAGAACCCCAGGCTGGGAGAGGGGATAAGACATATGTGTTATAACCACATTGACAGGAGAGAAAGAAAAGAAATAAAAGAAAGAAGAAAAAAAAAGAAAGAAGAAAGAAGGAAGGAAAGATAGAGAGGAAAAGAAGGAAAGAGAGAGAGAGAAAGAAAGAAAGAAAGAAAGAAAGAAAGAAAGAAAGAAAGAAAGAAAGAAAGAAAGAAAGAAACAAAGAAACAAAGGGAGAGGAAGAAAGAAAAGAAAAGAAAGAAACAGAGGGACGGTCAGATAAGAGCCCTGGGAGCCCAGAGGCAGAAAGGAGAGCCAGGGTTATTTAAAGTCATAGCCAAGTTCAACATATGCCTTGAAGAATGAACTAGAATAAGTAGAGACAGGAGAGCAAAGTATGTTTATGGTAGAGGAAGCACTGCCACCCAAGGGCCCAAATATTATGATACATAGTTTGGGTACAGCAAGGGCCATGTATTAGTCCGTTCTCACACTGCTATAATGGACTACCAGAAACTGGGTAATTTATAAAGGAAAGAGGTTCAATTGACTCACAATTTCACGTGACTGGGAGGCTTCAGAAAACTTACAATCATGGCAGAAGGTGAAGCAAACATGTTCTTCACATGGCAGCACGAAGAAAAAGTGCTGAACAAAAGGGGGAAAAGCCTCTGATAAAACTATCAGATCTCGTGAGAACTCACTCACTATCATGAGAACAGCAGCATGGGGGTAACCAACCCCATGATTCAATTACCTCCCACTGGATCCCTACCATGATACTTGGGGATTATGGAAGCTACAATTCAAGATGAGATTTGGGTACGGACACAGCCAAACCATATCAGGATAGTAGCAAGGAACACAGAAATCAGATGGTAAAGGTTGACTGGAAATGGACCATCTCC
This sequence comes from Rhinopithecus bieti, assembly GCF_001698545.2. NCBI lineage: Eukaryota > Metazoa > Chordata > Mammalia > Primates > Cercopithecidae > Rhinopithecus > Rhinopithecus bieti. Next base: position 1,462,316 of record NW_016809913.1, on the reverse strand, counting down.
TCCTCCTTCAGGACTGGATGAGGATGAGATACTACACACAGTGCATTCCAAGAACACCTTTAAATTAACTCAACCAGTTCTTCCTCAGAGATTCAGCTGCAAATGGCTTAGCCACCACTATGGGTTGTAGGGTATGGTTCTGGGACCAGATGGGGCTGGCTCTATAGGAAAATGAATCTAGGACTCTGCTGGAGTCTCTAAAAATATAGCTGCTATTGTCCCTTCAACAGGGTTATAGTAAGGGGCAAGGAAATTCACATTCTGCTGGTTGAATTTAGATCCCTCAAACACTTTAAGAGACTCTCTCGGCTATTACCTCCTCCAGCATACCCAGCCAGCCCTGTGTGCAGACTGCCAGGGAAGGTGATTGCTCAGGTAGACCCAGGAAGCCTTGGGAGTGCACAGAGCTGTCGAAGAGGCTTCTAGGCAAGCCAAGGGCATCAGGGAGAGGCACAGAGAGTGACTGCCCAGGGTCTTCAGACCCTTATGTTGCTTTTATTTTTTTCACTATGTTTTCTGGTACCCCTTGTTATGCCAAGATGCACTAGTAGGTTGGAAACCATGCCTTCTTGGAATCAGTATATTTGGTTTGATTTTTAGTTCCTCTTCTGAATGGCTGCATGTCACTGACTATCTCTGGGCACTTTGTTCCTCATCTGTGATGTGAGAATTTCAATATCCATTATGCCTCCTACACAGGACTGATAGGAAGATCTAACTGGATGAAAGAGGCAAAGGCTATGTGGACACTAAAATGCTTTACTTTTTACATGCGTGAGCCTGCTCTTAGGGCCTCTTCCCTGCTGGACTGCAGAAGTCAATGGAAGGTAGACTCAAAACTCAATACCCTGGAGATTCCAAGGGGACATAAAGATAAAACGATGATGATGCTGGGGTGATGAAGAGTACCCTGGACCCTGGGCAGGCACCAAGCATTATCTCCAGGCATGCTGGTAGTTGGAGTTATCCATCTCAGCTTCTAAAATGTTCGTGTTTGCCACTGATAATGCTGACAGTGACAGACAATGCAATTTTCTCCTGCTCTACTCAGACACAATCGCCATGAGCCCAGCCCCAGCACCAGTCTACCCAGGCTCAGGCAGGGCTGCGGCATTGATTCTTACTGATATTCAGATAGCCCCTGAGGCCACCATGCCTAGATGCCCTGCCAGAGTTTGGAACAGAGGATGTGTGTGGCCTGATGAATAGCATTGAGCTGAGTGAGAATCCTTAGCTTAGTGGCCTAGAAGTGGGGAGCTCATGGAATGAGGTCTGTCATTCCCACCATGAGAAAAGGTCAGTGGTCAAAGGACTAAGCCTGGCTGGACACTGAGGCCATTCAGGTGCCAGATGATCACCAGGAACTTCAGGAGAAATGGGGACTGAATACAGACCTTGCTTGAGCATGGCCAGAGAAGATGTGAAAACCAGTTTCTGGCCAGGTTATTCCAGTTGTTCATATCAATCTGGATACGGGAAAGCAAGAATGGAACATTACCCATCTACTGTACTTGCATAGCCTCATTGCTGCCCATGCCCCATTTGTTTCCAGTGCTCCAGCCACAAGGGCACTCTTGCAGCCCCCTCCTGTGCTGTGGTCATTAAGCTTCTCTAACTACAAGCTATTCCCACTACGTACAATGCCACCTCCCTCTCATTTTTTTTTTTTTTTAAAGCTGGCTGGCTGACTCCTATTTATCCTTAAGTTGAAGCATATTTTTTTGATCCTCACTCCCCAGCTGGAAAAGCACTGTGTTCGCTCTTGCTAGCCTTATAGTGTATTAGAATTAGCTTGTGGACATTTTGTGCTCCTCTAGAGAGGAGTGACAGAGTCATACTTAACTTAGTGTCTTCCATAATGTGGATGCACATAGTAAATCTCAATAAAGATCTGATGCGCAGACAGACAGATGAACGGGTAAGTTTACAGGACAATGCAAGAAACAACTCCAGTATAATGATGTCACATGGAACACTCCCTGGAGATTTGCAGCTGGGAAATGGGTGACGTGGCCCAGAACATAGCTCTCCCCAGGCGTAATGGGGTCTCATGTTCATTGGTTACAACTGAAGACACTGGAAACTGCTTTCAACCAGACGGTGATGTAAATCACTCTGGCCACCATTGCCTCACGTCCCTGGCACACACACCATTCCTGGGTGCAGGGTGGCATGATCCATGCTGAATCCTGCTGGCTCTCTGGGCCTGGCTGAGATCAATATTTGGTACTGATGCTTGCTATCCCTATTCCCCAGCAGCCTTCTGATGAAAATGAGATTCTACATATTTTTCCAGCTCCTGTTGGTAAGTCCTAGTAACTTGCTTATCTCCTGTCATTGCCATGTGCTTTCCAGTCCTTGCCTCCTTCACCCTTTATCTTCCTAAAGGGTTCAGTTACAAACCTCTCCCTGTTCTTGGAAATAATCCTGGACTTAGGAGTTCCATGCTGGCATGAGGGGCTCTGTTGGTCTACTTCCCAGCAAAACAAGCAACACTGGTGAAACTACTTTAAAAAAAAATCCAAATTATTTAAAGTCTCTGGAAATTGTTCTAAAGGCATACAGCAAAGAGAGAAACATTCATAAAAATCTACTAAAATATGGTGAGAACAATGAGGGACTGTGGCACTTGAGGCACAACTTGCTCCCTGTCTTCCACCCACTACCCAGCTCAGCTTGATGGAAGCTCCCTTATATGTGGGTGTGGCTAAGAAGACAGGGCTTCCTCTCCCCTCAGTTCTCAAGCTAGGGTTACCACATGTGATAGTTAAGTTTAAGTGTTAACTTGGATGGGCCATTGGCTCAGATATGTGTTAAAGCATTATTCTGGATGTTTCTATGAGGATATTTTTGGATATTAACATTTAAATTGGTAGGCTTTGAGTAAAACAAATTTCCCTCCATAATACAGGTGAGCCTCCTCCAATCACAGTCAGTTATGACCTAAACAGGACGAATGATTGATCTCCTGATCTCCCCTAAGCCAGAGAGAATTCTGCAACAGACAGCATTTGGATTTAAATCACAACGTGAGCTCCTTCCTGGGTCTTCAGCCTGATGGCCTTTGGACTTGAACTGTAGCATCAGTTCTCTTCTGCATCTCCAGCCTGCTGGCCCGTCCTGCAGATTTTGGGATTGCCAGTCTCCACACTCACATAATCCAATGATTTGAAATTAATCTCTCTCTCTCCCTTCTCCCTCTCTTGGCCTATAGGACAGAGTCTTTGCCCCAAGTACAACAGACTGTGAATACTGGAGCCCTAAATTACCCTGACCCCAGATCATTTGTAGGACATGCTGGAAGAAACAAGCTAACCAGATGCTAGCACTCTGCCCAGTGCCCAGAGTAATGGCTCAGAGATTTTCCCTAGGGAATCTATAAGAAGAGAGACTGCCAAAGCTCCCCTCAAAGGAACTGACTTTGTTTGAAACAGAACATGGGGAAGTTCAAGCCTAAGGTTGTATTCAGAAACAATAATTCCTCTTATTAAGAGCAATGAGTCCAGTTAGTTCACTAGAAAGAACTAGAGAAAGAGACAGCGAAGAAACACCCTCCTAGGGTCAGAGCAAACCTCAAAGACTGGTCTCAGAAACTACCCCTTTCCCTATTTAAATGGATCAAACCGCTGAGCAATTTATGTCTTAAGGTGTTGTTGAAAACAGCAAAGCAAGCATTGAGTAATTAGTGGAGGTTAAAGACTGGGTGTAATACCAAGTCAGGAAGATAGTTTAACAGACAGATTAGTAAACAGGCATCCAAAGAGAGCTCCGCTAAAACTACTGCTGTCCTAGGTGAGCACCAAGGAGCAAGCAACACCAAAGGCTTGACACTGCACAGGGAATAGACTTCGCTAAAATATCCTAGCCATGTCACAAAACAAACACATAATGAAACAAGAAACACAAGAGCTGGAGTTGGGGGAGGGAAATCAGTATCCAGAATTGCTACAATTTATTACCTAAAGCATCCATTTTTCAACACAAAATTATGATATGTAAAAAAACAAAAATGTGTGACCCATATACAAGGAAAAAAGCAGGCAGCAAAACTGCCTGTGAAGGGAACCAGATGTCAGATTTGACAAAGACTTCAAAGTAGACAGTATACATATGTTCAAATAACCTGAGGAAAGCGTGATTAAATAAGTGAAGAAGGAGCTCATCAAATGGAATATATCCAAAAACTGGCAGAAATTATAAAAAAAGAAACAAGTGGAAATTCTGGAGTTGAAAACCGAATCAATGACAATGAGAAATTATTAGCAAGGCTCAGCAGTAGATCTGAATGGGCAGAAGAAAGAATCAGTAAATTTGAGGATAGATCAGCAGAGATTATTCAATCCAAAGAACAGAGAGAAAATAAAAAGAAAAATTAGCAGACCCTCAGAGAAATGTGGGATACATTTAAGTGTACCAAAATAAATTTCACAAGAATCTACTAAAATATGCTAATAACATGAAGGCCTTTGGCACTTGAGCCACAACTTGCTCTCTATCTTTCCCCTCCCACCCCCAGTTCAGCCTGATGAAAGGGCCAGCAGGCTGAAGACCCAGAGGAGAGCTGATGCTACACTTCAAGCCCACAGATCACCAAGCTGAAGACCAAGGAAACAGCTGATGTTGTGGTTTAAGTCCAAATGCTGTGTGCTGCAGAATTCTTTCTGGGTTGGGGGATGTCAAAAGGTAAAAAGAGGCTGGGCATGGTGGCTCATGCCTGTAATCCCAGCACTTTGGGAGGCCAAGGCAGGTGGATCACAAGGTCAGGAGATCGAGACCATCCTGACTAACACGGTGAATGCCCGTCTCTACCAAAAATACAAAAACTTAGCTGGGCGAGGTGACAGGCCCCTGTAGTCCCAACTATTCGGGAGGCTGAGGCAGGACAATGGCGTGAACCCGGGAGGTGGAACTTGCAGTGAGCCGAAATCGCACCACTGCACTCCAGCCTGGGCGACAGAGTGAAACTCTGTCTCAAAAAGAAAAAAAGGTAAAAAGAGATAGGAGCAGAAAATATCACAAGAAATAATGGCTGAAAAACCCCAAATTTACTGAAAAAAATCAATGTGTGTATCCGAGAATCTCCACAAACTCCAAGTAGGATAAATGCAAAGAGCTCCACACCCAGATACGCTACAGTAAAAATATTGAAAGCCAAAGTCAAAAAGAAAATCTTAAAAGCAGAAGGAGAAAAATGGCTCATCACATAAAAGGGAACCCCAATAAGATTAACAGTTGAATTCTTACCAGAAACAATGTAAGTCAGAAAGCAGTGGGATGACATACTCAAAGTGCAGAAAAAAGAAAAAAAAAACCTTTTAACTGAGAATCCAATGTCCAGAAAATCGATCTTTCAAAAATGAAGGTGAAATAAAGGCATTTCCTGACAAATAAAAATTGAGAGAATTCATTGCTGAACTTACATTATGGAAAACACTAAAGGAAGTGCTTCATGTTGAAAGTAAATAAGCCCAGATGGAAATTTGAATCCACATGTTAAAAACAAAGAGCACCAGCGAAGGTAACTATACAATTATAAAACGAAGTATAAATGCACGTTTCTTCTTTCTTCGCTTAACTGATTTAAAAACAGACTGTATAAAGCAATATGTATATAATTGCATTGTTGTGTCTGTAATACACAGAAACGTAATATATTTAACAATAACCACACAAAAAAGGTAGACAGGAGCAAAGTCGTATTGGAGTAAAGAAATGATAACAGATGGTAATTTGAATTCACAGAAACAAGTGGAAATTCTGGAGTTGAAAACCAAATCAATGAAATGAAAAAGAGAAAATGAAGACAAACAAGTGATAAATTAAAGGTAAATACAACAAATTCTATAAATGTATACATGTCCTCCTTTCTTTTCTTAGCTTTAAATGTAAACATAAAATTATATAAACTAATAATTATGATAATGCATTGTTGAATTTGTAACATACTTGGATGTTATAACAATAATAGCACAAAGGAGGTGAAAAGAAAACAGCTATATGGGAATAACATTTTTATATTTCATTGGAATTAAGTTACTATAAATCTGAAACAGAGTCTTATAAGCTAAGATATATAATGTAAGCCCTAGAGCAACCACTAGAAAAAAGTTTTAAAAAGCAAAACTAGTTTAAAGAAATTAAAATGCTACACTAGAAAATATTCAGTGAATGTAAAATAAAGCAATAAAGAAGAAAAAAGACGTGACATTTAGATAACAAAAAGTAAAATGACAGACACAAATCCAACTATATAAATAATAACATTAAATGTAAATGGATTAAATAACACAGTCAAAAAGCAGAAACCGTCAGGCTGAATGAAAAAAAAACAAGATCCATCTATATGCTTTCTATAGGAGACACACTTTAGCTTTAAATATATAAATGTGTTGACAGTAAAAGAACAGAAAAAGATACATCTTGCAAATAGCAGTCATAAGAAAACTGGAGTGGCTATATGAATATATGATGAAACATACTTTAAAACAAAAAAGTTATTGTGAAATGTCATTTTACAATCACAAAATGGTCAAACATATCAGGAAGTTACAACTTATAAAAATATATGTACCTGGCCAGGTGTGGAGGCTCACGCCTGTAATCCCAGCACTTTGGGAGGCTGAGGTGGGTGGATCACGAGGTCAGGAGTTTGAGGCCAGCCTGGTCAACATAGTGAAACCCCATCTCTACTAAAAACACAAAAATTAGCCGAGCGTGGTGGCATGTAGCAGGAGAATTGCTTAAAACCGGAAGGCGGAGGTTGCAGTGAGCCGAGATCACGCCACTGTACTCCAGCCTGGGCCACAAGAGTGAAACTCCATCTCAAAAAAAAAAAAAAAAAAAAATACATATACACACACACACACACACACACACACACACCTCTCCATCTCAAAATATATATATACACATACATATGTGTATGTGTATACATGTACATATGTGTATATGTGTATATATATGTGTACATATATTTTTATACTCATATACCTAATGACAGAGGCCTGCAATTTATGAAGCAAAATCTGACCAAATTGAAGGGAGAAATAGAAAACTGAACAATAGTAGTTAGAGGCTTTAATACCACACTTTTAATAATTGATAGAACTCAAGAGAAGATTAACAAAGAAATAAAAAACTTGAACAACACTATACATAAATTAGTCCTAATAGATCTCTACCGAGTACTCACTGACAGCAGAATATACATTTTTCTCAATGTTTTCTCATGGAACATTCTCCATGATAGACCATGTATGAGACCTTGAGACAAGCCTTGAGAAATATAAAAAGGTTAGTATTATACAAAGTATTTTCACTGATTACAATAGGATGAAATTAGAAATAAATAATAGAAAGAAATTTAGGAATTTCACAAATATGTAGAAAGTAAGCAATACTCCACTGAATAATGAATGAATGAGAAAAGAAATCACAAGGGGAATTAGAAGAAGACTTTGAGATGAATGAAAATAAAGACACAAGATATAGACTTGATAATGATGTCCTCTGTGAAACGGGTAACATAATCCCTGTTCAGCCTGTCTCATAGGGTCCTTCTGAGGTCACATGAATCTATGCGTGTGAGTGTACTTTGTAGATTGTCTTACAGTTATAAAGTTCTACTACGATGAACTCTGTGCTCTCCTGCAGGGCACATGACACCAAACCTTGCTCCCATCCAGCTGCCTTTTTTTGTGTGTTTGTTTGAGATTGTCTAGCTCATGATCCAGGCTGGAGTGTAGTGGCATGATCATGGCTCATTGCAGCCTTGACCTTGTGGGCTTAGGTGATCCTCCCACCTCAGTCCCCTAAGCAGCTGGGACTACAGGCATGCACCACCACGCCCAGCTAGTTTGTGTATTTTTGGTAGAGACGGGATTTCATCACATTGCCCAGGTTGGTCTTGAACTCCAGAGCTCAAGTGATCCGCCTACCTCGGCCTCTCAAAGTGCTGGGATTGCAGGTGTACTCCACTGCACCCTCATCCCAGTCCCCATTTTGCCTGTCCATCCTTCCCACACTTTATCTGGACCTGGAGATCCCTTGTTCATGCTTTGCTTCTTTTACCTCCAGTTGAGATGAAGATCATGCTACTCTTGCTTCCCACTGCTGCTGTCAGGACACGCCACCTCTCCCTCAGATTCTCCCCAACTTCCATTTTTCTCCCTATGGGCCCCATAGAAAGTGAGATTTGCAAGACCAGAGAGGGAGTGACTTCTCCAAGGCTACAGGCCGAGACAGAGGCAGAGTCCGGACTAAACCTCCCTCCACTTCCCCAGGTCTGCAGGGTCCTCAGGATGCTCCCCTGTGGTCTCTGATGCCTGTCTCTGACAGGTGGGCCTCACCTAACTCCATCCCCTGACATCATCCCAGCATCTTCAAGTCACTTTGGTTTTAGTGAAAGAAGCCAGTGCTAACTGAGTGTGTAACATGAGCCAGGCATTCTGCATTCTCAGATGGCCGCCCTCAACAACCTTAAGCCGAAGGTACCAGTAACATTTCCATTTCAGAGATGAGGAAGTCAAGGCTTGCCAAGGTTAAACGACTTGCTAGAGTGCGCACACCTTGAATGTAATAGAGTTGAGCTTTGAGCTCACTCAATCTAACTGCGAAGCCTGCCCTTCTGCCGGCCATACTCTCTGGGCAGCTCCTCTCATCTCTTGCCCTCCTGACCACCTGCCTCCTTAGCAACCGCCACTTGGTGCCTGCTTCCCTGATTCCCTGCAGCTTCCCTTGAGGGCTCTTGGCTTCTCCCATGCAAACTGCCACCTCCCAGGTCTGGAGCTCTGGAATCTTAAACCTCAAACTCTGGTCTTTTCACCTCTTCCATCCTTCAGTGCAGGGGCCTGGCCTGCATCCAGAGCAGTTTATGGAAACTCCTATGGCCTCAGATTTAGCCTCTGCAAGAGGAGACACAGTCCTAACTCACAGGGCATTCGGGAGAAAGAAGTCCTGAGAAATAAAGGTGCATTATTTTAAAGCAGGGCTTCCTGATAGGAAAGAAAAAACAGAAACTCAGACCCCAATTCAGCAACTCACCATGGGTAGGGTGGAAGAGGCAGGATACTCCCCTTCCTGTCTCCCTATCTACAAAATGAGACAGCATGGTGGTGGCCTGGGGGTTCCTTCCACCTCCCACCTTCCGGGACACATAAGAATAGAAGCTGCCCTGATGATCTCTGAGCTGCCTTACAGTTCTAGAACTCAAGGATGATAAATATATAAATAAGGCTTCATAATGTCCTTTCTTCCTTCGTGTGCCTCTTAAGTGATTAGTGTAATACTCTGTACACAATAGACTTTTAATTATTATTTGTGGAATGCATGCATGCAAGAGCCATGCAGGAGCTCAAATGGGAAGGAGCTGAATTCCTGTGGGACAACAGTCCACAGAGACATCTCTCCAGCCTTCTCTTCAAGGGGAACCCAGGACACGTGTCTGCAGCATGGCCCTGGGCTCAGGGGGCCCTCGGCACAGCCGAGAAACCCTTGGCTGCCCCTCTAGAGGTGAGAGGAAAGCAAGCTGGCTCCCTGTCTCCTTTCTTCCTTTCCCTCCTGGGCAGGGGAGCAGGAAGGGGAAGCAGCATCACCTAGGAGAGACCCGGGTTGGACTGCAAGAGCGCAGCCTCCTCTGGAGCTCTGGCAGGAAGGGTGGTGTGCGGTTCTCCCTCCTGGCGGCCTTTCTTTCAGGCGTGCTTCTGGACCCCTTCCCTTCCTTCCCCCTGCCCCAGGGAAACAAGACCCCTCTCCTTCTCCAGCTGCTCTCCCAACCCTGAGACCCCCATCTTTGCTTTGTAGGACCCACTTCCTCTACCAGGAGGAGAGTGGCAAGGCGTTCTCTCTGTGGAGCACAGCAGTGCTATCTTAGAGTGCAGGTGGGGGCTCCTTGGACCGTGTGGGAGGGGCGCTTTCACCAGTCCAGCCCCTGTTCCTCTCCTCCACTCCTGCGGGCCTGGGGGTCTCTCACATGGATCTCACTATTGAAGGGGAGCTTCTTAGTGGTCCTAACCTTAGCACCAGTTTCATGCACAGATCCTGAGCTGGCTGTCCCCATCTGGACCGCCCTCTCCACGGCTCCCTCCCACACCTCAGAGTTGTCACTGGTGGGCTTGTCATGCCTACCAAACTGTTACTTATGGGAGGAGAGGACGACTGCCTCTCTTACAGCCTGCCCCTGCCTGACACAGCCTCCAGTCGACCCCCACTTCACCATCAGCCCTGCCCGCTCTCCAATTTGGTCCCTGTCATGCTCAGGCCTGTTCCATTTCTAAGTCAGTCCAGAGTCAGTGTGGATTGGAGAAAGAGGGTTATTGGCAGGTACAGGATTGGGGGACCCAGCTTTGTGTGACTTGAAATGTCCCATGCTGCCAACTCTAAGGCTGTACTGCCAGTGAGCCTCAGGAGTGCCGAGTCTACTCCCATGCCATCTTCTGCCAGGCCGGACCCCAGTTAGGGACCACCCATGGGGACCAGCCTCCTTCTTTCATCTAAACATCCACTTTCCAGTTTTTCATGCAGTTCCTCACTTCCTTCCTCTACTCCTGTCCATTGTATACCTATTCTGTGCCACTCACCCTGCTGGGTGTAGGGAATGTGGTTGTGATGTGTGGGTGTGCAGAGTCCCTGAGGGAGAAACTGAGGTTCAAGGAGGTCAAGTGAGGAGTGAGCAGACATGGTGGAGTCAGGAGACCCAGAGAGTCCTTGTCCCACTCTGCAGAAGACTCTCCAGGACCCTGGGCAACCTCTTCCTCTTTCCTGGACTTTGGTTCCTCATCCTTAAATGAACAGATTAGATTGCAAGGAACTGAGGGGGAAACGGTGGTTCCTGAGGTTTGGGAGACAGGTGAACAGAGTGGATGCTCTTCTCAGATGTGCTCTTGTGCACGATACTGTGCAGAATAAACTCAGTGCACTCAGTAAGCCCTGCAGCCTGGGGTGAGATGCTCTCTAGGAACCTTTACCCTCTAAAAATAACTTACAGCCCAGGGCCCAGCAGTTAATAACTCCAAGATGACTTGGCGCCCAGGGCCCTACATTTAATAACACGACTCAGTGCCCAAGGCCCTACAGTTAATAACTCCAAACAGCGTCCATGACCTGACCTGCACCCTATGTGGAGTGCACCCGGATGTCAGAGTTTGTTTTTGTTTATAATGCTTTGTTTATTTTGTCTTGATCTAAGATCATTGAGACATCAGGCATTGCCTGATTGGGCTAGGGACACAGCAGGGCTGATCTGTGATTTCTGGAGTCTTCAGGGCAGGCTTCCTGTCTGTTTTCCTTCCCACTTACACCCAGCCAGAAGCTTAAGGCAGCTGGGGATGGGGAGGAGGGGATGATTCATCTGCCTAATAAAACACATCCATCCAGTTTCCTGGGGAAACACATTGGAGAGATCCCCAGGCGAGATTCAGGGAAATAAAGTAATAATGTTATCAGTCTTCACAGAGCTATTTAAATACAGATTGGGTTGCTGGGAGATGAAAGGGGGCCCCTTTTGTTATGAAAATGAAGGGAGATGGGAGGGTTGGGTTTGTGTTTTGATATGTTAATAAGCTTGGAAGCCACCCAGGGTAGGGACGGGTGGGGAGGCTGAGTTGCCTGGCATATTTATTTGTGCAGTTTAATTTAACAGCTAGGCTACAACTGGGCTGCAGTCGGGATTGTGTAAAGATAATTACAGCCCTATTATTAATCAGATGCCTGCAGGAGACGGCTCATAGCTTGCTGCTGCCTCGGCTGCATACAGATCTGCAGCGCACTGATACGGCACCACTGTGGTCTCATTCCGCCATCTAGTGGCACCGCCAGGAATTGTTCAGGGAAAGTCAGAAAAACAAAGTATTTTGGTTTCTTTTTAAATGATGCAGCCACCTTCTAGAATAAACAGAAACTGCTGCTGTTTCTGAAAAGATAAGATATAAAAAGGTCTTTGAAATTAAATGACCAGCCTTCCATTTTTACCGATGCTGAATTTGAGGACTGAGAGAGTAATTTTCTCACGGACATAATGTTTTATTGCGATTAGAATTTTGAATTCCAAATCCATTGATTTTCCTAACATACCAATGTATACAAACACGGATATGTCTCCATCCCTCACCCCTTCATCCATTCTGTTTTTCAACTCTTCTATATAACGTTTTGGTTTAATTTTTCTTTATTTCCTTTGGATTCAAATCCCGATTTCATTAAATTCTAGTTTCCCCTGCTCCCTGCATAGAATGACTTAAAGTCCAATTAAGAAACAATTACTCCAGCTGATGGAGGGTCAGGGGAGATGCAAGAGCAAAGAATGAACTGACCTGTAGAACTGGTAGCCTTAGGGGGCAGATCAGGCGTGCCGAGAGGCAGCGGGGAGGCTCTGAGGGAATGCTAGGATTTGGAGCTTTTCTCAGCCCCGCTTAGGGAAGACGGGGGAAGATTATACTTTGGTTTTACTCTTGTTAAAGATGTGCTTCTGTTAACATCCCACACTTGTCTTCTAAGCACCACCCAACAGAGCAGGCACTGGGAAGGAGTAAAGAGCAAGGCAAGTCCCTGCCCTCTAGAAGGTCGCAGTCTGGGTAGAGACTGACACAGGAACACATACACAGAGCAGGGTCATTTTTGCAAGAGTAGACTCAGCTGGTGGCCCTCTGAGAGTCGGCCCTTTCAGACAGAAATAAAAAAAATTAAAATTAAGATAAAAAAAGAATTTCATTTTTTCCTCCATATCCCTCAAAGGAAATCAAAGTGAATCTAATTTATAACCTTAGCACCACTTCTTCTAACCCCTTTCTCTCCACCTCAATCACTCCCATACTCTACACTCTGAACACTTTCATTAGCAAAAAAAAGTCAAAAGGTGGGGTGGTTAGAAGAATGAAAAGACAAGCCACAGACTGGGAGAAAATATTTACAAAGCACATATCTGAAAAAAGGGATTATATCCAAAATATACAAAGAACTCTTGAAATTCAATACTAGCAACATAAACAACCCATTAAAAAATGGGCCAATGATTTTAACAGACATCTCACCAAAGAAAAGATATATGTATTTATGACTCTTTCATGTCTTTTGGGGACTGGATGGACCATTTCCTTTTATCATTGAATAATATCCATGGTATGGATTTATATAGGTGGTAGATAAGTATGCAAAAAGATGCTTCACACCAGTGTCATTAAGGAACTGCAACTTAAAAACAAGAGTGAGATGCCACATCCACCTATGACAATGGCTAAAATCCAAAACACTGACATCACCAGATGCTGGTGAGGATGCGGAGCAACAGCAACTCCCATTCATTGCTGGTGGGGATACACAATGTTGCAACCACTTTGGAAGAAAGTTTGGCAGTTTCTTATAGAATCAAACGTATTCTTACCGTATGATCCAACAATCAAGCTCCTACGTATTTTCCCAAACAAGTTAAAAATGTACATCCACACAAAAACCTGCATACAAATGTTTATAGCAATGTTATTCATAATTGCCAGAAAACTGGAAACAATGGAAGCAATCAAGATGTCCTTTAATAGGTGAATGAATACACTGTGGTACATCCAGACAATGGAATATTATTCAGTGATATAAAGGAATTGGTTGTCAAGCCATAAAAAGACATGGAAGAACCCTAAATATGTATTGCTAAGTGAAAGAAATCCATCTAAAAAAGCTACATACTGTATGATTCCAACTACATGACATTCCGGAAAAGGCAAAACTATGGAGACAGTAAGAAAACCAGCGGTTGCCATGGATTGGGGGAAGAGAAGAAGGGAAGAATAGATGAAGCTGGGAGGTGGGGGTCTTTTTTGTGGTGAAACTATCCTGTGTGATACTGTAGTAGTGGACACATGTCATCATACATTTGTCAAAACCCATAGAACCGTATAACACAAAGAATGAACCCTAATGTAAACGATTGACTTTAGTTAGTAATGTTAAAAGAAAAACTTCAGCCGAATTAAATGGAAGGGAGTTTAATTGAGCAATGAACGATTCGTGAACAGGGCAGCCCCCAGAATCACAGCAGCTTCAGAGAGACTCCAGCGCAGCCGTGTGGTGGAAGAACATTCATAGACAAAAAAAGGTAAGTGACGTACAGAAATCGGAAGTGAGGTACAGAAACAACTGGATTGGTTACAGCTTAGCCTTTGCCTTATTTGAACACAGTTTGAACACTTGGTGGTGTATGAGTGGTTTGAAGTATGGCTGCTGGGATTGACCAAGACTCAGCTACTGTTACAGGTGCATACTAATCCTAAATTAGGTTACAGTTCATCCACAAGATCTCAAATATAGAAGTACGGAGTCCTTCTCAGGCCACATTTAGGTCACTTTAACGGTAATAATGTATCAATATTGGTTCATCAATTGTAACAGATATGTCACACTAATGCCTGTTGTTAATAATACGGCAAACTGCAACTGCCGGGAGAGAGGGTACATAGGAACACTCTATACTTTCTGCCCAATGTTTCTATGCACCTAAAACTGCTCTTAAACTTAATTTAAAAAACAAAACATAAAAAGATGGGTGGGAAGGGGGACTGATGCCCTTCCTCCACCCCAGCCTCCCTGCACCACCTCTCTATCCCTGTTCTCTATGGGGTAGATTGCCTGAATCTCTCCCTTGCATGTCCCTCCCCTCTTCTCTCACGTTTGAGAATCAGCTCTTCTCAGCCCGTCAGATTCTGCTCCCAAAACATCAGGGACGACGGTGTGGGGAGGAGTGGAGAGTCCATCCGAGCTGGCAGGCGGTGGTCCTTCTGGTTAGAGGGGTTGTGCATATTCATTGTAAGAAGGTTCCCAGTATCAGGGCTCTGAATGTCACACAGACATTCCCATAAAGCTGTGGACGTATCTTAAGGCCTCCTAGCTCTAAGCAGGCCCAGCAGCTCAGAGGTCAGCCCTGAGCTCCTAGGGGCTTCCTGCTCCGGGAGCAGCTCATTGTTTATGCATCTCTCTCCTTGGCTAAACTGCAAACTCGGAAAGGTGGAGACTACATCTAATCATGTTGTTGTTCCTTCTCAGAATAACCCTAGCATCTAAGACAGAGTATATGCTCAAACTTCAATTACCAAATAAATGTGTTGATGGGTTTAGCATCCGTGTTAGATTAAAGAACAGTTCTTTATAGACAGTGAGTCCTAACCCCTGGAACCTGTGAATGTTACCTTGTATAACAAAAATGACTTTGCAGATGGGATTAAGTTAAGGATTTTTGAGATGAGGAGATTATTCTGGATTATTCAGGTCAGGTCAACGTCATCAAAATTGTCCTTATTAGAGGGAGGTAGAGGAAGGCAAGGGAACATTTGACTATAGAAAAGGAGACAGCAATACGAAGAAGAGATCAGGGTGAGGGGGCCACAAGCTAAGGAATGCTGGCAGCCACCAAAAAGCAAGCTGGAAGAGACAAGGAAATGGATTCTCTTTAAAACTTCTGAGTGGAGAATGACCCTGCTGTCACATTGGTTTCAGCCCAGTGAAACCCATTTTCAATTTCTGACATCTGGAGCCATAAGACCCTACATCTGTGTTGTGTTAAAGCCTCTCAGTTCCTGAGCAGCAACAGGAAACCAGTACAGCATTATTCACTGGAGATGGTTCCTTCCTGGTTCAGTTTATCTTTCTGAGTCTCTCTTTGAGATGTCACCAAGTTCATAGGTTTATGCTGAGCAGAAACCTGCTCTTAGAGATGAACGATACATTTGAATGGATATCATAGGAGACTGAGTGCTTTAGTTGATCATTTAACACCCTTCATTGGGTAACAAAATCCACCAAACACTGTGCTAGGTTTGGAACATATTGAAAGGAAAATTAGTCTTGGCCTTCAAGGAGTTTGCAGAAGACCAGGGAGGCAGCCATGTAATGAAGAAATACCATATCTAAGGTGATGTAAGAGTGTGCAAACATAAACATGCAGGATACAGAGGGGAACAAAGGAAGAGGTGACCCACTGGGGGAAGAAGGCATCAGAGGATATTTACAGAGGAGGTGTTGCAGGAGCTGAGCCTTGACAGGCTAGCTGGGTGTGCCAGGAGGGCAGAAAGGGCCCCTGTGATGTGCAGGGTGACCCCCTCAACATGGTGATGAATGACAAGCAGGGTGGGGAAGGGAATGGGCATCATGACCAGGAACATCTGCTCCAATCTTGCTAAGCACATGTGTGCATGATCAGTACACCCAGCCGGCAGCTCTGCTTCCCATTTTCCCTGTAATTGAACATCATACCCCAATGCTCTCTCAGTGTGATCTGAACAGGCTTGATCAACGAACAAGACAATCTTCGAATGGACCAACAGGATAAGTGGCACAGCCTTCAGCCAGCCAGGCCACCTGACCACAGGTCATCAATGTCTCCCCAGAGTCTTTGGACTGGTAACTGTTGACCTATTCAATGGCAGCCTTGGCTCTGAGACAGCTGCTGACAGAGTCACCTGCAGGACTTTCCAAACACCAGGCCCTCAGAGGGCAAGTGCAGCCCAGGTGTCTTTATGGAATTATCTGTCAGTTGCTCCTTATAACCAGAAAGTGGTTGGGCCTGAGGATTTAGGATTAAGAGTTCAGAAATAAGTTCCCATATACACACTAGGGAGGGGACCTGTTTCAGATGTCAGAGCTCAAACTCAATTTTTTGACAGCAAGCCAGGGTGGGCTTCTGAGAGGATCCCTCTGTCCCTCCACTGTCCTGCCACCTGCACAAGTGGGACCTACACACACAAGAGCCAGGCCTTACCTTCTAGCATCTGGACCCAGGAGATGTTTCTGAGCTACCCCCTGTGCTGGGAAGGACACTTCCTGCCCCTACCAGCAGAGACTCTGAGGTGGGAAAGTTACTAAACACTTAGAGAACCTCTTTCAGAAGGTAGAGAGAAATCTTCAAGGTAAAGTGACAGCCCAAAGAGAGGCCCAGAAAGATAAACAGAACTAGGAAGGAACAATCTCCAGTGGAAGATGCTGTATTGGTTTTCTGTTGCTGTTGTAACACATCAGGAACTGAGTGACTTTAACACAACACAGATGTAGGGTCTTATAGTTCTGGAGGAGATAAGTTGGAAACAGATTTCACTAGGCAGAAACCAAGATGACAGCAGGGTCACACTCCACACAGAGGTTTTGAGGAGAATCCATTTCCTTGCCTCTTCCAGCTTTGGTGGCTGCCAGCATTCCTAGGCTTCTGGCCACCTCAGTCCAACCTCTTCAGAGGTCCCAATACTAGTGAAGGAACAGGAGGACACTAATGTTGGGCTCTGGTGGGAGAATGCCCAGGGAGTTTCCTGATCCTTATCGTGACTAGAACTCTTCCTGCCCTTCCCTTCCCTTTCCTCAGCCCCAGGAGGAGAATGAGGAGAGAGATTCTGGCGGATTCTCTTTGCTGTCAATGTACTACTGTCACTATTCTAACGAGGGACAAAGTAAAGAAAGACACTTTCTCACTTGTGGTTTCCTCCTGGTTACTCACAGATCCTCCTGCTGGACAAAAGGCAGATGTTTCCTAGGGCAGGCATGGTGGCTCACACCTGTAATCCCAAGAGTTTGAGAGGCTGAGAGGTGGAAGGATTGCTTAAGGCCGGGAGTTCGAGACCAGCTTTCCTCCCTGGCTGGGCATTAGAGTTCTGCTCTTTCTGCCTGCTCCCCGCTATGCATTTTGCACTTAATGGCCTTGATGATGACTGAGAGATTCACAAGATCTTTGGACTAGCTCCTTACTTCAATTAAAGTCCTAACAGGAGGTTGGGGCACATAGCTCTCAGCTGACCCCCCAACAAATACAGCTCTTAGACTTCTTTCCCTGAGCCCCATGTTTTGTAGATAACAGGAGTACATGCAAGTAAATGTATCAAAACACTCTTCTGTATTCTGCTCTCAGGATCCACAGTTCAGCATTTTCTCAGAACAACCTGCAATCTTAAACATCTGTTCTGTGACTGACACATTTAGCCCCAAGAAACACTCCTCTCCCACCCAACTCTTGCCCCATGTCCTCCAAACCAAAGGCAGCGGTGTTGGCATTCCAGGTAGGTGTGTACTGAGAGGCTGCAACCTCAGAGGCCAACAGTGCTCTGGAACGTTGGGAGGGTATGAGCTGCAGAAGCCTTTCCACAAGCAAAAAGAGAAATTAATTAACTTGTCAAATCCTTCCTCTCAGATAGCTTGAGAACAATTGATTTCTGCATAAAGAGAGTGATCCAATTCTTGCTGATTTGGTTGCAATGTGTGGTTCTGATGAAGCTCATGACTTAGTGCAGTATTCACAAAACCACAAACACTGTACATGGTGGCTGAAGATCATGCAGCAGTAATAAGCAAAATTCATCCTATTCTTAAATTTGTGTGTGTGTGTATATATGTGCGTGTACGTACTGTATATGTAACACCTGTGAAGTGTGATACCGATTCTTAACATTGTTGTCATATGACTACAGATATTGCTATAAGAGCCACTGAAAAGCTTAATATAAGTGATAGGGATTTTGTAATGAGATTCACATGTTTAATATTTTTTGAGAAAATGATTTATTATATACAGCCCCATTGCATTGTTTGAACTTATGTATGAAATGTACAGTCCTTTGATGAGCCTAAGGATTGCTTCACTACTATTGACAATCCCAGTTGCTACTGTTTGCTATGGTTTGAATGTTTGTCCCCTCCAAAACTCATGTCAAAATGTAATTCCCAGTGTGGTAGAATACATTAAGAGATGGGGCCTGTAACAGGTGATCGAACAACAAGGGCTCTGCCCTCATGAATGGATGAATCCATTCATGGATTAATAGATTAATGAGTTAGTGGATCCGTGGGTTATCATGGAGGGGGAGCTGGTGGCAATGTAAGAAGAGAAAGGGCGTCCTGAGCCAGCACATTAGCATGCTTCAGTCCCTTTACCATGTGACATCCTGTGCTGCCCCAGGACTCTGCAAAGAGTTCCCAACAACAAGAAGTCTCTCACCAGATGTGGCCTTTTTACCTTGGACTTCTCAGCTTCCTTAACTGTAAAAAATAAATTGCTTTTCTTTATAAATTATTCAGTTTCAGGTATTCCGTTATCAGCAATAGAAAGCAAGCGAATACCAAAAAAAAAAAAAAATGGTATTGAGAAGTGGGGTGTTGCTGATAACAGATACCTGAAAATGTGTAAGCATTTTCAGAAGCCAGAAAAATTTGGAAGAGCAGGCTAGAAAAAGCCTAGATCCTGGTGAGGGCTTAGAAGACAAGAAGATAAGGGAAAGGTTGGAACTCCTTGGAGATTTGTTAAGTGGTTGTGACCAGAATACTGGTAGAAATATTGACAGTAAACACCATTCAAATGAGATTTCAGATGAAGGTGATGAACAAGGTATTGGAACTGGAGTAAAGGCCATCCTTGTTACAAATTGGCAAAGAACTTGGCTGAACTATGTCCATGCCAGAAGACACTGTGGAAGGTGGAATTTAAGAGTAACAGAACAGCATATCTGGTGGAAAAAATTTCTAAACAGCAAAATGCTCCAGCTGTTGCATGATTACTGCTAACTTCTTATGGTGAACTGCTAGAGAAAAGGGAAACGGAGTGAAAAAATTTGAAAAATGTACAGCCTGGTAATGTAGTAGATAGTTAAAAAAAAAGTATGTTCTACTCTACTAACAAGCATCACACGTTTGTTTTTTTGCCACGATTAATACATTGTCTTTGCTTTCAGGGTTTTTAATGACCACAGCAAGCAAGCATGCAGCTTACCGCTTGAAAGACAGGGTCTTGCCTCACCCATGCTGGAGTGCAGTGGCCCTTTGAGGCTTACTACAGCATCAGACTTCTGGGCTCAAGTGATCCTCAGCCTCCCAATGGTCTTTGTAGACAGCCTGTTGGAGTCTCATGGCACAAGAAGATTAAAACAGTGTCTCCAATTTTAATACATTTTTGCAATCCTTAAAAAAAAAAAAAAGTATGTTCAGAAGAAGCCAAGGATGTAGCCCAGTGAACTTTTGCTCAAGGGATTCATATGGATAGAAAGGAGCTGGGTGCTATTCCTCAAGACAATGGAGGAAAGACCTTGAAGGCCATTTCAGAGATCTTCGAGGCTGTCCCTCCCATCGCAGGTCCAGAGGCCTAGGAGGGCAGAATGGTTTCAGGGGACAAGCCTGAGGTCCTCTTGATGGCCTTGCTGCTCAGGGTCACCTCAGGGCTCTGCTTCCTTCACCCCCATGCAGTGCTCCTTGGCCATCCCCAGCCTTGGATCAAGTGGTCCCAGGTGTGGCTTGTGCGCTGCAGCTCTAGAAGGCACAGGTCCATGTGGTGCTAATTCTATAGGATGACAGAAAGCAGAAGCTGTGGAGGCCACCCAGATTTCAAAGGATGGTGTAGAAAGTCTGGTGACCAGGCAGAGACCTGTTGCAGGGATGGAGCCACCACAAAGTCCCCACTAGGGTAATACCTATGGAGCCATGGGAACACACTCTCGCCAGATGTAGCCCCTTAACCTTGGACTTCCCAGCCTCCAGAACTGTAAGAAAGAAATTTTACTTCATTATAAACTGCAGTTTCAGGTACTGTATTACAAGCAACAAAAAGCAAACTAAGATAATGTCTCACCAGAGCAATTTGTTCAAATCGGAGTTAATTTAAAAAAAAAAGTATCTAAGAATTATAATGACTCAAGAAAAATTGCCTTATTTGACATAGCTTTAAATAAAACATATATTATGTGAAAATACTGACTTATAACACAATTAGCGATTTTGCTGGAATGAAAGCAGGAAAAACATTTTATGGAATAAATATATAGTATTTATAAATAATGTATGTTTTTATTTTATTACTCATTTGAACATCACTGGATCATCAACAGAACACCCAGATATGTGCAATAAAAATTGAATTCAGTCATCTTTGATGTTTTGCTGACTTGCAGACCTATACAAATCATAGCCAGATTTTATAAAGCAAGATATAAGTGTGTATATATATATATATATAAAGCTCTCTCTATAGATATGCATATATATAAAGCTATATATATATGTGTGTGTGTGCTATAGATTTACATATAAACAAACATAGCAAAATTATTTATGTGTATATAAAGGAAGACAGATATATGCAAGATATATATATGTATATATATATATATATACACACACAAATATGTATGTGTATGTGAGTGTGTGTATATATATAAAACCTTACTTTACATATAAATGCATATACGTAATTATAAGCTGTATTCTTGAAGGTAAGAGGACAGAACTTATCTTATTTATTTTGATGAGGGAGTTGATTTTTGCCACTTGAATATTTAGACTTATGGTCTATGGGCTGCCATTGTTCTCTTGCTTGAGCCCTTTAAATTTAACAGTGGGCCTGTCCCCAGGCCCTGACTTTGCAACAAACCCCCAGGACCTGATTTTATGAAATGCATGTGTTAAAACTAAACAAGAGGAGCTTCCTTCTAAAATATTTGGTTAACAGACTGGATCGTGTATTCTAGGGCAATAATTTTTGGTTGAATGGGACACTCAGGTAGCTTATTAGCTTCCAGTCTAGACACACCTGGATGGGTGCATACCAGGCACAGGCATTTCTCATTCATCTGTTCTAAATCCAAAGGCAGCAGCTCATGACACTTTAGCTTTCTTTTTCTTTCTCCCTTTTCCCACCAATTCTCTGTGTCCAAGCTTTCTGCCAACTTCATCCTAATCCATAGACTATCCTACAAATACACTATTCTCAGATGTCACAGTTTAAGAGATTTTATCGGATGGATTGAGTATTTTTTTGTGTTGTTAAAATCCAAAGGGAACTTAGTGGTGCTTGGATTCAACCTGCTGGTTGGATTATGGGAAATCAGCCATCTTGGAATGGGTGCTGGCTGAAGGAAGAAGTTCTGTAGGGACTCCGGGGGCCCTGAACACAAGGATGGGATGGGGGAAGGCTGCCTGAACTCATGCCATGCTCTGACTGGGCACCAGGACTGAATCAGAGGGACCACTCCAAAGGATCTCGCTGCAGATGTGGTCTGGCCTGGTGCCAATTGGAATGGAGTGTTCAACTCTCAGGGAGGGACTTCAGCTTGAGATAGAAGATGTGAGCTTATGCCAGTGGTGGCTCGTGTGGCCCAGGCTGAAAGAAATGCCATGGCCAAGAACACAACCATAAGATTTCAAAATGACCCCAGTTTCCATGGAGCCCCTCACACACTATGAAAGGGAAACACAGTTGACTCTAATCATCTTCACATTCACTTTTCTCTACCTTCCATTTCCCTCCCACCCTGCAGCTGAGAACACAAACTTGTTTGAAAACCCACCTAAGACCTCCCCAGAGCAAGTGCTTTTTTTTTTTTTTGCCTTTTTTGTTTTTCTTTTTTTAACTTTCTACCACGCTCTTTCCAGAGTCCTCATTTCAAAGCCCACAAATCAGTTCAACCACGACTTGACCTTCCTAGGAGGCAGGGCATAGGGATGGAACTGAGTGAGGACAGCCAGCACTCTCTGTGGTAGGCATGGGTGGATGAAGGCATGGAAAAACTGGTTCACTGACAAATGTTAGCAGGTCACACCTTCTTAAACTGAAAGGAGAAATGAGTGGGCCATTTAGTCTTAGTGCCCGTAGCGGGGGCTCAGACGCAAGTGAGCTCAGCAGGTGCTGAGAATGGTATGTAGGCTCCAGGCAGGCTGTGGAAGTGGCATAGCCCTGGAGTCATGGTGATATGGCAATGCTAAGCTCCAGATTTATGGAGTAGGGACAACCACCATATTGGGTCCTGGGACCCAAAAGACCCCACAGGATTGAAAATTTATCAACCACTTATAACATTCTCAGGGATTACAGCTCATACCCCATTCTCCATGTTTTGGATGGGGAGAAAGATTTGAATAAGGGGGAAGGAGTGGGTTATGGGAACTTGTATTCTGGAAGCAGGCTGATGTGGTGTGCAGAAATCACTTTTACAGTGAGTTTTCTTACCCACAAGTTTTGAGTTCATTGAATGCAGAAACATGATGACCAGACCGTTATGGTCACCATTTCATGGCTGCTCCATGAAGTGGTGATACCAATAGTTTCCTCCCCAGATCTACTCTTTAGAGACACAGTCTATAACCATTTTCAGAAATGCCACTCCCCACAGTCCTTACTAAGTGGACACGTGACTCCTCTCCTGGCCATAGCTGTTGCACAGCAGTGGATACATGACTCAGTCTAGGCCAAGTATATTTTTTAATCTTTGAACTTTGTTAGCACTGGGCTCAAAGATACTGTATTTGATGGTAGGAGGGCACTGGGTGTCCCATGTTAGAGCATCCATGGTTGGGTACGAATATGCAAGGAGAGAAAAAGGTTGCAGATGGGCAGAGAAGCAGACATGAGTGACTGCTGGAGAAGAACCTCAGTCCCTGACTTCCAGTCCCTTGTGGGGCCTTGGCTCCTGTCAGATGCTTTTCTGTCCTTCTTGTTGCTCTGTTTTATTTAAGCTGGTAGAGTAGGTCCCATCTTTGCAATGACAAGATCCCCGAATCAGACAGGGAAAGGGAAAGCTCCAGAGGAGAATGAACTTGATGAACGTTACATTTTAAGTTAGAACCAGTGTCAGATCTCTGACTCCAATTCCAGGGCTCTTTCCCCTCAGCCATGCTGCCCCCAGCTTCAGTGAACCATGAGGAGCTCTCAGGATACAAGTCTCCTGACTATGACTTCCTGGAGTTCAGAGACCATGCGTCTTGATTGATCTCTCTCCAGGATTTAACATCATGCTTGGTGCATAGTGTGTGCTCGGTAAATATCTGTAGAATGAATGAAGAATGAGTGGAGGAAGAACACAGCTTTAGACTCATGATCTGGTCACTCTGTTCACTTAATTCAGGCTAGCAGGGCAGGCAAGGATGGGATGCTAGCTCCCATCTTTAGCCCTGACCTTTAGGTCTTTCAGTCCTTCCTCACTAAGTTCAAGAGCATCCTCTGGTTCCGTAGCAGAAGGGCCTTTTCGTTTCTCCTTGGGTCCTGGGAAGGATTGCATTATCTATTGTTTACTAGTTTTCAGTTCTATTGCCATGGGAGGGTTATTCTTTCCCATTCTTTTGAACTTAGGTGCACCCAAGTGACCTGCTTTGGATAAAGAAATGTGAGTGGAGGTGAGATGAGTCACTTCTGTGCAGAAGTTTCAGGAGCCAGTGCCGCACACATTTTCTCTTCCCTCTGCTGCATATTCTAAATAATGGCTGCTCCTTCCTTTCGGGTCTCAGAGTGAGTGAGGATGGTGCTGAGCAGATCCTAGGCCAACGTGCGGTAGACATTTCTAAAGTCACTGGGATTTTCCGGTCGCCGGTTACTGAAGCACAGCTTGCCTCTTTATGACCGATCCAGGGCCCTTACACTCTATTGACAGGTCTCTTTCCCCTGGCCCTATTCTTAGAAACCACTCTGCTTCTCTTTGTTTGTGTTGGAGGATTTCTCCTGCATCAAATCCATCCTGGGGGCTGCCCTCCTACTCCAACAAGCCTTTGCTAGTTTAAGAGTCTTTGATTTCAGAATGTACTGTCCTGGAGCAGCCAGCATTCACTGAGCTTTAGTGGGTATATTAGTCTCTTTTCTCTTGCTTATAACAGAATACCTGAAACTGGATAATTAATAAAGAAGAATAATTTGTTTCTTACAGCTGTGGAGGCTGAGAGGTTCAAGGTCAAGGGAGCACACCTGGTGGGAACACTCTTGCGTGTGGGGACTCTGCAGAGTCCCAAAGCAGCATGGGGCATCACATGGCAAGGGGACTGAGTATGCTAACTTGCCAGTTCCAGTCTCTTTTCTTCTTGTAAAGCTACCAATTCCCCTCCCATGATAACCTATTAATCCATTAATTCATGAATGGATGAATTCATTCTTGAGGGTAGAACCCTCATCATCCAGTCACCTCTTAAAGGCCCCATCTGTCAATACTGCCACACTGGGGTTAAGTTTCCACATGAACTTTGGAGGGAACATTTGCACAATAGCAGCAGGTATGTAAGATGGAAAACAAGACCCTTGTGTCCATCGATATATTCATGTGCCTGACTTTTCCTATTTCCATCTTCCTGATTGTTACTTTCTCTGTTCTGCTCATGGACCCTCAGCCTGGGTGTCTTCTGATGCTGACCTGTAAAATTGCTGCCTATCCAGCCATCATCATCAAGCACCCATGTCAGCACCCCTGCTCTTCACCCAGATAGTCTTTCTGGAGGGGAAAGAGCAGTAGACAAAAATAACTGTGACGGTGACAGTGGAACTTGATAGAGTGCAATTGTAAAATAACTTTCTTTTCCCCTCTCAGGACTATCTGACAAACCTACCTTATCAACCCTTCTTGCCCACCCAAAGATGTTATCTCAGGCAGGTTCCTCAATTTCCTGTCACTTTCAGGAAATGAAAAGTTCTTAGGTCACTGCTGGTTTAAAAATAGTATGATTTCAGTGATACAATGCCCAGTCTGCAGTTCTTAAAAATCTGAACTCTAAGTTTCTCACCATTTTCCCTGGAATTTTGGAATGGAACACAGCTATGCAATTTAGTTCTTGAGAGCAAGTTTTTGGAGAACAGATGGGGGACATGGACGTTCTATTTGGTGTTATCATGATTTGACTCTGGAGTCAGATGGGGTTAGAGGATCTTCCAAGATAGGAGTCGTCCTTTACTCACATTCGTGACATCTTTGGCGCCCCCTCCCGTGGGCTCCGCTGAACTGCACCTCCCCGGATGTGGGCAATGTATTCCCGCGCAGTATCTTATGACCCTTCCACCTTGACTCCCATTACAGGCAGAGCTGCTTGGGAAGGGGTCTCCCTACTTTAGTAGGCCACCCTCTTGGCAGGGACCCTTAGGAGTGGTTATTTATCTTGCCATTGCAGGTGGCTTAGCATATAATGGCCCCTCTTTATTGGAGGTTTTGCTTTCTATGGTTTTGGTTACCTACAGTCAACCACAGTCCAAAAACAGGTGGGTATGGTACAATGAGATATTTTGAGGGCGAGAGAGAGAGAGGCCACGTTTACATGACATTTATTCAGGATATTGTTATAGTTGTTCTGTTTTATTACTAATTATTAATCTCTTACTGTGCCTAATTTATGAGTTCAACTTTATCACAGGTATGTATAGGAGAAAACATAGTATATTTAGGGTTTGGTGGTATCATTGGCTTCAAGCAGCTACTGAGGCTCTTAGAATGTATCCCCCACAGATAAGGAGGGGCTGCTGTACTCAAAGAGAAACAGATCACACACTCCAAGTGGTTTCCTTGAAGCCTCCCTGCTAGGCTTGAGGTAGAGGCAGTGGCACCAGGTAACACCTCCACATAATCCAGGAACAACGGGCTTCAAAGGACTCTTCTCCCTCAGACTTCTCAGCCTCCATGCTCTGTGCCTCACCAGGGTGTTGAGCTAAGGCCGAGCTCGTTTTTGGTGGCTTCTTTCACATATCTGCATGTGTAATGTAGCATCCTAAATGTGGGATTATTATTATTATTATTTTACCTATTGTTTAGCTCTTACTTTGACTGAGGAGGTGATTCTTAGCCAAATCAGAAGAAAAATAACAGTCAGTTAAAATGAAGCCATATGCTGAGAGTTAAAGCTCTGTGCTATTTGATCTGTGGTGAAAAGGGTACAAAAAGAAAAATCACAGCTGTTTTGGTTTATTCCTGTCTATTTCCTGTGTTTATTCCAAAAGCCCACTCCTCTCAACTACCATTGCATCATTTGTTTCTATTTGTCAGTTGATTTTGATGGTGAAAAACTCTAATACAGATATAAGTGTTGTCAAAGACAGATAAAAATATGTGGCAGCCTAGCCGGCTTTGCTTATGATAATATGATAACCATCAGTAAATAAAAGAAACCGCTCTGCTATTTACCCTGAAGCAGGCTGCACAGAGTTTTCCATTTGTAAAGCATCTTGGTAGCAAATCAGTGCATGCGATTCAGTGCATCTGCTCTGCTGACCTTGGATTTGAGGCTCACAACTTGTCTGCTGCGTCTCTGGTGCCTCACTATGCAAGACATAGATTCCCAGTGGGCACCCACCTTGCACCCCAGTGAACCTCAGCTTCTGCTGGTCTCTCTTTGTGACTTTTCTAGGGCATTCAAAAGTATATTTCCTGTGTGCTGCAGAGTTCATGGTTCAAATCAGACCGCTGGAAATATACCTTACGATGTTGAAGGAAACCCACTCAGCTTTGTGTGTGTGTGAGACATGGTGATAGGCAGATTTCATATAAATATGTTTGCATATAAATTAGTGAGGGCAGAAATGAAAAAGCTTCAAAAGTTAAAATCAGAGGTTACAATGTATTTCCACAAGCAAGAAATCCAAGACACTTTCAGAAGCTATTGATACAAGTTTTAAGATACAAGGCACCTTTGAATCAATTAACTCATGTATGAATATATAAGAAAGAGGATATTTATAAACCAGTTCTCATAAAATTTAAGTCTCTACTTAATTTATATCAGATAATACTAAAGTTTCTATCTGATCCATATACTACAAAAGGACAAAGAGTATTTCTGTTTTATTGAATGATTTTAAAGATCCTAGGGCCAATTGACTTGTAACCTTGAGACTATGGAATATTTTTAGACAGTACACTTATTAGAATATTTATTCTGAAAACTGTTAGTTAAGGTTGTAAATTTTGCCATAGGAGGTGAATTTTACCCACCAATCTTGAGATAATTAACCCATTAACTGTTGCTTCATTGATTCAATTCCAATGTACTCAAACAGTGTAACATCTACATAGATTCTAATAGAGAATCTAAACTATGTGGGAACATAGCTAAAGGCAGCCTTTATTATAAGAAGTTACGTATAATTTTTTGTTTGTTTGTTTGTTTTTGAGATGGAGTCTTGCTCTGTTGCGCAGGCTGGAGTGCAGTGGCAAGATCTCGGCTCACTGCAAGCTCTGCCTCCTGGGTTCACACCATTCTCCTGCCTCAGCCTCCCGAGTACCTGGGACTACAGGCACCCACCACCGTGCCCCTGTAATTGTTTTTTTTTTTTTTTTTTTTTTTTTTGTAGTAGAGACGGGGTTTCACTGTGGTCTCGATCTCCTGACCTCATGATCTGCCCGCCTTGGCCTCCCAAAGTGCTGGGATTACAGGCGTGAGTGAGTCACCGTGCCCGTCCCATATACTTTTTTTAAAAAGTAACTCCCACATTTAAATTTAAAACACAGTGCAGAATCCTTGTCTACATTATCTAAGGATCTAGAATCTCCAATGCAAGATGCTTAAAGAGAGAATTTAGTTTTGCTTCTTTTCCTGGGAATCTACAAACAAGCATACAAATGGGCCTCTAGCTGAGGAGGTGTGATGGTTTAGAGACAGGTTGGCATTTTCTGTCCATTGGGAATTCGCTTGAACTCAACACCATATACTGAAATTAATAGAGGCAGGAGGCAGAGAAATCCTAGGCAGACAGGGGCAGGTCACAGTGAAAACCCACCTTCAGGCCAAAAATAGCCTGAAATCTGTGGTCCAGAGTGAAAACTTCTATTCCTATCCACCTGATCTCTCTTGATTGGCTCTTTCTGAATAATGCCTTCTAACCAACTGTATGTTGCCTTTTTCAATACTACCTAAGGCCCACCCTTCCCCTATCCTGTCCCTGTAAAGACCCCAGACTCAGTCGGTAGAGGGGAAATGGCCTGACTTCAGGGAGGAGATGGCATGACTTTGGGGAAGAGACCTCCTGACTTTGGGGGAAGACGACTTGCCTTTCCCCTTCCCTCTCCAGCTTCCCTCTCCTCTGAGAGCTGTTTTCATCACTCAGTGAAATCCTCTACCCTCGCCATCCTTCAATCATCAAGCATGACCTTATTCTTCTTGGATGCTGGACAAAAGCTCGGGACTCACTGAGTGTGAGTACCCAGAAAGGCTGTCACATTGGCCCTTTGCCCTTGCTGGTGGAGGGCAGCCACCCCGTGTGATGGGAGCAGGGGCCAACTGAGCTGCTAACATGCTGCTGTCCATTGGGCTGTGGACAGTGGAACTAAAAGAGCTAATCAGCACACTAACACCCCCTTTGGAGCTTCAGGGTCACAGGCACCCTTGCCTGGGCAACACTGCATTCCATGCAGTGTTGGCCGTGGGTTCTGCACGGAGCTTGCTCCCATGTCAGCAGAGCAGCTGACCAGATCTCGCACTCACTCGCTCACATGCTCCTTCACCCAAGGGCCTGAGCACGGCAGGCCGAGTAGATGGAGTGCCCCTGCTGGAAGTCCAGCAAAGGGGCCGAGAAAAGTCCTGCATCAAAATTTACTGTACCAAGCCCAGCAGTGGGCACAGAGGACCCAGAGATAAATGACAGTAGTTGTTCTTCCTTTCTGAAGGCACAACACCTTTATTTATGAACACTTATCCTTACTCCCAACACAGATATTTGCATAAATTCAGAAATTCATGTGTTACCTTAGCCTATCCACAGGGAAATCAGGAATTTATGGATTTTCCCTGATTAAAGAAACTTGAGTCTGGAGGAAGAGATGATCTACTCTGAAACAGCAAACTTTTATTTCCCACAGTTCTGGTGCCTGGGAAGTCCAAGGTCAATATACTGGCAGACCTGGTGTCTAGTTAAAGGCTCACTTCCTGGTGTTTGGATGGCTGTCTTTTCACTGTGTCCTCACATGGTGAAGAGCAGAGGGAGAGAGCCCATGGCTCGTCCTCTCTTATGAGGACACTAATCCCATCAGAAGGGTTCCATCCTCATGACCTAGTCATCTCCCAGCACCATCACGTTGGAGATTGGGTTTCAACTTGGCGGACACAAACATTCAGTTCATAGAAAGCTGAATGACCACCAAGATCCCTGAAAGACAGGAGGCCCTGGGTAGGAGTTTACGAAATGGAACAGCTGATTTGCTAGGACTTTTTAAATGATTCCCCACAAATCCAAATGCTTGTATCATTCTTCATCTCACCCAGCTCTGTGGTGGAGTGTGGAAGCGAAGAGAAGTTGCCCTGATCCCTAGGCTTAACTGCTGTTTCTCCACCCGAATACAGTGTGATGGATGCTTTATTTGTAAATAATTCAGAGCAAGCCTTTGGAGTTGGGCACGACACAGTTCCAGCCCTGCAGAATAACTATTCACCTCCCTGGCCCCAAGTGTCTTCCTCTGTAAAATGAAAGCTGGCCTCATACGGTTGGTGTAAACATTTAACGGAGGAATGCATTTGTACAGCACCTAGACAGTGGCTGGCACAAAATACAGGCTCAATATAGGCTTCTTGTTGTTGTTGTTTTTGTTGTTGTTTTTGCCACGACTGCTATTTGACAGTAAGGCACAGGCCCTGGTTCTGGGCATGAAGAAGTTCACTCTCTGCCAGCTCTTACCGCTGTTTGATGATGCTAATTTCTTTCCCAGGCACCCCACTACATTTTCCAGGTTGTAAATCTGCCTCTCACCCTTGTAGCCAGCTGCCTTTTGAACAGGAACCAATTCTCTGTAATCAAGCCCATGGAGACAGCAATTCCCTATCCCCACATCAGCTGGGTACTCACAGCTTTATCGCTTTCCTTGGTTAGAATTGAAATACTTTATAGCATTAATGCTTTTCAGATTGAAACCTGCAGGGCTGGTTTTTCAATTTCCCCCATGGGACTGTAGCAGAACTTGTCTTCCAGAAGACAGACTCATTGTAAGGTCTCTGACAAGACCCTAAACCCACCTGGCTGGCTGGAATAGCACCTTCTAGCACAAAGGAACATTCGTCGTCTAGGTATTATTTGTCTACCTATGGTCAATGGGCTATCAGCAAGAAAGATACCCAGGACCACTACTGCTAAAGGGGCCAGTGGGGACTGGGGGACTGATCACATTTATTGCCCACTATGTGACAGGGACTGAACCAAGAGCTCTGCCCTCAAGTGATTCTGGGAGCCAGGGTAAGAATAAAACTACGTAGTAACTTACTATGGCAATTGTGGCACAAGTATTTACAACGGCAACAACCCCTTAGCTCATTCTGCTGTGTTCTGGGTGAATGTCTGTGCCGAGAATGAGAAAATTATCACCATTCCTCAAATGGCAGGTATGGAGACTGAGGCCCAGAGAGATCAAAATAATTAGTCCCAGGTTGCACAGTAAGTGGCAGAGTCTGAGTGCAACCCTAATCTGATCTGTGTGGCACATTTGGGCACCTTCTGTTCCATTGCCCTGCATTCTGTATGCGCAGACTCTGCTGTCAGCCTGAATTTTCTTTCTGACTCTACATCTACATAACATGTCTTGTTTCCATCTCCTCCTCTTCCTTTGTATTGCTGTTTTTTAAGCCTGTGCCTGTGGGTAGAAATTGAATCTGAGCTGAGGCTCCATAGAACTTACATTAGTGTTTTTTTTCAAGATGCCAGGACTCTGGTTTTGCCTGAGGGCTGAGCTTGTTGGAGTTTCTGGCACAGGCCTGCAGGGCTTTTTCCTATCTCACTGCAAAATCCGGCAAAAGTTCCTGGGGAGCTGTTGGTCAGATCAGCATTAGAGATCGCTTGTGTTGTGGTGGTGTTCATGTTTTAAATTGATGCATAATGATTGTACGTATTTCTGGGCTATGTGTGATATTTTGATACATGCAAAAGATCAAATATGTGGGGATCAAATCATGGTAATTAGATTTCCATCACTCAAACAGTTATCTTGTTTTTCTGTTGGGATGGAGATCACTTTTATGCATTCATGCATACTGTACTATATACTAAATGTAGACTATATATATAGTATGTAGTATGTAGATTGTTGGGACTCAGAAAAGAATACCCAAAATGAAGCAGTAGCCTCAGAAGCAGAAGTTTATCTCTGGTTTTCTCCTAACTTCCTGCCTGTCAGTCCCATTTTCCCCTGAGGCCAGCCATAGACACCAGAATCCCTCTTTCCCAAGGAGAGTCATATGAGCAGAATCCCTTTTCCTGAAAGCCAGCTGTAAAACCTAAAAATATTCTGTGTAAAAATAGGCTGTAAATAAATGATTTAACTGGCTTGTTTGACTGTGGGTCGTAAGACCCTCATTCCAGAGAGGGTCCTGTCCCACATCCAGAGGGAAGGAATGAACGCTCAGAGAGGCTGAGAAGAATCTAGACAGCAAGGCCGGCCTTGCTGGGGTTTCCCAAGCAGTCTATTAGCATTAGACCATACCCTTTTTGTCCAATCATATTTCTACACAGCTGCCCATATTTTGTTGCACTTAAGTATAAAGATGGACAATCTTCCCTGTAATGTTTGGGTCTTCATTCTGAAGGTTCCTGTGTATACACATTAAATAAATTTGTATGTCTTTTCTCCCCTTCACCAATCTGCTTTATGTCTGTTCTCAGAAAACCTGTACGGGGCCAAGGACCTTGGTCCCAAAATATATATACTATGTATTATGTAAGTAGTACATATACCTATGTATACATATGTGGTATACAAAGATACACTATATCCTATACTGTATGTGTACTATACCACACCACTTCAGATGAGGAAGAACGGGAACTAATGTTTCCTGGGCTCTGGATATGCACCAGGCACTTGACTCTTTATCACACTCAATCCTAAAACTTGCCTCTTGGGGAAAGCTGGGAGCCTTGGGCTTCATATCAGTGAGGCCGAAATTCAAATCCCAGCTTGGCCACTTACTGGCTGTGTGGTCTTGTTGAAATTTTATAACCTGTTCTTCATTTGAAAACTGGATACTTCCCGATGAATGAGGTTGTTGGCCAAGCGTGGAGGTGGATTAAAAGCTATAAGGCATGGAAAAGTGTTTAGCATGGTACCTGGCACACAGCGAGGGCTTCATAAGTGGAAACAACTGTTATTTGTGCCTACTGCAGATGAAGAGGGTACACATAAGTCACATATTCACGGCCATGTGGCTTACATGCAGTGAAATGGTTCAAACTCCTGACACATTATACCAGATGATGCTTTTTGTTAAATAACTTTTAAAACTTTGTGTGTAATAAGTTTAAACTGCATAGGGATTGAAAATCTTTCAGAAAATGATACTGGGAATTTAACTACTTTTTTTTTTTTTTTAATCATACAATGAACTCCCTTTGTAATGGGCTACACTCTAGAGGATGGGATGGTCACAAGGAAAGCACTTGCAATAAGGGAAGAGCTGTTTCTTTCCTAACTAATAACTTTTCACACCCCAGCTTGCCATTAAAACCCCCAAAGGCAGGGAGCCTGCTGCCCAGCTGAGCAGGGAATTAGCTCATTCTAGCTTTTGGCCAAGTTGCAGATCCATATGTAGTGGGGCAGGTTGGAAGTGGGTATAACTCATTTTGAGAAAATCAGACCAATCTCTATTTTCATTATCCCAGTTCTACTTCTCTAATTCTGGTCATTTTCTCTCTGTGGAATTGTACGAGACCGAGAAGGGGAAGGAAAAAGAGAAGAGATTCAACAAGATGCACTGAATGCCTTTTAAGTTTAATTCCTCTTCCATAGTTTAGTCTCTCTCTTTTTTTTTGAGACAGAGTCTCACTCGGTCACTCAGGCTGGAGTGCAATGGTACAATCATGACTCACTGCAGCCTGCAACTCCTGGGCTCAAGTTATGCTCCCGCCTCAGCCTCCCAAGTAGCTGAGACTACAGGCATGTGCTAGCATACCTTGCTAATTTAAATTTTTTATTCTTTATTTGTAGAGACAGGGTTTTGCTATGTTGCCCAGGCTGGTTTTCAACTCCTGGGCTCAAGCAATCCTCCTGCCTCAGCCTCCCAAAGTGTTGGGATGTACTGTCTTGAGCTACCATGTCTGACCCATAGGTTTAGTCTTCACAACCTTCCTGGGAAGTATATGGCATTATCTTCACATCACAGTTTTAAAAACTAAAGCTCAGAGAGGTAAAGTGACTGACATTTTAAATGTCATCCAGACAGTAAGTGGCATGGGCAAGATAAAAAAGGTAGGCTCTCTGGCTCCCAAACTCGTATTTCTTCCCCTGCATCAGGAGTTAGGAAATCTGCTCCCAACTCTGACTGTGACATTAATTTGTTATTGCAGAATCTCTTTTCTCTCATGCCTCATTTTTATTCAAAATGATGGGTCAAGGAAATTTGGGTGAGGTCAGATATGGCTAATGGATTTCACCCAAAGGCCAACTTTGATCAATTGGTAGCAGCTGCTTGGAGCTCTGGGTTGGATGAGAGTCTGAGGTCATGTCTAGGCTCATTAGGAAAGAGTGCTGTGATTGATTTGTGATGTCTGTCTTGGGCATAGATATGGATGGCTGGAATGGTTCACTGAAGTGCTGTGATTGTTGTGGTTGTCACCATGGCTCATTTCAAGATGGCTGCTCCACCTCAGCCTGCCATCTCTATTTTTAAACAAGAGAAAAAATAAGGAAGGAGAAAGGGGGAAAGGAGGGTATCTGTATCTGGAAAGTAAAACATTTTCCAGAAATTCCTAGCAAACTTCTTTTATATCCCAATGGCCAAAATTGTATGACATAGCAACACTTTGTTAAATGGGAGTTTGGAGACGTACACACTTTAATTGGGCTCATTTCTTCCACTCAGAAAGACTAGAATTCTGCTAGTAAAGACATGGAGTCTGAAAATTGTGCAGGAAACCAGCAGTGTCTGTGACATGTACCATCCCTGGACTGAATATCTTTCTAGTCCCTTCCAGCCAAATCAGCCATCTGATAATTCAGCAAATTTACTTCTTTTTGGGTACAATGATGAAGTTTTCAAGGACTATGCAGTCCTTGGTTCATTAGGGATCCTTAGCAGATATTTGGTGTGAGGGAACCCAGACCAACACAATAGTCCCTAGTAGTTTAATCCAGGAGGACAGAGTATCCAAAAGAGACATATCCTGAAGAGCAGTGCTCAGAAAGCCATGGAGTGACCTGGGCACAATGTGCAAGGCTTGGAAGCATCCCATCCAGCCTTGGATGAGACAGCAGAGGGATAACATGGAGAATTCTAAATAGTGGGGAAGGTGGGCTTTGTTTGCCAAGTGAGACTCCATGATTGTCAGAGCTGGCTGGGAGGCCGCTGCAGTCTCCTCACATTACAAATTGGGAAACAGAGTTCCAGTGAGACAAAAAGAGCTGTTTAAAGTTGCATGGCAAGTTCACTACAAAACCAGAGTGGAACCCATATTCTGACTCCCAGGCACAGAGGATGCAGCAGGACATCGGGACTCAGCATCTGCCTTCATGGGCTGACATTTTGGGAGTATGAGTGGTAAGATATTAAAGCTTATTAACATGAAATATTTCTTGACAGCTGGAAGAATTCTGTGAATGAAGAGTATGTGAGCAAATAACAGAAGATCTGTAGGTGCGACATGAATGAAAGGATAAAGTTTGAGCTGAGATCTAAAATATGTGTGGGAGTTAAGCAGGTATCTTCAGCAGGGTCCCATAGTGTGCATCTGTGTGTGGTGAGGCATGTGCATGTGTAATGTGCACGTGTATGTGCTGTGTGAGCACGAGTGCATGTTTGTGATATGTTTGTGTGGTGAGAAAGTGTCCTTGGCAGAGGGAACTGAATCTGTATGATGCTGCAATTCTTTGTCCAGCTCCTCCTGACAGTGAGTCTCACGCAAGCTCAGCTTCGCTACCCTCTGTGCTCTTCTTGGGGCTCTGACCTTCAGTGATTCCTATAGGGTTGGTGTTATAGACTGAATGTCAGGATGGACGCAGTGGCTCACACCTGTAATTCCAGCACTTTGGGAGGCCGAGGCAGGTGGATCACCTGAGGTCAGGAGTTCAAGACCAGCTTGATCGACATGACGAAATTCCGTCTCTACTAAAAGTATAAAATGAGCCGGGTATGGTGGCATATACCTGTAGCTCCAGTTACTTGGGGGGGCTGAGGCAAAAGAATGGCTTGAACCAGGGAGGTGGAGGTTGCAGTGAGTCAAGATCAGGCCACTGCACTACAGCCTAGGTGACTNACGAGTGCATGTTTGTGATATGTTTGTGTGGTGAGAAAGTGTCCTTGGCAGAGGGAACTGAATCTGTATGATGCTGCAATTCTTTGTCCAGCTCCTCCTGACAGTGAGTCTCACGCAAGCTCAGCTTCGCTACCCTCTGTGCTCT
The DNA here is from genome assembly GCF_001698545.2 of Rhinopithecus bieti. Classification (NCBI taxonomy): domain Eukaryota; kingdom Metazoa; phylum Chordata; class Mammalia; order Primates; family Cercopithecidae; genus Rhinopithecus; species Rhinopithecus bieti. The sequence goes on along the minus strand of NW_016809913.1, from coordinate 1,426,269 downwards.
TCTTGGGGCTCTGACCTTCAGTGATTCCTATAGGGTTGGTGTTATAGACTGAATGTCAGGATGGACGCAGTGGCTCACACCTGTAATTCCAGCACTTTGGGAGGCCGAGGCAGGTGGATCACCTGAGGTCAGGAGTTCAAGACCAGCTTGATCGACATGACGAAATTCCGTCTCTACTAAAAGTATAAAAATGAGCCGGGTATGGTGGCATATACCTGTAGCTCCAGTTACTTGGGGGGGCTGAGGCAAAAGAATGGCTTGAACCAGGGAGGTGGAGGTTGCAGTGAGTCAAGATCATGCCACTGCACTCCAGCCTAGGTGACTGAGCAAGACTGTCTCAAAAAAAAAAAAAAAAAAAAAGTGAATGTCTGTGTCCCTGCCTAAATTCATATGTTGAAATCCTAACCCTCAAGGTTATTGGCATTAGGAGGTGGGGCCTTTGGGAGGTGATTAGGTTCTGAGGGTGAAACCCTCAGAACTGGGATAGAAGAGACCCCAGGGAACTTCTTCATCCCTTCTGCCACGTAAGGTTACAGCAAAAAGATGGCAGCCTATGAACCAGGAAGCAGGCTTTCACCAGACACCAACTCTGCTGGCACCTTGGTCTTGGTTTCCAGCCTCTAGAATGATTGGTTGTTTATAAGCCGCCAGTCTGTGGTACTCTGTTTCAGCAGTCCGAACAGACTAGATGGTAAGGTTGCCAGATAAAATGCAGGATGCACAGTTAAATTTGAAATTCAGATAGTTAACTGCTATAGGGCTGCTGGCCTTGGGCCTGGAACTCCCCACTGTCACCCACACCTGGCCCTCTGTGAATCGAGGCCAAAGGAGGGAAGCAGGGACAAGCAAACACGCAGAGGCTGGAGGATCCAGTGTGGTGCTGAGTGAGTTCCTGACCTGGACTCAGAGGCCTGAGCTCTACCATGGCTTTTTCACACACCCGCTCTGTGACTTTAGGCAGAGAACCTTTCTGGGCTTTGGTCTTCGTGACAGAGTTTGAGTTTTCAGATACTCTCCACTTACGCCATTTTTATAAATAATGATAATAACAAAGGCCACTGCCACTGGCTTGGTGTGGCCCTTACATCTTTCACCGGGTGACCTCCCATCTCCAATCTCGTTCCCTCCGTCCTGAGCACTGTGTGACTGCGTGTCTCCCCTTCAGAGCCCAGCGATGGCTTCCCATTACCACTAAGCCAATGTCTGCCTCTTGGGCGTGGCATCCACAGCCCATGTGAGCTGGTGCCCGCTGATCCCCTTAGGGTCACCGTCTTTATCGCCTATTCATTTTCTATCCTGTAATTCCTGAATTCCCTGAGCCTCTCAGAATGAATGGCACTTCTGCTCCTTTGGGCTTTTGTCTGCATCCCATCTGCCTGAATCATTAAATGAATGAATGAATGAGGAGAAAGAGCATGTGTATAAGCCATAATGGCTTCCAAAACCATTATCACCAGCTCTCATCACATAATAATTTAATTGTTTTCTCACGATGGGTCATGATGAAGGCAGCCAGGAGTATCTTGGGATTCTGGCGTAAAGTTGTAGGGACTTCTTCTGGGACTTAGGATGACTGATTTGATACAGGCCCTGGAAATGCGACTGCCAAGGAAAGTCCCCACCTCCCTCCCAGCTCACCAACCCACCATGACACATCTGTTTGAACAACTGGGCTGCAGCCTGAGCTCAAGCAAGAGTCATGTGGGAAGCTGGTTCTAGTGCACAGAGAGGTTTTACAAATTGCCATTTGGACATCTGAATTCAGCCTGCTGTGCGGCAACTGGAGGGATGCTGCCTGGCCTACCACCTTTGACTAGAAAATGAATGTACCGATTAAGTACAAGCTGGAAAAAAGATTACCTGCAGCATAATGTCCTTTGCGATGTTATTAAAAGTCCTCACAGGTAGCAGATGTGCGGTTATTATCATAACAAGGCAACGGAGTGGCACCAAGTGCTTCTATCCTGCCTCAAAGTGGACCTTGATGACACCTCTTGCAGGAAGCCTTCAGTGATTACCTCTTGACTTCCCATTGCCCTACACTGACTCAGCTCAGCCCTGCTGACTCTTATTTCCACGATGGGCTGTGTGTCAATGTGGCCCTTCCCAGGACAGCACTATCAATGACCTTACTCCCTGGGCCTTCCCCTGGGAAATAGGAGGAGGCTGTGTGTCCTCAATGTCCCCTTGGTATCACTGCTGACTCACTGAGCTACCTCATGAAAGGATGCACTCATCTCAAGCCCATCTCCTCATTTTTAAAATGGAGGTGAGTTGCTTCTGTCTGAGATCTTAGGGGGAATTGAAAAGAGTTTGGAGATCCTCCATGAGTACTTATGAGAAAAGCTCTTGCTTCAAAACTAGAATCATGAGCGCAAAAGAGAAAAATACGGATGCTGAACACACTGGAACCAATGCATCCAAAATAACACAGTCCTTGTCAGAGTCATGGCTGTACCAGCCACACCTCATTCCCTGCCCTTGCTTGCTTACCAGTCTTTGAGAAACACCTATTATCCGGTTTATCAGCTAAAAACAAAACAAAACAAAAAAAATTTATGCCTTAGATTCATACCTTTAAAAAATCCCTCAAATCCCATTATCATTTGGATGATTTGGCCCAGAAAGATTTTTTACTATTTCCGAAAATCAAATTCACCTCCTGGGGATAAACACTTGTCACCACTGAGATAATTCAAGAGCTTATTTCCCCATAAATTTATTCTCCTCCCTCAACAGGCGGCCTGATATCATAGAAGGAGTTTCAGAGTCAGACGGGAATTCTGACTTCTTCACCTCTCTACTGGGTAGCATTGGGCAAGTGACTCAACCTCTCTGAGCCTCGACGTCCTCTCCAAAATAAGATGGGAAACAGTAACTAAACGCATAAGGTATGGGCGCACATTAAGTGAGATAATGTCTAGACTGCATAGTGGATACTCATGAAATGTTAGTCTCTCTCTTCTTCCCTTCCTCTGAATCTCACCAAGCTAGCCCCTATTGGGTAGTAATCAGGGGAGGATGCCTAGGGTATTCTAACTTTTGCTATGCTTAAGTCATCTTGCCCTTATTTTGCTCATCCCCCTCCTGGCATTTTAAGCGCAGGGCCTTACTCCTGTCTGTATACCTTACAGTGCTAGTGTAGTGCTTGGCACATAGTAGGTGCTCAAAAAAGTCTGTTTCATTTAGTCAAATATGTCATAGAAGCCAGATCACTTTTAATAGAAGAATAAGCCATGCAGGATGCCCATGCAATCAGAAGGATGCCATTCCAGGGTAATAAGTAACTACTGGCAGTCATTTTGTAAACACATTTGGCTTCCCAGGGCGTCTGCTTTGAATCTCTTAGGGTTTCTGTTAAATTCAGTAGTTCCTTAAAAAAAAAAAAGATTACCTCTGCCTGGGGTGCAGTTCTTCAACTTCCCTCCAGATGGCGGTGTTCAACATAGATTTATCTCAAGCCCTCAAGCCCCTGGGAACTCACACAAGGAAAAAAAAATCTCTGTTTTATTATCAATGCATTAAGAATGAATTTATCATCCTGGCTCAGCAAAAGTCTAGTTATTCGGTAAGAAGCTTTATCCCTAGCTAATGTGCAGCTTAATCAGTTCAGTTGCATACAAAGCCAGCTAGGGCTTTTGTCCCGTGTTCAGAATGAATAACCTAGTACTCTCAGAAGTTTCAGCTTTCCTGGCAGACAAGCCTAAGAAACTTAGCTTCTCTCCGGGATCCCTGGGCTGGGGGCTGTGGGGAAAGTGTGGGAGAAATAGTAGATGCAGAAAGTTCTATATCCTGAAGTGAGGGGGAGGGATGATGGATTATCCAGCCAAGGGGTTTTAGTGGGATGATGATAATAACAGCAAAACAACAGCAGCAACAGCTAAAGTTCACTGGATGTTTGCTGCATGCCAAGCACCACTCAAACGCCTGAATATTCCAACTCATTTAATCTTCACACAACCCTATGTGGCAGGGATTCTTGCTATCTTAGTTTTACGGATGATGAAACTGAAATCTAGAGAGTGAGTGAACTGGACATTGTCCTATACCTAGTGGGTGACAGAACTGGCATTTAGACCGAAGTCTGGCTACAGAAGCTTTTTTTTTTTTTTTTTTTTATTTTGAGACAGAGTCTCACTGTGTTGCCCAGGCTTGAGTGCAGTGGCATGATCTTAGCTCACTCCAACTTCCACCTCCCAGGCTCAAGCGATTCTCCTGCCTCAGCCTTCTGAGTAGCTGGGACCACAGGCGCCCGCCACCATGCCCGGCTAATTTTTGTATTTTTAGTAGAGATGGGGTTTTGCTATGTTGCCCAGGCTGGTCTCGAACTCCTGACCTCAAGTGATCCGTCTGCCTTGGCTTCCCAAAGTGCTGGGATTACAGGCATCATCAACTGCCCCTGGCCTGGAAGCTATGGTCTTAACTGCCAGGCTATGCTGCCTCCCCTGGGTGGCAGACCACAAGTTGGGCTGAGGATATACACTCCATCCTTCTGAACATCTTGAACCACCAACACCCACCCCATTGTGGCCACAATGTTCCCCAGTCCACAAGCAAGAGTAAGTAGTCAAAAAGCCCAGTGCAAACCCATCCCCTTCTTGGGGAAACAGTGTAAAGCACACACTACACCTACTCCAGGTATAATAATATAGAAGAGAAACTTCAGGTAGTTGGAAAAACACACAAGTTTTACAGCCAAAGAGACCTGAGTTTGAATCCCTACCCAGTCAATTTCTTGGATGAGTTACTTAACATCCTAGAATCTCAACTAATCCCAAGTAGGTGCAGTTCAACGGTGGGAAAATGCAGCAGTTGCAAACTCTCAGCAGTCAGGAGGTGTGTGGCAGACACTGTCGCCAGAGCCCAGGTGCCAGGGATCAGCTCAGGCTCTGTTCCCAGGGAAAGGAGGGTTCTGAGCAGGACAGGCTGGAGGGTCTTTCCGGGACCAAGACCTGGTCTGCTCAGGGTGGTCATTGACTTAACAGTGAAGTGCTTTTGTGCCACGCAGCCTGGATTTGATTCTAGGGCTCTCCTTATCAGCCATGTGACCCAGGCCAAGTTATTTAGCTGCTCTGAGCCTCAGTTCTCTCATCCATAAAACGGATGTGATAAGTTAACGTGTGTGAAGAGCAAGGCACAGGGCCTGGCTCAGGGCATGTGAGGATGGGGGGTAATGAGCATGCAGAGGCATGATGATGAATCCTATCCTAAAAGGAAACTCAAGGCATAGAGAGGGTCACCATCACTGGGCTGGTGTGGAGCAGGGTGGGTGCGGTTTCCTTATCCTAAACCTTTCTCCCAGCCCTGCTTCCCAAAGTGCCTGCGTTTAGTGTTTGCTAACAGCCACACAGTTTAATCTTCACTGCCTGCTGCTTTCCTGTTAGAAATGACCAAAGCTTTGCCCCTGTGGCTGCTGGACCGTGCTAAGGGGCCCGAGGCTCCTCTCCACAGCATTTCTGAGTGGCTAGCTATGTGTCTTTTTGTTTCGCTCAGGGGTCTGTATGTGCATTTCTTGGAACTGCTTTCTAGAACACGAAGATCAATGTTGTCTCTAACGTTTGTCTTGAGAGATGCTGGAGACAGTGCAGGATGATGGAGTGGGTGGGATTGGAGGCAGGCATGGACGGGTGAGGCAGGGTGAACAGCCACTTCCGTCAAGCCCATTCACCAAAGGTGGATCCTTGCCACCAACGTTTTAGTGATAGTAATGCATTTGGACATGATAGTCATGAAAACCATGATGTAAAGGCTTTCAAGGACACAGAGAGAACACAGGGGTCAGCCCTGCTCAACACAGAATTAAAGCATCTGAGGTCAGCTGTGAGACAAATTGAGAAGGTGGCCCTTGAATACTGCTCCTTTCCCCCACCGCTGACAGCCTTTGTTGTCCCCACCTCCCCTTCCTCATTTCCAGTCTCCCACATAAGAGCAAGTGGGCTTCCATGGACCCAGCCTTAAAGTCATAATACCCAGGAGGCATCTTTGATTCTTCCTTTTCCTTCATACTTACATCCAGTTCATCAGAAATTCTTTTTGAGTCCACATGTAGATATAGCTTGAGTGCTTCCCATTTCTTCATCTCCGGCCCAGCTCAAGCCACCGGTGGCTCTCTCGTAGATTTTTGTAGGACCCTCCCCTGCATGGTCTCCCTGCCTCCAATCTGGCCTCTTGCAATGCATTCTCCCACACCAGGCAGACTGGCTTTTGTATGTTCCAGATAGAAGTTCTTTGTCTGATCGGTGGTTTGCAGATATTTTCTCCCAGTCTGCAGCTTATCTTTTCAACCAGGGTCTTTTGTAGAGCAAACATTTTTAATTTTAATGAAGTCCAATTTATAAATTTTTTCTTTTATGGATGATACTTTTGTGTATGTCTAAAATCTCTGTCTAGCCCTCAGTCCTGGGGCTTTTATCCTATTTTTTTCCCCTGTAAGCTTCAAAGTTTAACATTTTTACATTTACATCTGTGGTCCTCTTTGAATTAATTTTTGTAAAGTATAAAGTTTAGATTGAAGTTCTTTTTTTTTTTTTTTTTTTTTTTTTTTTTTTTTTTGCCTATTGCTCAATTTCCATTTGTTAAAAAGATTATCCTTTCTGCATTGTACAGTGATCTTTTAAAAATATAAGCTGGCCAGGTATGGTGGCTCACACCTGTAATTCCAGCATTTTGGGAGGCTGAGGCGGACTCTTTGAGCTCAGGAGTTGGAGACCAGCCTGGGCAACATAGAGAAACCTTGTCTCTACTAAAAAATGAAAAACATTAGCTGGGCTTAGTGGCATATGCCTGTGGTCCCAGCTACTTGGGAGAGGGTTGCCTGAGCCTGGGAAGTTGAGGCTGCAGTGAGCTGAGATCATACCACTGCCCTCAGCCTGGGTGACAAAGCAAGACCCTGTCACTCCCACTACTCTCCCACCAAAAGAAAGGAAAATATGAGCTGATCATGGACCTCCCTTGCTTAAAACCCTTCAGTGGCTTCCTACACACTGAGAAGAACATCCAAACGAGCCTATTCTCAGGCTCTGGCCAACCTCCCTGACCTCATCTCCTCCTCTCCGTCCCACTGGTTCTAGCTACAGTGGTCTCCTTGCTCTCCTTAGAACACCCAAACTTCCTTGCCTCAGAATTTTTGCACCTGCTGTTCTCTCTGCCTGGAAGTCTCCTGGGTTTCTCCCATGGCTGGTCCCTTCTTATCCATCAGACCCAAGGGTAAATGTTTCCTCAGCAGAGTCCTAAGCACCTTGCTTACATTACTCCTTTTCACCCCACTACTTTCCATCACCACACTGTGCAGTTTCCTTCTTAGCACCCGTGGCTAGCAGAAATGATCTCACTTACCTGCTTACTAGTTGATTGTCCACCTTCACCTGAATGTAAGCTATGCAGAGGCAAGGCACTAACCATCTCCTTCACCGCTGTGGTGAAGAGCTCATGCTCTGGAATCAGATAGCCTAGGTTCAGATCATCCCTTTGACACTTACTAATCTTGGTGAGATCTTGGCCAAGTAACATAACCTCTCCATGCCTCAGTGGCATCCTCTGTAAAATGGAGATAGTGATTGCACTTACATCACAGGTCGTTATAGGGACTAAAGGAATTCATGCATGTAAATTCAGTAGAGTGTCTGGCATATGTTAGGTGCTCAAAGCATTTGTGATATTAGGACTACTGTTCTTGGTGAATAAATGAGCATGGGCAATGGCCTTTAAACTGTACTGCAGAGCAGAGCTCCAGGGTTGCCTGCCACATGGTAGATGAACAGTTAGGTGGTGTCTGGGCCACCCATCCCTACCTTAATCAGACTGGTTCTCCTGTCATCTGTCTATATTTTTGATTTCCATGTAGGGCTTGTCTTCTTGGAAGACATAAGTTTGAAAAAACGTGAATCAAGGGGAATGGACTTTCCCATGGAAACCCCTGGATTCTTAGTCCCAACTCCAGTTGTAATTTTTGGCAAATCATGTACCCACTTTAGACCTCAGTTATCCATCTGTATGATGAAATTTAAACTGGATAGTCACCAAGGCCTCTTCCATTTAGAATGCTCCATTTATCATGTTCCATTATTCTAAGCGAGGAACTGACTTTCTACGCCATACTGTCTCCAGAGATGCCCTTGTCAGGAACTTGGAAGGGACCCTTTACCTGAAAGCCCAGAGCACCAAAGGTACAGCTCTGCCTGTGGGTGGAATATGGTGCAGCCAAGCTCGGGGGGGCCTGAAGTCTGGCATTAGGAGACTGAAATTTTGTGATGTTGGGGGGGCATTGGGCACTCTAAGTGCTGTGAAGGTAGGGAGCCCTGGAATCAGCCCTGGCTCCACCACTCACTGGGTTAAAGGCCTTGGGCCAGGTATCTCATCATCCCCAGTCCTGTTTTTCTCATCTGAAAAATTAATATGTACATATGGGTTTGATGAGGGCATTCAGGGAGATAATACATGGGTAGTTCCAGCAATGCCTGGCATGAATATAGAAATACAGACTCTTAAACTTACTGAAATAGAGTCTTTAGGGGAGAAGCCTAGGAATTTGCATTTTGAACAATCTCCCTACCCCACCTCCCTCAAGTGAATGTGATGGTGAACCAAGCTTCAGAAACACTTATCTATTTCATGACCATTGCCACCTCCTAGGCAATTCTGTTCAATAGAAATATTCTCTGAGTTACATATGTAATTTAAATTTTCCAGAAGCCCAATTTAAAAGGAAAGAGATGTAAAAGATGAAATGAATTTTAGTAATATATTTAATTTAATGCAATACATCATTTCAACAAAATTATACTTTTGTCATGTAATCTGTGTCCAAAAATTACTAATAAAGATATTTTACATTTTTTCATACTTAGTCCAAAATCTGGTTTGTATTTTATACCTATAGCACTTCTTGATTCACATGAACCACATGTCCAGGGCTCAAGAGCCACATGTAGCTGAGAGATGTTTTGTTTAGTGCAGGTCTAGAGACCTCCCCGGAAACCTAGGGTCAGACGTGCAGCCCAGACGATAGTGAAGTGTGCAGGACCTTATGACTTGCCTTTTGGGGAACAACTTTACCCATACTTTATCACTGTTTTTCTTCCTTACCTTTGTCACCTTGAGACAAGTTCCCTAACAGCAGATTCTAAATTTACATTGTGTCTGATTAGTGCTTTGCATGTTGTTATGAGCTGAATCACTCTTCCCCCAAAATTCCTATGTTGAAGTCCTAGCTCTCAGGGCTTCAGAATGTTACTGTATTTGGAGATAGGGTCTTTAAGCAGTAATCAAGGTAAAAAAAATGAGGGCTTTAGGGTGAACCCGAATCCAACATGACTGTTGTCCTTATTGGAAGAGGATATTAGGGTACAGACACATAAAGAAGGAAAACGATGTGAAGATGCAGAAAAAAGATGGCCATCTACAAGCCAAGGAGAGAGGCCCCAGGAGAAACCAACCCTGCTGACACCTTGATTTCAGATTTCTAGCCTCCAGAACTGTGAGAAAATCGATTTCTGTAGTTTAAGCCACCCAGTCTGTATTACTTGGTTATGGCAACCCTAGAAATCTCATTTGAATTCTTTTTGCATCATCTCTGCGGTGCAGTTACTACAACCCCGTTTTATAGATGAAGACACTGAGGCTTACAGAGTTTACATAATCTTCCCAAGTCATGGCTGGAATGTGGCTGAACCAGGATTCAAATTCAGGTCTACCTTCACCTTGCCGCTGAGCCAAAGCCCTTACCCCTAACCACTAATGTCTATATTTTTCATCCACTTTCCTTCTGAATTATTTTTTAATAGTAAACTTTTTGTGAATCACAGATGTGGGTTCTAGTCACATGTGATTTTGAAAGTGTTAATTGGGTTGTCAGTATTCTCACTTATGAAATGAAATGGTCAAATGGTCCAATGGTCAAATGGTTGCTGAAAGTCCTTTCAAATTACTATTCTATAAGAAATTCCAAATTGCAGGGGCTAGAGGGAATGATGACTCCAACATGGCACAGACTCTCAGGAAGATGGCAAGACTGGGGAGGCAGAAGATTTTGCTACTAAAGCAAGTGCATTCGAACTACGACATAGGATCCCCTGAAATGGAATCTGCGTCTGCTCCTTCAGGGACCAGCACAGGTTTACTGCTAGCTGCTAAGTGCTGCTGCAATGTCATTACTATATTCCATTCTCCCAGTGTGGAAACTGAGTCTCAGGGAGAGTTTAAGGAGCTTGGAAAGCTCATGCAGCTGGAAGTAAGCAAAGAGGCCAGGGTTTGGACATAAGCCTTTCAGCTTTCTCATCTGTACCCCACCTTGACCGCGTTGGCATAAACCAGGCAGAGTAATAGATTGTGGGCAAACTTGTTTGACTAATTGGCAGGTTCAAGGGCCATAAATGTGACTCTGAAATAGAAGGTGAGCCCTGAGTTACCCGTTCTCGGAATGGACAGGGACCCAGCACACTGGGCGATATCTCAGACCTCTTCCCTCTGGGATTCTGAGATAGAGCAGGCAGAGGAGTGGGAAGGGTGACCTTGAGCTCCACGTACAAGTTGAGATTCCCAGACTTCTTGATGTCAAGAAGTAGTAAATAATGACTTAAAAAAAAAAAAAAAAACTGAAGGTAGCATTGGGGACCAACTTTTTATTTTGCACTTAAAAATTTACTATCTGCTATCACCATCATTTCACATATAAAGGACATTTTTAATACATACCTAATTAGAAAGATTTCAGTCTTATAGTAAAGAATGGCTTTTTAAATTTAATAAATTTCATTTTATGAAAATTCACTACTCTTTCCTTATTTTTCCCTTTTGACTGCAGTCAAAGGAAATCTTCAGTACTCACTGTCAGCAATTCATGAGAATCCTGGCCCCTGGCCACCCCATCATGTGTCCTAAGCCCTGGGTCATTTTGCTGTAGAGGCAGTGAAAGTCAGGGTTGGGAAGCAAGCAGGGTTGATGGGTACTCTCTTGGGTACTACAAGTCACACCTTAGGTTCAACTGAAAATTGAAGAAAAATAGACAAAGTCATTTTGCACGAAGAGTCTGAGTCAGTGAGAAGGGTGAGCTGCAGTACATCATCAAAGGTGGGCTAATTTTACTCCTCTCAAGCACATACTTTCATACTGTGATACGAACTAATTTAGCAAAGAATTGCTAATTAGATGTCTTTGGGAAATCAAGCTTCTTGGATGGATGAGACTGATTTGCAGATACTCTTCTCATTGCATACCTGCTAATGGGTACTTCCAAAGTACTTGTGGGGAGTCCAGGAGAGAAGGGACCTACGGTACAGGAGCACAGTACAGCTCTCGGAGCGTGCTCACAAAAGGAGTTTCTTCTTTTAAACACTTGCTCTCTCCCATTGCAGCAATTATTTCCGAAGTTGCCTGAATGAAAGATGAACTGCATTCTGCAAGACCCCAGAAGTCCCAGAGCTGTTACTGCCTTTTTGGAGGCAGTCTTTGTTACTGGGTAAAGTGGTAGCTAGGGCTACAGAGGCTCCACCTGCTGAAGAAGGTGTGTAACCTGGGATCAGACTTGTATTCACATATATAGCAGGAAGGAAGATGGAATATCTAGTGTTCCCTTCAGAGCAGAGCTGATAAGAGAGTATTCAGATGTAATAAAAGGATAAATTAGAGCATGAAGCCGTATGTTACCAAAGGATCCAATACACTTATTGGGTCTCAGGAAAAAGAGAAGAAAATAAATATTTTTGAGCCTCTAGAAGGTACCGTGTTCTATAACACGTGCCAAGGAATGAAAGAAAAATTGAGCAAAGGTGTAGACCTCAAAATGTGTCCCAGCAACGTGTAGGGGAGGGTGACAAGTAAAACAGTGGCAAGGTGAAGGTGTCATTGTTGTATCAGAAGTTTCTGCACAGTGTTTGTGACAATACAAGAGGAGCTCCCCTGAGCACCTGGAAGGTAGGCATGTGATATGGTTCGGGTCTGTGCCCATCCAAATCTCATGTTCAGTTGTAATCCTCAGTGTTGGAGGTGGGGCCTGGTAGGTGATTGGATTATGGGGGTGGATTTTTCATTAATGGTTTAGGACCAACCCTTTGGTGCTATTCTCCTGACAGTGAGTTCTCACAAGATCTGGTTGTTTAAAAGTAAAACTCCAAACCATGAAAACCCTAGAAGAAAACCGAGGCAATACCATTCAGGACATAAGCATGGGCAAAGACTTCATGACTAAAACACCAAAAGCAATTGCAACAAAAGCCAGAATTGACAAATGGGTTCTAATTAAACTAAAGAGCTTCTGCACAGGAAAAGAAACCATCATCAGAGTGAACAGGCAACCTACAGAATGCGAGAAAATTTTTGCAATCTACCCATCTGACAAAGGTCTAATGTCCAGAATTTACAAGGAACGTAAACATATTTACAAGAAAAGAACAAACAACCTCATCAAAAAGTGGGCAAAGAATATGAACAGACAGTTCTCAGAAGAAGACATTTACACAGCCAACAAACATGAAAAAAAACTCAACATCGCTGATCATCAGAGAAATGCAAATCAAAACCATAATGAGATACCATCTCAGGCCAGTCAGAATGGTGATTATTAAAAAGTCAGGAAAAAATAGATGCTAGAGAGGATGTGGAGAAATAGGAATGCTTTTACACTGTTGGTGGAAATGTAAATTAGTTCAACCATTGTAGAAGACAGTATGGCGATTCCTCAGGGATCCAGAACCAGAAATACCATTTGATCCAGCAATCTCATTACTGGTTATAGACCCAAAGGAATATAAATCATTCTACTATAAACACTCATGCATGCATATGTTCGTTGCAACACTATTTACAATAGCAAAGACTTGGAACCAACCCAAATGTCCATCGATGATAGATTGGATAAAGAAAATGCGGTACATATACACCATGGATTACTATGCAGCAGTAAAAAAGGAATGGGATCATGTCCTTTGCAGGGACATGGATAAATCTGGAAGTCATCATCTTCGGCAAACTAACACAGGAACAGAAAACCAAACATTGCATGTTCTCACTCATAAGTGGGAGGTGAACATTGAGAGCACATAGACGCAGAGAGGGGAACAACACACACCAGGGCCTGTTGTGGGGGTTGGGAATTGAGAGAATAGAACTTAGAAGATGGAGCAATAGGTGCAGCAAACCACCATGACACACGTATACCTTTGTAACAAACTTGCACATTCTGCACATGTATCCCATTTATTTATTTTTTTTTAAGAAATAAAGGAAAAAAAGTGTGTAACACCTTCCCATCTCTTGCTGCTCTTGCCATGTAAGACATGCCTGCCCTGTTCAGCTTCTGCCATGATTATAAGCTTTCTGAGGCCTCCCCAGAAGTCAAACTGATGCCAGCATCATGCTTCCTGTACAGCCTGTGGAATGGTGAGCCAAGTAAATCTCTTTTCTTTATAAATTACCCAGTCTCAGTTATTTTTTTATAGCATTGTGGGAATGGACTAATACAATGTGTCTCACAGGAGAAGGAACACTTAATAATGACTGACATTTGCTGATCCCTCACTGTGGTCCACGCATCCTGATAAGTAAGCACTTTTATAAACATTGTTTTGCTCAATTCTTCCAACAGCATACTATAATCCCCATTTTAGAGGCATGGAAACAGGCTTTATTTTATAGACATGGAAACAGGCTTTATTTGTGAGATTTAGCAGAGAATCATGGTCACACACACAGCACCCATACACACACATACAGCATTTCAGCTGCTGTGGGGATCCCTTACTTGTATGGACTCCCCCTCTGAAGCCTTTGGAAAACCCTGGCACTAATGTTATATATTGTGACAACATTTGCAAACTATTTTACTGGCAATCAGTATTGTCTTTTTCCACCATGACTTCTCTTCTGTTATAATTTCCTTTCTGTGTGTGTGTATTGAGTGGTTTGAGAAGTCTTGGCATCTGACTAAGGTTGTGTTTTAGATACATTTGTTTTGGGTTGAATAGGATATGTTTATATGGATTTTGGTCACTTCTGTGCATAGTCAAATGATTGCTGACTATGCTGGTGTAGGAGTGGCTTCCAGGAATACTCCCACCACCTACCACTGCAGTTCACTGGGTGTGGTGATGTCAAGTCCAGGGTCCAGTTCATAGAGTTATATGAATGAGTCCTATAGCATCTAGTGCGGAATTACATGGGTCATGGAGGAGAAACAAGGTGGGAAATGTACGGGGCCAGAAGTTCTGTATGGAAAATTCTCCCAATCACGAGACATGGAAAGTTGTATAATGAAGACATTTTTCATTGATGCCTAATCAAAATAGAAGTTTCCTTTTTACAGCAATGTATAATACTAACATGGGCATTAATACGTTTGTACTGTACATTTCTTTTACTTTTCAAATGGCATTTTGCAAGATAGAATTCATTAAAATTCTTGAATTTGTAATCTGGACACATAGCAGTACAGTAAAAAATGGTTACATCTGTGCTTAATGCATCCCAACTCTCAATAATATATTTTTTTGACCAACTGTGCCAGACAAAAGACTGAGTCATATTTCTATTCACTCTCTAGAAAATTGTATCACAAAACTGTTTTCCTATGAAGAAGCAATCTCAGAATATGCCACCCAAAAACGTAGAAAAAATGTATTATAAAGGTGGGTCAAGCAGCTAATTAAGAAAAATATTCTTATTTTTCTAGATATTGTGTTTGCAGTGTTGGTTAACTATTTTAAAATTTTCAGCCTGTTGTGATATTTTCTCATTCTCACTCTCATTTGCACTTAATTTTGTATATTTTATGAGCCAATTCCAGTCTGTTCATGATCTTTGCTTCCTGACTCCAGCCCTACAGACTTTAGCTTTCCTTAGGCAACCCCCACAGTTGCATAAGCTGATTTATTATAATAAATCACACACATGCCCACACACATCTCAGATATACACTACATCTATTATCTCTCTCTATCATCTGTTAATGGGTTCTGCTTCTCTGATTGAGCTCTGATTGATAAAGATGATGGTGATGATGATGATGATGACATAATAACAATAGCAATAGTAGAATCTCATACTGATTGAGAATTTGTCATGCACCAGACATGATGCTTCACACTTTTCAGGCATTAGTCTTACTTACTCTGCTCAACTCCATTAGGCAGATGCTATATTATCCCTTTCTATGGGTTAAAAAACCGGAGGCACAGAGAGGCTGAGCAACTGATCTTATAGCCCAGTCAGCCTCAGCCAGAATTGCAACCCATGTCCCCCTGGCCTGTGCCCTGGACTAGTCCAGGGTGTAGCATGAGTGACAGCACAGGATAGGATCCCTCATGCTACGTGAGGGAAACACAAGCAGTTTTGACCCTTTGGCTGCTCAGAGTCAGGAGTCATGAACAATGAGATGGAAGAAGCCATGAGGATTTATGTCAAAGTCATAGTCACTCTGCGTGGAAGCCTGCTTGTGGGTGAGGTAAGCAGGTAAGAATCCTCATAAACAGAATAGAGAACATAGCATGTCAGAGAAGGAAAGCACTCTGAGACCTGCTAGTTCGTCTCCCATGGGACATATGAGCAAATTGAAGCCCCGCAGAGATATGGAGAAGCATCAGGGTATGAATAGGCTGTCAGGTTGATAATGCCACATGGTATAGATTCCTTTTGCTGTAGAAGTCTCTCAGGACCCTGGACCCCATTGGGCAGGGGAACTCTTATTGTGGATCATGCCAAGTCAGGAACCAGGCAACCTCGAGTGGATTCCAACAAGGTCTGCCCCCCAAAAATTCAGTAGCATAACCAAGGGTTAGTATGAAATTTGAGGAACAGACAAATTTCGCACATTAATATTTGACATTTCACAGGCAGGAAGTAGCGAGTCCCCAAACCTGTATATAACAACGTAGTTACTGCAAGGCCAAGGAGGTGGCCTTTGGCTCCAGATGTGTTGTTGATTATGCCAATGGCAAAGAAAGCATGGTGGCTTTCATGCAAATAATGGTAATATTAAGAATGGAAATAATAATAGTACTAATAATCATTTATCCCTTTAAAGTGCTTTAATAGTTCATAAATGGCTTTTTACATATTTTCATGTTTTTATTTTATTTTATTTTATTTTATTTTATTTTATTTTAAGACAAGATCTCACTCCCTCACCCAGGCTGGAATGCAGTGGCACAATCTCAGCTCACTGCAGCCTCCACCTCCTGGGCTCAGGCGATCCTCCCACCTTAGCCTCCTGAGCAGCTGGGACCATAGTTGTGCACCACCATGCCTGGCTCATTTTTTTTGTATTTTCTGTAGAGATGGGGTCCCGTCACGTTTCCCAGGCTTGTCTTGAATTCCTGGGTTCAAGTGATCCACCTGCTTGGCCTCCCAAAGTGCTGTCATTACAGGCATGAGCCCCCACGCCTGGCCTATTTACATGTTTAATAGGATGTCGTCTGTCACTACTATTATTCCCATTACACAAATGAGAGTATTGAGGTCCACTGAGCAATTGGTCCTGGGTCACCCAGTGGGTAGTGGTGGAGCTGGTCTTGGCCTTCAGGTCCCGCTTAACTCCATTCTCCACTGTTCAATGCCACCTGCTAATTCCAAGGGCTGGGAACATGTCTCTGGACAAGAACCAGGCAAGGGTGATAGTCCCCCATTCCCTCCATTCCTGGCTTCTCTTTTTCTTTGTGAACACTAGAATATGTAGCTATTTCTCCTTGGGAGTGGTGGAGGGGAGGAGGTGAGGAGCAGCTGGAGAACTGGCTGACTTCCAGGCTGAGAGATGATGATGAGTTTACACCAGTGGTGGTCAAAATATAGAGATTAATTACATTCAACACAAGAAGTGGGTATTTATGGGCTGTCAGTCAGAAGAAAATATTTTGAAGCCAAAATTTGAAAAGTGTCACAACTGGTGTTCTGAATTTGTAGATATCTTGGGTGCCTTGTAATGCCTTCTATTTTCCATTTAGAGAAAAGAAAATACCTGTCTTTGAAAATCACAGTGGCTTACGAAGTGGTTAGACCGAGTTTCAGTTTTGAACTCTATAGGTGCTGTGGGCCGAGTGGCTGGCATGTAACACACTCAGGCAGAGATGCTCCATGAGGAACTTCTTACAATATGGTGCAGAGGACATGGGCTCAAGACCTTGACTTGAGGTCCTCTCCTTTCCAGCCCTGAGACCTTTGGCAAATTCCTCTCCATGAACTTGTTTTCTTCACCTGTAAAATGGGATCCAGATCAACACCCTCTCCAAATGGCCAAGGGGATTAAGTGAGATTCATTCATCCACTGCCCAGAGCAGGACTTTGACGAATGTTTTAGTCCTACCTATAGCATTTGAAGTAATTAACAAAACGCTTTTCAAACAGTACCTGTTAGATAATCCTGTGTGGAAAGAATGAATGAAAAATGAGGGGAGCCTTTAACTGAAATGTGGAGGCTGCTCCCCTAACATTGACTCTAAAATCTGTCTAGCGTGATTTACACTTTTTCCTGGGTCAGAAATATCTATAGTAATTCATAGGCTTTCTAATAAATAGCCATGCACATATAACATTTGTTTATAGGTGTAAAAATGACAAATACTTGCAGAACACTTTCCAAAACTTAATCCGTGTTATTTCATCGCGTCCTCACAATAATGCAATGAGCTGCAGATACTATCACTGCTGCTGCTGCTGCTACTTCTGCTAAACATGTGTACTAACTGGGGATCTGCTGTGGGCCAACCTCTGTACTTACTAAGTACTGTGTGTACTTCATTTACATGAATTCCTCAGCGCAGGCTATCAACAGCATTTTTCAGAGCCAAGAGTCAAACTCAAGCCAGCCTGGTACCATAGCCATTGTTGCAAAGCAAGGGTTATTGTCTCATTATATAGACGAGGAAGCACACTAAAAAGAGTTGCAAGACTTGCTTCAAATGTGCCATCTTGTAGGAGGTAGGATCTAGGGCCAAATCCGTGTATTCTTGCTTCAGATTCTAAGCTTCTATCATGTGCCTGTTTCTCAACCCGGTGATAGTGAAAAGAAGGATGTAGTCAGTCTGCTTTCATTGAATGCTTCTATCTACTAAGTCCATGCCAAGCAGCTAATAATATGCTTTATCATTTGATCTACCCAAGCACAATGATATACATGTTCACAAAAAGATGCTTGAGGGCTCAGTCTCTGGAATGTTAATGGCCATTATCTCAAGGTGGTATGGTAGGGTTTCAGACGATGATGGTGATGATGATTTTCTTCATCATTTTACAGGTGGTTTTTGAAAACAGAGACAGTAAAACTTAAGAGCCCAAACCCTAACTGCCTTTTCTTGGAGGTGTTATTTATCCTGACTTTCTAGTTGAGGAAAATGAGGCTAAGAGAGAGACAGTGAATGGTCTATTCAAAATTAACTTGCAAAGCTCCAGCTCACCCATTCCACTGAACTGCCTCCTGGGAGCCCCAATGTGCAGGACAAAAGTTCAGTGTCCTGGGTGACTTTATAATCTCCTCCATGACAGGGGGCATGGTTTCTCGGGCCCTAAATTAGTACCTAGATTCACATGGTAGTGAAGCCTCAGGCTTTCCCACAACAAGGACAGGCTGAACAGATCAAGGGGCTACTTCCTAAATGCTGGGCTGCAGCTGGTTGGCTGTGTTGTGTGTTACAAAGGCCCCTCAGTGTGTAAAATGCCCCTCCTGACCTCACATTCTTCATCAGTCATTGCCTGGAAAGATGCAGGTGCTGATGCTGTGGAGAGGGCCTGGGGACCATTGGTGAATGTGTGAGCATGTAGTGTGGATGAATTGTGGGTCAGGGATGATGCACATCTCATTTCAAACACTGTAGCATGGGGGTTGTAGAGAAGGAGGTATGTGACTACCTGTTAGACCTGTTCTTTTGCTTTGGAAATTTGATGCTATGTCCAAAATTCAAAAATCTAGATGACTCGATAGAAAGTTCATGGTGAAAAATGACATCTTCCAGGTAATATTGGGTGAGCCCTCCAAGGCCATTAAATTCCAGCCTTGTCCACAGAGGCAAACAAGCCTTCCATCACAGTCACTACCAGACCTGTTGGTGGAGCATATTTACTAAAACATAAAAATCAGCTCATTGTTACCTTACACTCTTTTATGAATGAGATCAAAATGACCAGCAGCAGATAGCACAGTTTGGAAGAGAAAACACCAGGACTGGGGCCTGGTTCTAGTCCTTAGCTCTGTCTCTAACAAGCTGTATATCTTTGAATAAGACACTTGGGCCCCCTGAGACCCCTTATCTATAAGATAAGAAAATGAGCCAGATTATCTGAATGACCTATAAATACAATGGAATTCAATTCAATTCTACATTTATTAAGCATCCTCTTGTATCCAGCACTTTATCATGGTAATCAGAGAAAAGCTGGAGATTGTAGGAGCTTGATTCTGTGATACCACAATGTACTTCTCTACATTGCGGAGAAACCATGAAGACTCTCTGTACCGAATGGTTTGTGCAATGCTCAGATGTTCCTTTAGGTCTGTGGCACCTATTCCCTCAGTTAAGGAAGCGTTCTCACCAACACTACTCATCCTACCCCATGACTGGCTGATGCTAGGGTCCAAAGGCCCAGCCCTTCCCTTGGATTAGGAACATCTTTGAAAATCTACTTCAACTCCAGAGCCTCACATGGGAAAGTTGAGGCCTAACTGCATTGCAGTTTAACTTCTCTCTTTGCCCCATCCTATTTGCCTTATTCCTTCACAGAAGCCCTCGTTCCTGAGAGCAAGCCCCTCCAAAGCAGTCGTGTGCAATTCTCTCAGAGTCTATTTCCTGGAGGAACTCAAACATTGACATGAAATCCCACGGCCTTTGGAAAAAAGGGGTCCCTCCAGCGTCAACCTTCCCCTACTCCCATCCCTTCTGTCCACTGAGCCCATATCCACTCAGAGTGGATCTGAGCATACCTGTTGCCCATCCCAGTTCCTGGGATACAGACACAGAAATACCTTCTGTGGTTTCAGGGGAGTAATGTGATGATCTGTTCATTGATAGATATCTTTCATAAATATGGCCCAGAGGCCCTGTTAATCTTTAGTTTTGAAAGGGAAACTAAGAAAGCCTAAGTTCTTGCTTTCTTGGTATCAAAGACCTGCAATCAGTAGCAGTTCAATGGGAGCAAAGTCCCTAGGGCCAGAACTTATCTAGGTAGCTAGAAGCGCAACTCTTCCCCTTGAAGTTAAACAACAACAAAAAAAGAGGTGTGAGTTGAGCACATGGCAGAAAGTCATGAATACTTGAATCTGAGAGAATTCCAATAGATTATCAAAGCTGTAGGATGAGGCTCTGTGAGAGGTTGGCTGCATGTGGCTTTACTGCAAATCTCCATGACTGTGAGGACATTTTCCACTTAATAGGCCAAGTGGCACAATCGCAGTGGCTTCTTCTTGCCGTTGGTTTAGAAAACCATAATTGTGTTGGAGGACAGACTCCCCTACCTTCCTTGTAGATCACCAACGTGTTTAGTACATACTTTGAGAAAATCTTCAGTTGAGTTCAAGGCTCTATGCTCCCTGGGAAACATTGTGTACACACCAGAGTGCCACAGAATGAAAAACACACAATGCTAAGCAAGTCTGAGTCAGGTCCCAAATCTAATATCTGCCAGTATGTGTCCTTGAACAAGTCATTTTGCTTCTCAGGATTCTTGTTTGCTTATTGATAAAAATAAGGCTAATTCTTAACTTCCAAGGATTTTGTTGGAATTAGAAATAGTATTACATGCTTAATAGCAGGTTGGATCTCAAAGCTGGTTATTATTAGTAGTAATAGAAGATACTGATATAACAAAGGAAATGAATATTAGCTAGCCTTATAATGCAGAGGCTAAAACTGCACTGAATGCTGACTCTATGTCATGGTCAACTTTAAATATTATGTAACAACAGACACTCACACATACATTTCCAAGATTCATCTGATGCTGGAAAATGATGCCACCAGAAACGTTAGTGCTCTTTCCCTTTAGTCATTGGCCTTCACTCATAGCCTGGCCAACGCTTGCCTTGAAAGGCAAGTATGAAGTGAAGGTATTTCTGATATACAGAGAAACTTGGGACTGGTAGGAGATTAAGGGATGGGAACCCTGAGCTCCAGGTTTGACTCAATCATGTACTAAAGGTGTGATCTTATGTAAATCATTTAATTTATTGAGTCTCAGTTTCCTCCTTCATTTATTTATTCATTCAAGCAACATTTACTATACACGGAGACTCAAGTATGAAGTCTCCCTTCCACAAGAACCATGCAGTAGGTGAGTCGGAAGTAAGCAAAGTGGAAATGCTGACATGTTCAGTGCATGTTATGGGGCATGGAGATCCAAGTGAGAGCCATGAGAGTGGAGCCCTTTCTCTCTCATTCAGTGCCATGGTTTTGCCCCTGGCACAATGTCCAGTACATCAACATGCTCAACAAAAAAATGAAGATGAAATTCTGCTACATAGGTCAGGGAAAGTTTTAGAGTGAAGGTAACACCTGAGCTGGGTCTTACAAAATGAACAAGAAGAGGTTAGAAAGAGATAGCAGGAGTGGACCCTCCAGGCAGAAGTAGAGCTGTGCGAAGGCCTGGAGCTAGCTGAGACAAACCTCTGAGATGTCGGGGAAACGTCTGGCATGACTAGCGCAGAGCGTGCACAGGGAAGAATGAAATCCCTTGGCGGCACCGTGAGAATGAAATGAGTTAGTAATGCAGAATGGCTGGGGGAAATAGGTTAGGTGGTATTATTGCATCCTGCTACCTTGATGTATAAATGTTATATATTTATCTCATAATTGTTGTCATTACTTTAGATTTCTGTCTAATTCTCTTGGTCCATGATTGATCATTAGTAAACAAATATGCATGTTGCTGTGAAGCTCGGCTCTGTGTACAGCATTATTGATGGATTCATTCATTGGTCCAACAGATATTTTATTCTGATAAATGTTAATTGCTGTTCAGAGTGCCTGACCAAGGTAATCTGCTGAAGCGTGAGTTTGCGCTTTCCTGGTTCTATTTGTCTGCAGACAGAAGGCTGTTTGGAGGACTGAAATGTGGGCATGTTCCGCATTTGTACTCTTGGCCTTTGGGGACACTGCTCAGTGCTTGCAGCAGGGAAGGAGGTAGGGTTTCTCAATCACACCTGAGTGCTTCTTCCTACAGCTTCAGCATCCTATGACTTCCTCCTTCTCATCACTCACAGGGTTCGCCCCCACCCATAGGCTGGCTCAGCAGGGATACAGAGCCTGGCGAGAGAGGGATCATCACAGTGTGCAAAGGAGGAAGTGGGGAGAGGTGATGGCAGAGGTGGCAGCTGAGGAGAGAGGGCTCTAAGGAGCAGATGGGAAACAGGATGGGAAAAGGAGATGCAGCTTTCATCAGTGCAGGAGGGAAGAAAATGAAGTGGGAAAAGGATGAGAGAAACTAAAGGACTAGCAAGATGAGGAGATGAAGAGAGAGAACTAGGTATTGGAACAAAAATTGAAAAGGGCAAGAAAGTTGGGGCAGCAGGAGGAAGTAGAAAAGGGAGATAAATGGGATGAGATAATTGTGTAGCAAGATTCCCTAGAGCAGGTGTTTATGCAGAGATTCTGGGCTCAGGAAGCTTTGCTGTGTGGAAGACTAGAGAATGTCTAAGACCACTAGCTTGCCAGCCTCCACTGATTCCCCAAAGTGAGGAGGTGTTGTGTGTCAAAATATTCAGTGGTGATGCATGAATTAGCAGAGATCAATTTGTATTTAAGAAATCTTGATGGAGCAGCCCAAAGCACAGATAAAAGCCGTCAAGCGAATGAGACTGTTCATCCAATTAGCACAAATCCAGCACCTGGCTCTGCAGAGCACAGTGGCTCTCAGGCTGGCATCCTGATGGGGGAGTAGGGTTGGCTTTGCTTATTCACTTGTCTGTTTGTGTGTTCTGTGCCGATGGAGGAAATCATCTTCAGGAATGTGCTCTGAGCTGTGCTTAAATAAAGGTCATCACATCCCTGGTTTTTCAATAATCATGAGGCATTTGATGTGAAATGAGCTCATTCCCAAGCTCAATTTAGGCAGCATTTCCACTATCTAATTCAAATCAATGATGACTCTTTGTAAGGGATCAGGGCCACCAGCAATATCTGCTGTTTGCAATGCTCAGGGGGAAATGCTAGCCCTGGGCTGGGGAGACTGAGCCTGGCACAGCTGTGGGCCCTGGAGACTTCATTAGGTGGGTTCCTGAGCAGACAAATCACAGCATTTGGGAGCTGGGACTGCGAAGTCTGTGTGGGACCCAGCCATCTCTGTGTCCCTGGAGCTGGATCCTTTCTTCCAGACCTCACTCCTGGATTTCTATCTAGAGGCCCCAGCAGGGTAGGAGTTCTGCACTAAATACAATTGACAAATGCCTTGACCTCTAACTTAGTTCTTTCTGCTCTTTCTTGTTTGTAAGTGGACTTGTTACTTTTACCCCTAGGGCTGGGTTAGAGCCCTTGTTTAGCTCAGAGATATATTTGTGTAATCAATTCCTTCCTTTCTTTCTTTCTTTCTTCCTTCCTTCCTTCCTTCCTTCCTTCCTTCCTTCCTTCTTTCCTTCCTTCCTTCCTCTCCTTCCTTCCTTCCCTTCCTTCCATCAATCCTTTTTTCCTCCTTGCCCCTTCCCGTTCTTCCTCTTTTTCTCCCTCCCTGCCTTCCTTTTTCCCTCCCTCTCTGTTTCCTCTCTTTCTCTTTCTCTCTCTTTCTTTCTCTTTTCTTTTCTTTTTTCTTTCTTTCTTTCCTTCCTTCCTTCCTTCCTTCCTTCCTTCCTTCCTTCCTTCCTTCCTTCCTTCCTTCCTTCCTTCCTCCCTTTCTTCCTTCCACAGTCCACAGTTAGTTATTGAATGCCAATGATGTGCCAGGCACAAGTGAACTTACATTCTAGTTGGGTGAGATAAGTTAGAAAACCATACACATAAGATGTCTCTTAGTCTGTTCAGGCTACTATAACAAGATTTCATAAACCAGGAAGCTTTTAAAAAACAGAAGTTTATTCTTCACAGTTCTGGAGGGTTGGGAGTCCAAGATACCGGTTCCAACAGCTCTATAGTAGTAGTTCTGTATCTGAATTTCAAATTTAACTGAGCATCTCATATTCTATCTGGCAACCCTACTGTCTAGTCCATTCAGGCTGTTGAAACAGAACCCTACAGAGTGGGTAGTTTACAAAACAACAAACAGTTTCGGAGGCTAGGAAGTCCAAGATCAAGGTCTGCAGATTCAGTGTCTGTTGAGGGCCTGCTTCCTGGTTCATAGGCTGCCATCCTCTTGCTATGATCTCACATGGCAGAAAGGGTGAGGGAGCTCTCTAGGCTCTCTTTTATAAGGGCACTAATACCATCCATGAGGGTTCCACCCTCATGGCCCAATCACTTCCTAAAGGCCCTGCCACTTAATACTATCACATTGGTTCTTAGGTTTCAAAATATGAAACTTGGGGGAATACAAACGTTCAGAACATGGTAAGATGTTAGATGATGAAACATGCCAAGGAGAAAAACAAAGGAGAGAGGATGATAAAGAGGTTGGATGTGCATGTATGAACAAGTGTATTGTGGTGGCTGCAATATGAGAATCCCCAGTGGCAGAGAGAAATAATGGCCCTACCCCTTCCCCTGGGTTAGATCTCTTGAATGTGACTCAGACTTTGTTGGGATCTGAGTGTGCCATGCTGGCCATCTGCTTAGGATGATCCCACAAGCTCTTGAAACTTTTTATTTCCTGCTTTTATTTTTCTCCAAAATGCCAACCTACTGCAGTGATTCCAGTGTGCTACTGGGTAAGGTTTCTAGGATCAGGGCATATGAGATAATGTAGTTGCTTCTTGGACTAAATCTTAGTCCAAGCCTGACACCTCTGCTCTGTCATGAATAAGAAACAAGCCACATCTGCTAGTCTCAGGGTGACTATAGCTACCATATGTGGTTGTATAGGTTGTGTAATGAACAACCCAAGAGGGTACTCTTTACATAGATGATAATGTGAATGGTGCTCCCTAAAGTTGGGCAGTGTACAACCTGTATGGTCAACCACTGCAGACTATCTGGGTCCCCACAAATACTGTGGCCATGCTTTGGTTGTACTTAGGTGCTTCCTTATTCTCACCACGCAAATGTCCTGGACTCTGGATCATGTGTATGGAGATTTTTGAGACTTCCTGCACTTTATGACCTTAGCTGGTCCTCCATGCTCTATTACCTGTTTGACCTGGACATACCCCATGGCCTCTTCAGCTGCATCTGCATCTCAGGCCTTGACCTGTATCTTTGTGGTTATAATTCCTGGTCAGATCCATCCAAGCTCCTCGACCAGGACAATCTGTCAGCTTTGCTGGTCTACTTCCGATTTCCTAAAGAAGTTCAACTTGGAATGCACACTCCCTTTTGCATAGGAATTGTGGGCATCAGATCTTGCCCATACAATATCTGTCACACCTTCAGGAGGGCAGAGTTAGGTTTGGGACAAAGGCCTATGTGACTCCAGAGCTTCTGCGTTTTTACCTTGCATACACACCTGCCTCGGTGTGTATGAATTCCCAAAAAAGTTGCACAAAGAACAGACGCTGATACCCTACAGAAAAGATGAGAGATAACCCTTTCTCACTGGTTTATCCACTTACGGAGGAGCAGATGCATTAGAAAGTCATTTCTCCCACTTCCCCGACAATCGTAATCATCAAGGGGTAGTGGTTAAACATGTAAATTCCAGGGACCACTCACACCCACAGTATCAGAATTTCTAGGTGGATGATCCTGGGAAATAGTGTCTTTAAAACACATTGCAGGAGATTCCTGTTACTGTAAAAATGTAGGAAACTTTGGAGACAGTATGAGAGTGATAGCAATAGGTGACCTCATGTTAACGGCCATTCCAAGTGCTTTCCATGCAGTCAATTTTTTATCCTGCTATCAACTTTTCGAGGTGTGTATTATTATTACCACTGTACGGATGGAGAAAGGATGCATAGAGACATTAAGAAACTTTCTTAAGGTCACACAGCTAATCTAGTCTGACTCTAGCACCTGTCTTTTAACTACCATACTGTGTTACCTCTCAAAGAAAAGGGTCTATTCTGTCAACTTCATGAACAGGAAGAACGAACAGTCAGTCAAGTGCTGAAATTAAAAAACCCTCTAGGAAAGGAGATCTGCAGTACACTAAAAGTGGCTTAGAAGTCCACTTTGTCAGAAAGCTTTGGTGTCCATCAAAATGTGGCCTGGAGAACTAGACCTGAAGCTGGTATCATTAATTCACACCTCTGGTGAAGAGAGGAATTAGTGATAGATTTTCTTGGGAGAAAGGAGAGAAAGGAAAACGAGGGTTCATCACGTGATGGTAGGAGGAAGAGGTAGCCATCAAGTGAGAAAACGTGCAACATTTTGCAGGAGAGCCCGCTGGGACTAAAGTGGATCACCAGGCTTTTGTTCTTCACCTCACAAACTCTACCCACACACCTTCGCTCTCTGCTGCTCCACCTTCTAAATACCCTGCTTGATTGTCTGATCTGACATGACCTATCCCTCCTCCCAATCCCTGTTTTGACACTTCATATGACATTTATGGTTTGGGTGGAGTCAGGAAGACATGGATTCAAACTCTGCCACTTAATATCTGAGGGACCCTAGGTGAGTTACCATCTTTACACTTCAATCCTCTTCAATAAAACAGGAATAAGAAACATATAGTATACATCAAAATGCTGATGTAAGGATGAAAGGAAATAATACATTTGAGATGCTTAGCATCTCAACATGTTAATCACCCAGTGAACAGTTGCTCTTCTGTTATTAGCCAGAAACTTCAATGTCCAATATGATAGCACCCAGTCAAATATGGCTGTTTGAACTCAAATTTAAATTGATTAAAAGTAAGTAAAATCTAAAATCTAGCTCCTCATTTACAGGGCTCGATACCCGCAGGTGCCTAGTGCCTACTGTACTGGACAGCACAGACAGAAAACACCTTGTCTAACTTTCTATCATCGCAGAGTGGTTGGCTAGAACTGGACCAGAGGGAGGTATGGACTACATATTATTCAAACTATTCTCTAAAATGTTGTTTCTCTCTGGCTAATTGGTAAAAATTGGACAGCTGTTAGTTCTCTGGGAAAGGCATGGAGAGCAGATGTTTGGATTTGCTAGGTAAGTCAGACGTACATAGTCATGCAGTGTTTAATGATGTTTTGGTCAATGACAGACTGCATACAAGACAGTGGCCCCACAAGACTAAAATACCATATTTTTATTGTACCTTTTCTATATTTAGATATGTTTCAATATACAAATACTTGCCATTGCATTACAGTTGCCTAGAGTATTCAGTACAGTAACATGCCGTATAGGTTTGTAGCCTAGAAACATAGGCTGTCCCATATAGCCTAGGTGTGTAGTGAGCTATACTACCTAGGTTTGTGTCAGTATACTCAATGGTAATCACACAATGATGAAATCGCCCAATGATACATTTCTCAGACTGTATTTCTGTTGTTAAGCAATGTGTGGCTGTATTTTAAAAACACAAATTAAAAAGATAGTGAAATTTGAGAACACAGAAAAGGTAGACCTTCCAAATTACCTGCCCACGTGGAAAGTGGACCAAGAGTTCATCTCCAGCCAGTGTGAGGAATCTGCTTTGAAAATAGTCCTGAACCTGCTCCAACAACAGAAATACATAAAATAGCAACTCCCAGTCTGCCCTGAATTGTTTCTCAATATTGCTTTCTTCCTGGTTTTAAACAGTAACTGCTTCAGTCAGGAGAATCCTTTAGAAACAGAAGGAGGAACAAAAAGAACAGTTAAATGAAAACTTTGCTTTTGTCTGCCGTTGGCCTAGAGGCCAGGGACATGCTGTTACTGACTCTTCAGCTTCTCTGCTTATTGCTCCTGGCAACCTCCCATCTTGTTGTGTGATCTTTCGTGGGGGTGAGGAGTGAAGGGCAATTCCACAATGACTCTCCAGCCCTTTGAAGAAACTCCAGCAATGAACTAGAGCCACATTAATAGCCTCATGTTTCTTGCTTGATGTTGTTCTTAAGTGCATAGCCAAAGTAAAAGACATCTTGAGTGTAAGCACTGCCTTTGGATAACTGGTAAACCTCTCTCTTTTCTCAGGTCCAAAGTCAGTCTTTTGTTCTTAGTAATGAGGAAATGCTGAAGGAAGGATTCATGCCTGAAGGTCTAGAGTGCTTCAACTTGGGGTTAAGTGTGGAACTCTGAAGAAGTGGATTGGTAATTGCATGAGGGGAATTTCTAAGCTCTCTACATCTCTGATCACTATTGTTAGGTGAAAATATCAGGGGTAAAGATAGGAAATCTGTGTGACTAAAAATTACACATAAACGTGGTTCTTCACTTCAATAAATTTCTAACTTTACATGCATAACAAAAGCCAGGCAGTTTTCCACTGTCTATGTGTGTATGTGTGGGTGGGGGGGGGGGGG
>NW_016809913.1:1362354-1397492 GCF_001698545.2 Rhinopithecus bieti | reverse complement strand
AAATAATTCTCTTTTTTTTTTTTTTTTTTTTTTTTTTTTTTTTTTTTTTTTTTTTACAACAGGGCTTTGGCTTCATATTTATCACAAGAACAGAAATCTGTTTCCTCTGACAGAAAATTCATTTCACCCACAAAACCCATATTTCCCCCGCCTGCCTTGTATTCAGACAAGCCCCACAAGATAAATGTGTTCTCCAATTCACCAGCAGTAAGGAAGATAAAGGCTTAGAAACTCCACAAGTACATTCTCCTAATTATTGTAACTGGGATTTTTTTTTTTTTTATTTGGCAAACCATCTATTCAGATTAAAGTACAGCCCAGGAGCCTTTTATTTGAAGATTGCCAATGTGGGGTGGAAAGGTAGCTCAATTGTGTGATTTCCTCAGCTTTAATAGCCCAAAGAGAAGCATTGAAAGAGATCCCAGTATTTGTGTGCAAGTGATTTTTGTTAGGAAAGATCTAAAAATACCCACAGCAGCCTCTCTCCGTATTCTCTCCCTTTGAAGTCAACTTGAGACTTTTCCCTATTTAAACACCCAGAAATATGTGTCAGAAGTCACCTGTTATTGCCCTTATGTCCTGGTTTCCCCTAAGATCTAAATAAACAAATGAATCCAGCAAATGTGTCGGGAGGCTCCAGCTCTGCTTCACATTAGGAATATATTTACCCATTTAATAACTGTTATTTATCCAGACGTTTAATTGCACCATTGTAAACACACAGGGAAACCTTTGGGGGAAGGAAACTCAGTTGCTGAGATGAGACAGATATTTAAAACTCTGCTCCTGTAGCTGACCCTCCTCTCAGAGTCAGTCTTTGGGACGGGATTGGGGTGAGTTTGTTTTATGTGGTGGGGACTCACCAAGAAGCCTCCACTCACTGGGCATGCTGCTTTTCAGAAAGTACCCAGTAAATCGATGAAGGAATGAGGGAATGAGGGCAGGAAAAAAGAACCAGAGGTTAAAGCAACAGTCAGGCCGGGCGCGGTGGCTCAAGCCTGTAATCCCAGCACTTTGGGAGGCCGAGACGGGCGGATGACGAGGTCAGGAGATCGAGACCATCCTGGCTAACACGGTGAAACCCCGTCTCTACTAAAAAATACAAAAAACTAGCCGGGAGAGGTGGCGGGCGCCTGTAGTCCCAGGTACTCGGGAGGTTGAGGTAGGAGAATGGCGTAAACCAGGGAGGCGGAGCTTGTAGTGAGCTGAGATCCGGCCACTGCACTCCAGCCTTGGCGACAGAGCGAGACTCCGTCTCAAAAAAAAAAAAAAAAAAAAAAAAAGGCAACAGTCTCGGCCCATTACCAAGAGCTTTGCTGGTGTTGGGTGCTGGGTGGAGCCCAAGCTTTTAGTGTGCCCGTCATTCTATGGCCACAATGACTCTGCACCTTTGAACGATGCCTATCATAGCAGTAGGTATCCTGAAGGGGGTTGCTCTGGGCATCACGGAAGCATTCTCGAACCTCTGAGTACATTCTCAGCTCTGTTCCTCATTCTTTGATCTCTTCCTCTTTCATCAGTCTCCTGGATTTGGGATCTTTTGTTTTTAGGTGTATATTAATCATTTAGACCTGACGACAGATTAAACAACATTCACTTGGCTCTCCTTACTTCCTCTTAGAAAAAATTTTGCATTTGTTTTGATCTCTTTTTTTAAAATCAACTTCAGGTCATAAATGTGTCTGACTAGGCTCTGTATCCTGGGATCCAACTATGACTTGATTCACTTGGTCCAAGCCAACCTGGTATCCTTAAAACTCCCTGCTCATCCCTAGCTAAGGCTCCAGACACCCCATGAAAAGCATTTGCCATTATGGTCCAGAACTTCTGGAATGATCTAGAAGCAACACCCCTCAACATTTTCTCTCTTTCTGATCCCTCTTGCTGTGGTCTGATGCTTCTGAATTCTTTCAAGGGTCATCTTATTTTTGAATTCTTCCTCTTTGTCTAACTCTTTCAGATTGATGTTACAGCTGGCCTGTGTTTCCGGACTGTGATTTTGACTTTGCCCAGGAACTCTACAGATGGTAGGTCAGTTCTGCCATGCCTGTTGATTGACCCAGATTCTCAAAATCTTACTCTTTGAAAATGTCCCAGGTGAAACCCAGAGAAGGGGGAGTTTGGTCAATGGTTTCATGTTTCACCCTTTTGAGAGTAATAGGACAGCCTATTTTTCTCAGCAAAGGATCCCACTTGCCACTCCTGACACTAGCCAGTCTCCAAGAGCCTCACTTCTTCCTTATAGGAAAATCTTTCTTTGAGATCCCAGAAAATGTGATGAGTCTTAGAATCCAGTGAGTGTCAATGTTGCTGACTGACAGATGGACTGACTGACTGGTATTCCTCTTCCAGTGGTCTCCCAGCTCTTATATGATGAGTAAAAGACCTAGCAGCAGAGAACCTATAATCAATTAATAGTATGTGTGAGCCACTTAGCATCACTGAATCACGGAATATTAAATATACTCTGCCACCAAATATGCTGGAGAATCCTGTTTCTGACGTTTCCCTTTCAGAAGGTCATGATGGACATTAGCATATAAAAATCCTTATAAGATCTCTAGTGAAGAAACCTGCCTTACTTTCCTCACCCACGACTTCCCATGCTTATTTGCCCACCGAAGCCATTTTTTATAATGTTACACATACAACATCCCTTGGAGCTAATATTACATGGAGGATGCTTTGCAAAAATATCGATCTTGCTTAAAGCCCCTGCTCCATCTTGCACATCCACATACACACACTTGCACACATATTGTAGTTCAAGAGAACAGACATTATTCTCCATTTAAACACTCTTCTTCACAGAGCCACAGTCCTCCTGCAAATGCACAGTCCTTCTCCCTCACTCATTCCCATGTGGGCCACCCGCAGGGGCTCCCACATCCCAGTGAAACACTGGGAAGCACCCATATTCATACTCAAGAATTGATCATACAAACCAGGGATAAGTGAACTTTTTTCTCTAAATAATCAAGTGGCAATAACTTCAGGTTCTGCTGCCATACAATCCCTGTTGCAAATACTCAACTCTGCCTTTGTGGCACAAAAGCAGACACAGACAGTACCCAAACCAACAAACGTGGCTCTGTTCCAAGAAAACTTTATGAGTACTTAAATTTGAATTTTGTATAATTTTCACATTGCCACAAGATATCATTCTTTTTTTGAATGATTTTCAACCTTTTAAGAATGTAAAGGAGATTCTTAGCTAACAAGCCATGCAAAAATAAGCTGCAGGCTGGCTTGACCTTTGGGCCATAGTTTGCTTATTTGTGCTTTTTGCCATCAATAGGTTCCTGAAAACAGCATGAACTTCTGTCCGTAGAATCCTATTGTAACATGTTAAGGAGCCTGCTTCTTTAAAGGATATTGCAATGAATTATTTAGCAATGCAAATCTCTCAATTCCTAAACCTGGTGTCAAGCACCGGCCTTCTGAATAATTATTGCTCTCCTCTGCCAACTTTAGAGCACTTTTGCATTGAAGGCAGGGCTTTGTGATTTCCCTGGGTCCTGAATAGGGTCTCATGCCAAAAGAGCTTCCTCTTTTGCCAACACTAGCCCCCACCAAGCTGTCTGGCTGTCAGGTGCTTGGCACCTGAACTGGTTTCAGTTGGAAGCTTCAGTCCACAGTTCTGTGCAAGAAGTTGTGTGTTTTAACAACAGCGATAGCATCTGCAGAACACCCAAGATGTCAGTGTTGTGTTTGCATGCTGTCACCACCATGATAAATATTGCATCCCAAATCCAAGAACTGATTTGATTTAATGACAAGGCAGCCCTCTCCACCTGAAATACAAAGCTGGCTGCCTTGCCCACACATCTGCTTTGTCATTAGCTTGGAGGCAGAAGGGAACCACAGCCAGCCAAGGCAGTCACTGACAGCATCTTCCCCTACACTCCAGGAAATTGCAGAAATGCTCAATCAGCCAGTCATCTCCCCTACAGGACACGAGGCACCCCACTTGAGAGGTACTTTCCACTGATGTGACCAAATCAGTGGTTGTTTGGATAAGGAGCAGACACTGGTTTGGTGTGCTCTTCGAGGAGGTTCTGGGGACTGAGCAGGTGATAGGATTTAGAAGTGTATTCTGTATGGCTATAGGTAGTGGCTTCTGGTCATTGAATCTCTCATTAATAATTCACTCTGCTGTTTGACAGTATTTGTTGGGTACCTGTCTTATGGCAGGCCCCATGCTAGGTGCTGCTAATGCAGAGGTGGGTAAACACCACAATTGCCACTCTCTTGGAGCTCAGCAGGAAAGGCAAGGACATAATCAATCAATTACAACACAAAACACCTGGAGAAAGTGCAGGCACACCAGAGGGAGTGATTCAGGATTCAGTCTCGCTCTCTCTCTGTTTCCCTCTTTACTCTCTTTCTTCTCTTATTATCTCTCCCTTTTTCCTAAACTACCAAAAATTACTTCTAACTAGGCTCCCCCCTTCCAATCTTGCACCCCTCCCCATCCTCTTCACACGTATCCAATCACTGAAACAATCCTATACTTTTAAACCTGCAAATCCAATCATGTAACTCCCTCACTCAAACCCCTTCCATGGATGGATGGTTATGACACTTAGAACAAAATCTAAATCTTTTCCATGGCCCACGGGCTCATCAGTTCTCTTCTCACCCCACCTATAATCTCTACTCTTTGCTTATGCTTTTTCCAGATCCTTCATACACATTTTTTCTTCTCACCATGAGAGCAAAGGGTCTGGAGTCAGATGGGTATACCCAAATACAGACTTCCCTACTTATTAATAGCTGAGTGATTTGGGGAAAGTTACTTTACCACTTAGTGCCTCAGTTTCCCTATCCATAAAATGGGAATAATAATAGTGCCCAACTCATAGGGTTGTTGTGAAGATTAAATGAACTAATACATACAAAGAACTTGGAAAGTGCTTAGCTCAGAAGAAACAATAATGTGAGTCAAAGCCATTGTTTTCAGCACTACTCATCCTTTATGCTACTTCCTCATTTCTTATATGAAAATTTTTATGTGAGAAATCTTCCTTGATACAATCCAATTACATTACAATGCAATACCTCTTTATACACTCCCAGAGTACCCTATATTTTTCTCTGAAAATCAGTTACCACCAGTGGTCATTACATAATTATGTGCCTGGTTCTTGACTTAGTATCTGTCTTCTTGTTGCACTCTAAGTTCCATAGGGGCTGGGTTCATGTCAACTTTGCTCCTGATGCGTCTTTGTGTTGTGGTGTGCCTGGTACATGATAAGCATTAAAAGAAAGGATGCTGGATGAATGAATGAATGAATGAATGAATGAATGAATGAATGAGTAAGCCAGGAAATTCTTCCATAGGAAATGATTCTAACTGGCTTTTGGAAATGTGAACATGAGTTTCTAGTGGGAAAGAGAGGCAGACGTGGTAAGGAGAAGACATTCCTGTGGGAGAAAACCACTGGGGCCAAGGCATGGAGAGAGGAAGCTTAGTGTTACTGAGGTGGAGGCGGGTGGTGAGAGTTGAAATGGGGGAGATGTACCCCAACTCCCTGCCATTAGGCTATATGTTAGAGCAGTTTTAGGTTCACAGCAAAATTAGGCATAAATTACAGAAATTTCCATTACACCTCTGACCTCACACATGCATAATCTCCCTCATGAACAACATCCTACACCATAAGGATGCATTTGTTGTAATTGATGAGCTTACATTGACACATCATTGTCGCCCAAAGTACATAGTTTACATTAGGGTTCACTCTTGGTTTCGTGCATTTTATGGGCTTGAACAAATGTATAATGATATATATCCACCTTTGTAAGATCATACAGAGTAGATTCACGCTCTCAATACCCTCTGCACTCCACCTATTCATTCCTTACTGCCCCTACTCCCTCACAACCACTGATCCTTTTATTTTCTCCATAGTTTTGCTTTTTCCAGAATGTCATATAATGGGTATCATACAGTATGTAGCCTTTTCAGTGTGACTTCTTTCACTGAGTGATACCCATTTAAATTTCCTTCATGTCTTTTCATGGCTTGATAGCTTACTTCTTTTTAGTTCTGAAGAATACTCTATTGTCTAGATGTGCCATAGTTTATTTATTCATCACCTCCTTAAAGACATGTTGCTTACTTCCAAGTTTTGGAAATTATAAAAAAGTTGCTCTGAACATCCATGTGCAAATTTTTGTAGGGATATGTGTAGGGACATATGACATACAGATGGAGGTTTACACAATATTGTAGGGATATTTGTAGGGACAAACATTTGTTTCTTTTTGTATCCCTACATAATTTTTGATATGTTTTCAGTTCCTTTAAGTAAATATCAAGGAGCACAATTGCTTGTTCATATGCTAAGTATGTGTTTTGTTTTGCAAGAAACTGCCAATTTTTTTTTTCCAAGTGGCTATACCATTTTGAATTCCCACCAGTAATGAGTGGGAGTTCCTGTTGCTCCACATCCTTGTCAGCATTTTGTGATGTCAATGTTCTGTATCTGGATCATTGTAACAGCTGTGTAGTGGTATCTCGTTGTTGTTTTAATTTGCATTTGTCTGATGACATATGATGTGGAGCATATTTTTATATGCTTATTTTCCATCTGTACATTTTCTTTGGTGAGATATCTGTTAAAGTCTCTGGCCCTTTTAAAAATACATTTTTTTTTATTATTGACTTTAAGAGTTATTTGTATATTTTGGATAACAGTCCTTTATCAGACACATCTTTTGCAAATATTTTTCTCCCAGTATGTGGCCTCTCATTTTATTCTGTTGATGGTGTCTTTCCCAGAGCAGAAATTTTTAATTCAAATGAAGTTCAGTTGTCAACTTTTCCTTTCATTGATTGTGCCTTTGGTGTTATATATAAAAAGTCATTGCCAAATCCTAGGCCATCTATATTTTCCTTCTAGGAGTTTATAATTTTGTGCTTTACATTTAGGTATGTGATCCATTTTGAGTTAAATGGATCTGTGTTTGTGAACAGTGTGAGGTCTGTGTCTAGCTTCTTTTTTTAATTTTTTAAATTTTTTTTATTTTTTGCAATTAGATGTTGTTCCAGCACCATTTGTTGAAAAGACTGTTTTTTCTCCACTATATTGCCGTTGCTCCTTTGTCCAAGATCAGTTGAGTATACTTACGTGAGTCCCTTCCTGGACTCTCTATTCTTTCCACTGATCTATTTATCTATTCTTTTGCCAATACCACGCGTGTCTGAATAACTGTAGCTTCATAGTAAGTCTTGAAGTTGGGTAGTGTCAGTGTTCCAACATCGTTCTTCTCCCTCAATATTGTGTTCGCTGTTCTGGGTCTTTTGCATCTCCAGATAAACTTTAGAATCAGTTTGCCAATATCCACAGAATAACTTAATGGGATTTTGATTGGGATCACATTGAATCTGTGGATCAAGTTGAGAGATGCCCGTCTCTTCATCAATTCCTACTTTCTATGTGGTGATGGGCACATCATTAACCTTGCTGAGTCTCTGTTTTCTCATCTGTAAAACGTAGATGATAATACTTGATACCCTCTGCTGTGGCATCTCCCTCAAAGTGGGGAGCATTAGAGAGATGACATAAAGATGGAGGTTTACACAAGCTTGCTTGGTACATGACAAATAGTCAGCATTAGGGCCACTTTCCCTGACCCCTATTCTATCTTCTCCTACTTTCCCTGCTTTCTGATGTCCTCATCTGGAAATCCAGGACTGTTCAGATGGTGAATCAGTATTTTAAATAATAATTTTAATTTTTCAGAATCATTCATTCATGACTTTCTTAGTCATTCTTGCCTGACACCTCAGTCATCCTCTTCCACTCTGTCCAGTGAGGTGAAAAGTTACGTTCTCTGCTACTCTGGGATCAGTGGGTTCATGGCAGCCAAGGTCCTGAACTACTTCTCTTCTAATTAGACTTGGGACTGAGAGCCTCTCAGAGTGACCTCTGGATCCACATCGCAGCCTCTCCTCTCTGCATTGGCTTTGTCTGACCCATTGATCTGCCTCTAGGCCCAGTGCTGACTATTGAAGGTCACGGGGGCCTTCATCTCCACAACTGGTGTTTCAGCCCTACTTTATGTCTAAATCCCAGTAGAGTGTGTGTGTTTAGAGCTGGGTTAACTGAGAGGCAAAGGAGGTGGTGGTTGCTTCAGGACACGCCTGGACTAGGAAATCCCCCCCAGTGTGGTTTCACAGGCATTTCATGCACACACCTCTGAGCGCCAGTACCTGAAACCTGCCCTGAGGTTGGATGATTGATTGTGCCTTTCTTAGAATCAGCTTTTGATAAAGGGAAAGAAGGGTAAGAAGACATGGATATGAAAATGGAATGAGCACAAGCTTTTTCTTCTTCCTTTTCTTGTGTGTAAGCTGATACACATATCCTTAGTGCACATGGAACTCCTGAGTTGACGAGAGTACATAGTGTACCCAAATACTGAGGACTGTATTTTTATTATTGACTTTAAGAGTTATTTGTATCCCTCAGAGGTTTATGTTGGGAACCCAGCCCCCAAGTTTATAAATGGTGTGTTTATCCTGAGGAAGAAATGGCAACTGCTACAACACAGCCAGGAATGTGGTCTTAGAATTTTATTTAGTGCATGAATGCTAACAGGTTGCTATATGTGCTGTCTTTCTCCATCCTGTAAAGGTGAGGGCATCACTAATAGATCACAGCACATATTCCTGCCGAACCTGAACTAGGTCTTGGAATTCTTTTCAATAAAACAAGGACTGTTCTCACATCCACCTGGAAACTTAGCTACCCCCACCTGCTGATCTCATACTTTCAGGGCCCTAAGTAAGAAGAAACTTTAGGTTTAACTTCCTTGAACCCAGACATTAATCTGCTGCTAAGTAAACTAAATCTATGCATTTGAAAAAAAAATCATTTGTACAATCTAGGTTGTGAAATATTGTTTAAACTCATTCATAGGTTAGTAGGAGGCAGTTTATGGGGTAAAGAGTTGAGAAAGCTCTTGGTCATGGGCCAAACAGTATTAGGGTATTTCTGGCAGGGAAATATCTTAACGTTTTAGGGAATTAGGAAGAGGTTGTTGTGGGGAGGGCAAGAGCAATTCTATCAGTCAATTCTGTTGGTTTTCAAACTTTGCTGCACATTAGAATCATTTGGAGATCTTTTAAAACTCTGATGCTCAGGTCATACCCAGCACTAATTATGTCAGGATGTGTTGGGGTGGACATCAGGAGGCACCAGTAATTCTTGTTCTTAAAGAACTCAGGTAGTGATTCCCATACAGAACCAAGTGCGGGAACACTAGTCTGGATGCAATGCTGCTTTATTTCTACCCATTTCCCTTCTCTCCAAAGATGTCTTCAAAATTCATTTGATTCTCACAATAGCTCCACGAGGCCATCTGAGCAGGTGTCACTGCCCCATGGGACAAATGGGGAAACTCAGCCACGGAGAAGTGAAATCGTTTGTCTAAGTTTAAATTAGGTGAGTTATTGGTGAGTCCTGGAATCTTCACAGGTCAGCAGATGTCGCTATATTGTTATTTACAGAAAAAAAGAAAGAGGAATGTTTTTATGTAAAAAAGATTATCAGAGTATGCACTGAAGGATTAGCATGTGGCCCCCTTAAAAGGTTCCATTCTGGAAGGACATTTTCCAAAACGAACTATGCACACACGCACACACACACTCCACTATAACAACTAATGATAGAAAAAAAGGAAAAAAAATCAATGACTCTCGTATCCTGGCCTCAGGACAGCCGGGGAAGCAGAAATCCCTTTGCAGTGTGGCTTCCATGGCAGACGGTGTGTAAACGGCATGGACCTTTATGAAAGGGGAGAGATTCACAGGACACTATTTTCTCAGGATGAATCGCAAGGTTCAGTAGCTCACATAATGAGATTATTTCAACCTGGAGGCCAATTGGAAAAGCAATTACAGATCATTAAAGCACATTGCCCAGCTCTTCTGCCCTGCCTGCTCCAGCCCTCCTTCTCTATGTCTATCACTTCTGGCCCTGCTCTTCATTTCACATGTGGAGTCAGAGAGGAGAAACAGGGGCCTTGATCCAGGCAGACTGCAAAGGCTCCCATGGGAGAAGATCAGACAAAAATTCGCTTCTTGCTCAGTGATCATTTGAACAAACAACTCCTCTTAGAGAGGAAAGGATTCACGCTCATATCCCTCCATGTGCTGGACACCGTGTGAAACATTTTGGGTTTTTGCAGGCATTATCTCATTTAATCTCCCTTAGCTAATATTAAGCCCCCATTAGTCACCAGCCCATGAATTCTGAGGACTTGCTACTCGCATTGTTTCTTCCCAGTCTGCACATTTGCAGTCATCCCTAATAGATCACAGCACACATTCCTGCTGAGCCTGAACTAGGTTTTGGAATTCTCAACCAAGCAGGGAGGGTCTGCTCTTACATTGGCTTTAGAACCTGAGACATAGTCTACTGAACTCACTCTCAGGGGTTTTTCCATTTTGTTAATGAAGTAGCTGAGGCTGGCAGAGGGGCAGCCACTTGCCTAAGGCTTCCCTGCTGGGAAATGGTACAGCTGGAACTCAAACCCAGATCGCAACTCCAAAGTGAATCACAGTACTGGCATTCCTTCTGGTCATGTTTGCTCTGACCTCCATGCTCCTGCATATGCAGAACTTCTCCCAGCTTGGCTAATTCATATTCATTCTTCAAGACCTAGTTTAAGGATCACTTGCTATATTTGTGAAGCTACTATTACTGCCTCTCCCTGGCCCTTTGAATATTAGATGTCCCTTTTTCTCTCCCTGTTCCTGCACCACCATGGCCACACTTTCATCCTTTTTTGTAAAGTTTAGTTTCTTATCCATGCTAATTGTGGATATTGTGAAATATTAACAGATGGGTTTTACTCCAAGTATCTAGTGCTTCTCTTGCCTCTCCCCTACCCCACAGAGGGATCAGCAGGTGACGGCATCCTTTGCCAATTGCTCTTGAGGAAGGGCTGCTATGTCAGCAAAGCGATGTAATTGAGTGAATGGTCAGCTTTTAAATTTCATCAGTCTTCAAATCAACAAGACAACGGCTTTGAAGAAAAAGGCTCTTAGCGTGTCAAGAGCACAAGTCTAGGTCTAAACAGACTAAGAAGCTCTATCATTGCCATTTTTTCCCCCTGCCTGTCCATGAGGTCGGGGAGGAGAGACTTGGAGAGGAGAGCAAGACAATAAGATGCTGGTGAACACTCAGAGGAGGCCAAAGGGAAATTGTGCTTGCTTCCAGGGTGGGGAGGATTACTCAAGAATGAGAGTAAGATGCTCTGGCTCCCCCACATTGCTCCAGCCCAGGGCAGCAGTGGAAAGTAGGAATGATGGATCCTGGGCAGAGAGGACCTGACTCAGCTCCTTTAAGACTTCTAGGGCTCTGGAGAGGCTCAGGGGAGCATCAGAAATTTTATGTGCACCCAAGAGGGATGTGGAAATGACTGAGAAAGAGCTCATATGAGATTGTAATGTAGATGGTGAAATTGAATCAGATCTACCCACATC
This sequence comes from Rhinopithecus bieti, assembly GCF_001698545.2. Lineage (NCBI taxonomy): Eukaryota > Metazoa > Chordata > Mammalia > Primates > Cercopithecidae > Rhinopithecus > Rhinopithecus bieti. The sequence goes on along the minus strand of NW_016809913.1, from coordinate 1,385,992 downwards.
AAGCTTAGGACAGATTCCCTTTCCTTAGGACAAACAGGATCCTACCTGGGCCCTCCCAAAACCACTGTGCTCCTCCTTCAGACTGAAACTCTGACTGGGTATGGGTCTTCTTGGCAGGACTGATGGGACTCCCCAGCACCTGTCTCACCCCAGGGCTCCAGCCTCCAGGACTCAGAAGGTGGGAGAGGGTTTCCTGTGTTCGCTTGTCCATTCTTTGGCTTAGGGTGAGCTGCTGATGTCCTCATCTGGTGCCAGGGTCCATTCCATCCTTAATGGGCAATCTCAGGGGACCTGGCAGCTTGATGTGGGGCAGAGATCATCATCCATGAGGTTCTACTATGGAAAGCCTTTAAGGGGCGGTGACTGCAGAATGGTCCTTGAAAGGCCTGTAGAAATTAGATTGGTAAACAAGTTGGGGAGGGGCATGGAGGACCCAAAGGTAGATAGCAAAGAACCCAGACTAGGGATATTAGTGACATCCACCAGGCTGGAAGGGACAAGTCTACCTAAGTCACTCAGCTGCAAACTCAGTCTTAGAAAAGGACAGGGTGACATCAGATGGTCCTCAGCCCTACTCCTGGCAAAAAAACAAAACAAACAAACAAACAAAAAAACCCAGCCCCAGAGTGCCAGCATTGAAGCCAAGTTTTAAACAACGAGGGTATCCTCCTTGCTGGTGATAAGGTGATGGGGTAAAAGATAATTTGGCATGCTTTACATTTTTTGTTTTCAAGCACAGTCGCTGCCTGGGAACAGGAACTTCATACCCACAAATTTCTGCAAATCTGTTGGTTTCCTCAGGTCGAATGGTTGATAGAGCACAGTGGAGAGAGAAGGAGGAAGGTCTCTGTGGGGACATTCTCTTGGCCCCCTTCCCTTTGGGCCCCTAATTCTATCCACACCTATGATTCAGGTGGGTAGGTTCACAGAGCATACTCCAGGGGGCCTGTGGCTGGCAAGAGTGGGGACTTGCATAGGGAAGTGAGTTTCCAGTCTCTGACTCCCCTCTCCCTGGCCCAGGGGTAGGAGGGTAGTGGGATGGTAGCTTCACCTCCGTCTTTGTGCCACTCTTTCCTCCCAGGAGATTCCACCTTTTAAAGCCCCAAAAACGTTCAACTGGAAGTGTAAGCCTAAATTCCTGCAACCCTATCACACATCAAGCTTCCTCCATGGGAAGCAAAGAAAAAGCAAAGAATAAGTCATAGGCTGCTTCCCAGAATGAATAAAGTGACATCGGATGCAAAAAAAAAGTATCCATGTGTGACCGTGTGTGTGTGTGTTATGTATCTGTGATGTGGGAAGAGAGGCAGAGGTCTGACACTTCCAGTTTGGGGTTTGAGTCCTCAGGGCTCTTAAGCAAATGTGAGCCAGCAGTGCACCATTACAAGCAGCCTCTAATTTATTGATTGAATCTTCATAAATGCCAGCTAACAATGTTGCCATAAAATAATGTGCCCATAAAAGACCTGGAAGGTTTCTCTTGTGGGAATAAGGGCAGCACAGTGCTTCTATATTGGGTGTATAAATGGGAGAGGGATGTCACTTTAGCAAATTCTAGAACCTACTAAGTCAAGATGGATGGGAACCCATGGGCTCTATTAGCCTGTCTGTTGGGATTTGTGTGTGGGTGGCACATATGTGCAGGCATGTAACTGCATAATTATTTGTAATTTTTCTGTTTGCCTGTATAAGGATCTATGCAGGTCCATAAACAGACATGTGTGCACACACATTGTGCAACAGGAATCTGTGCTAGTAGTGTCTTTTGTGTACTGAGTTCCTGGATAGTGGGGTCTGTAGTATCTTTATCTATGGCTTCCAATGTCTAATACATAGATGTTTTATAAATGTCAGCTGAAATGGGAAAAAAGTGTATGTGTGTCTGTGAGTCTCTGAGGTGAGCCTTGTTGGTATTTGTTGGACTGAGTGTAGGGGATCAAGCATGGGCACTGAGGTGTGACAGTGTAGGTGTGGTGTGGGCAAGTGTGTTCTCAGGAAGACTTTTGCAGGGCTGTGAGTATGAGTTAACTATGTGTGCCCTTCCTGAGACACTAGCCATCTCAGGCCTCAGTTCCCACTTTTAACTTTCCCAGTTTCCCATGGTGGGGTCTACAGAGGCCCTGCCAGCTCAGATAGGCTCTGTACCTGCCCAGCTCCTGAATCTTCCCAGGAAACTGGCCAAGGAAAGGGCACTTGTGGAGTCTACCCAAGGGGTGGTTCACATGCTCGGGTTGGTTTAACTTGGGGCATGGCCCCCACAGGCTCTTGCTAATATCATGTTGTCCGCTGAGTTCCAATCCTCCAGCACTGCTCATGAAAACCCTGGGCTGTGACTCAACAGCCCAAATGTATTTAGTCCACACTCAGTCATATTTCTTGGTCCTCTTTTTGTTTTGGTTCCTGAAAAGGTCTTGACTTCACTCACCCCTCTTTGGAGGATCTGAATTCCTCTTACCAAACTGACACCCCGTGGATAATCTTGATCACTGGTGGCGAGGGATACTGCCCAGGGCTGATGATACTGTTCTGCTCGCTTGAGGATACCAATGTCATGTTAACTTGCATCCTGTTAGCTAGTGACTGGATACCAGCTTATCATTGCTCCTCAAATTAATTGATTTGTCTTTGTTTACTTGCTTTACTGTCCTTGCCATTTCCATAGAGAGATAGAATATTAGAAATTCTAGAGCTGGAAGTGTTCTTAGAATGCATCTACTCCAACCCTCACATTTTACAGATGGGGAAACTGAGGCCCAGAAAGGGAAGTGACACCGGTTTTTTTGAATTATTTATTTCACAGGAAGTGTATTGAGTATTTATGATATGCCAAATCCACGGCTAGTATCACAGTCAATGGGGGAGGATAGACATGTGGGCTATTATAGTAAAATCCAAGCTGATGGATGTTATTACATAGGGAAGCACACATTACACAGGTACGCTTTGTCATATCAGGAAGGGGATTATTACATAAGGCCGTGGGAACAGAGAGGAGGGGCTCCTACACAGATGGATGGGATGAGGGGAGACTTCCAGAACAGGTGACACATGAGTTGTTTCCTGAGTAGGAGCTCACCAACTGAAGGGGGTGAGAAAGTTTGGGCAGGTGGAGAAGCTTCTAATTTAATGCATTGCTATGGGCTTCTTTCCAGGGCACCTGCTTCTCATTCTTAATGTTCCAAAATGTGGAGGTGAAGATGAGTGGAGGGAAAAAGGAGATGGATAATAAAAGTCTAAAAGCATGAATGAATGCATGAATGAGTGAATGAATAAAACCCATACTATTAATGTCTTTCATGAGCTGATATATCATATATGTTAGCTTATTTAATTCTGGTGATATTGTGATTATTCTCATTTGACAGATGAGGCAACTGAAGCTTAGACTGAATAACTCTCGGGTCATGCAGATAGAGGGAAGTAGAATTCAAATCCAGGCCTGCCGGGCTCTGCAACTAACTTTTCTACCCTACCCTGATGCTAACTGTTGCCAACCTACTTCAGACATCACATGAAAAAAGACTGAGGGTGGTATTTCACTCGACTCTCCCCTCTTAGTATTGTAAGGGAGGGTAATCCTTGCCCCCTAGTCACCAGTCACAGCGAGGGGAAGACTCCCTCCAGCCCTCCCTCCTGCAGAAGAGGCGAACCTTTCCCATCTGCCTAAATTCACATCAGTGAATCAAATGGAGTCTCTGCCAGTAAGCATATTAATGGGGCCTTTCCCAGTCCCCGAATCTGCTGAATCTTCATCTTCACTTGAAGTCAAATGAAGTTTGATTTTTAATTCACCTTGCAGAGTCATAAAGCAAACCAGTGATTGCAGTTAATGCTCAAACTCTGTCTCTTTCCAGGCTTTGCAGCCTGCCTTCCCTCACCGCTGACTCTGCTGAGCTCGTGTCGCCTGGCAGGCACATCCCACTGCTTTCAGAGCAGTAGTGACCCAGCGGGGCCGCACACTGGAACCACCTGAGGAATTTTAGGAGCACCGAAGCCTGGCCCCCATCCCAGAGGGTCTGATGTCATTGGACTCTGGGCATCCGGATTCTTAGAAGTTCTCCAGGTGGTGTGGGCAGCTGGGGTTGAGAATTATTAGCCCAGGATGCATCCTTACCTGAGTTAGTTGGGATTTAAACAGCCTCATGCTCTGAGACATGCTTTTGATGCTGGCTTTCCCTGAACTATGCTCCTCTTTTGAAGATGAGTCTTTTGCTTTGTTCTCTTTTGGGGAATCCCCCTACTGCCTCAGCCTCTCTGGGCCTGAGTCCTACCTTGCCTTTGTCATGCTACTCCCTCCGCCCACAGAGGGCCTGAGTTCTGTGTCTCTAACCTGCTCACAGACCGAACTGGTGCTGCCTTCTGCTTAGTCTTGAATTGCTTCCTATAAAGACACTGTCACACTGTCTTGGGAGCAAGTCTAATGAAAGAAAAACAGTGCCATTTTGGAGGCAGAGAATCTGTGGTGCAAATTCTAGCCTGGATACTCACTGGCTTGTATAACCTCCCTGAGAGCAGTTTTCTCCTCTGTCAAATGGTTGCTATGGCTGTTTATTGCCGTGCAATAAACCCACCCAAAACTTAGTGGCTTAATACAACAATATTTATTTTATTAAATATTTATATGGTCTTATTAAAATATTTATTTTCCTGAAGAACCCATGATATGGACAGGGCTCAGCAGGGACAGCTCATTTTTTGCTCTACTCAGCATCAACGGGGGCAGCTTGAAGCCTGGGGCTGGAGTCCTCCAACGCCTTGTTCATCAGCATATCTGGCACCGGGGTGGCAAAGACTCAAACAGCCAGGGCCAGAGCATTGCTACTGCTTGGGCATCTTTCTCTCTTTCTGCCTCAACATGGTCTATACAGCATGTGGTTTTGGGGTACCACATTTCTTATATGTTGGCTCAAAGCTCCCAAGGTGTGTGTCTAAGACAGAGCCTGATGGAAGCTGCATCTTTTATTGCCCAGTCTTGGAGGTCATGAAGCATTCTTTCCACTTCATTCTCTTCATCAAGGCAGTCATGAAGATCCTCCTGAAGTCCAGGGATAAGGATATAGGCTCCACCTCTTGATGAGGGTATAACAAGGTTTATGAAAAGCAGGTGGGATGAGAAAAACATTGTTGCAGCCACTTTGGGAAACCACAATCTGCTACAATGGGAATAAGAATACTCTATTGTAAAACAGATTTATTTTGGCGATTAAAGAAATGCATCCTAAACTCTTAACCTAAACCAATTAGCTTTTATTATGAGTAAACCTTTTGCATATATTATCTCACTGAAACCTCATAGCAACTCTGCAAAGTAGGTACTATTTCCTCCTTTTACAGAAGCAAGATACATGGTTCAGAAGCCAGCTTAGGTCATACAATAGTGAGTCACAGGTCTGGACTTGAAGCTCTATGTGGCTGTGGAGCAGTGGTTCTCAACCTCAGATGGGGTAAGGTAATTTTGTCCCCCAGGAGACATTTGGCAATTTCTAGAGACACTTTTTGGCTGTCACAACTACTGTGGGTGGGGCGAGTGTTACAGGCATCTAACGGGTAGAGGCTAGGGATGCTGCTAAGCATCTCCACAAGACACAGGACTGCCCCAGAACAAAGAATTATCCAGCCTAAAATGTCAGCAGTGCTGAGACTGAGAAACCCTGGTCTAGAGATGATGTTTTAAACCACTCCTTTATTGTAGGCATTTCTTAATGTTGGTTCCTACTTTTCCTTCCACCAATTTCATTTGCCATTCCAACTTCTTTCCTTGAGCAGCCCTTGACTGGTGTTTGTTCTACTGGGTTTGGAATGAATTACAACAACTGAAGTTGGGCATGCCCTCCAAGGCCCCATCTTGCTCAAGGGAGTTGAATCCAGGTCTAGGAGATGAGCAGTCTCAGGTTGCGTTTTTGCTTGGGGTCTACTGGGCTAAGCTTAGCTTTGCTCAGAGAAAGCACATGTTTGTGGGGTGGGAGTCTTTTGGATTATGAGCCATGTGCTATTTAGTAAAAACACAGGAATAAAGCTGTCTGAAGCTGGTGGCCTAGCTATAAGCCTTTGCTAAGAAAGGCTCTTCACAGAGCTGGTAGGTATGCCTCTCAGCTCCAGGAAGGATGGATGCTGGAACAGTGCAATGGGATTCTTTCACATCTGCACTGATGTCCATACTATTTAGTCAGAGGTCAGATGTTTTAAAAGCACTAGAAGTTAACTGTTAGCTTAAAGGTATGTTTTTGTCACCCTCCCCTCCTCTCTCTATTGCTCATGGGCAAGCTGCCTAATGAACATAGCTCAGTTCCATTAGAAGCTGGACAGATACTAGGTGCAGGATGGAGTTAGCCTCTAAAGGCTTTTAGGAAGAGCTAGGAAACTGTGACAAAGGATGGGCCAATTTATGCCAAGACAATAATTGCATTAATGCTCCATACTGAGGACTTCATGAATTCTGGATGTGGTCAAGGCCTGGGATGTGAAGTGCGTCCTCTAGAATTAAGTCTTTTAATGTGGCCACAACCATGACAGGTGGAGCTAAGTGCAACATCAGGGATCAATGCAGTTTGGGAAATTCTAATGCTGAGACTGTGACCTTGGCCATGCCAGAGGACCTCTGGCAGAGTTGCAACAATGCATCAGTGCTCACACCAAGCAAACTTAGCATCAAATCTGGGACCTGCCACTTACCTGCTGTGTGGTCTTGTGCTAGCTATTTGGCTTCTCTGAGTAACAAAAAACATCAAACACAATGACACAGAAGAGAAGCTCAACGTATGGACATTGCTATCATTATTCTTAATTTAGTTCTGCAGAAGCTGCAAATCTAACCTGGAAAGAGAAATTACTGGAGTCCCTAGGATTTGAATTTGGAAAGCTGCATGTCATCTCAGGCTTTGGTCCCCTGCCTCTGAATTCCCTTTGCTGCCTATCCTCAAGGAGCTGAAAATCTGAGACCCTTATGGGGTTTGCAGTCAGATACAAGGCAATGATAGAGGCCCCAACTGCCCAATAAGGCAACTACTGTCCACATGTAGCTATTGAGATCTCAAAATGCAGCTGATGTAACTGAATATCTGGATTTCAAATTTCATCTAGTTTTAATTATATTTAAATTTAAAAAGTCTTACTAGGTTCAGTTATTGGAAGACTTTTAAGTATGTTTGGAACAAGTTGATATGTGAACCTACCTTTTCAACTTTGACGTTTATGAAATCTAAATGCAGACCAGTTATTTTCATTGAAAACTGAGATGAGCTGTAAGTAAAACACGCATGGCAGATTTTGCAGACTTATTACAAAAAAAAGGTAAACTATCTTGTTAATAATTTATTTTATGCGGATTGCATTGGTTACATGTTGAACTGATGACATGTTGAAGTATTTTGCATATATTGGGTTAAATAAAATACATTATTAATCAGCAATTTCATATGTGAAAGGAAATGTCGTGATGGGCATGTTGGCTTTTTTCCCCGTTGATGCCAATATACATGTATACAAGTCAGTCATTAAGGTTTGTTCTAAGGGTGAGAGTGTAGATTTTAAATTTACAAGGCTAAGGAGTATTAAAAAAATTTGCATTCTGAAATTAAATGAAACTTTTATAATGGAAAAAATAATCTCACTTTTTAAAAAATTATTTTTTAATTAATTAAGATTTTTTAAAGATACAGGATGTTGACATGTTGCTCAGGTTGCTCTTGAACTCCTGGGTTCAAGCAATCCTCTTACGTCAGCCTTCCAAGTAGCTGGGACTACTGGCGCGTGTCATCATGCCCGGCTCACTTATTTCTTTTTACTTCATTTAAATGTGGCTGTTAGAAAATCTAAAATTACGTATATGGCTTGCAGTATAGTTCTATCAGCTACTGCTGATGTAGACCACCCAGCCAGCTTGAGATCTAGAACCTAGGCTGCCTCTCATCTAGGTACAAACAGTTCTGCTGGGAGTCCTGCATTGGGCTTTAGAGCTAACGCTTGAGATGAATAAAGCACACACTTTTTCTGACTTGTTTCCTTGCCTCTGTGTACGTATCTTCCGTGAGGACCTTGTGGGAAGAGGTGGCTGGTGGGTATTGATGGGGTTTGGATAGCCCTGAATCTCTTTCTTAGTCAAATCCCATCTTAACATTGGCCCTTTAAAGCAACTTTAAAGCAAGTTGCTTTCTCTTTACTGAATGTGTTTGCATTCTTCTGTTGTCCCACCCCTCAAATACCTAGCTTGGTTAGTTTACTGACTACAGAGACATGGAGTTCTCCATCTTACTGGTTCAAAACATATTTCCTTCGAGCTCTAGGGAAAGCCTTCTCATCCAAGTACTTCCAGATCTGGAGAGCTAATCTTTGTTGAGTCTATGCACACCTTCTGGCCCTTTAATAAATTTGAGGCTTGGTGCATTTTGATCTCAGACTTTCTGGGCTGCAGTGTCCAGAGAGGTCCTGAAAGCCCTGTTGAGGCCCTAGCATATGCCAACTCCTAGTAAAACCTGTGTAGTGAATGAGGAGGGAAGGCAACAGGTGCTGCCACAAGTCAAACAAAGAATAGATGAGCCAGCCTTGCTTCCCAAGTCTAATTTGCACACGGCTTTGTGATATTTAACCAAATGTGGGAAGAGACTAATATTTCTCCTATTTATCCCCAAGTCAGTCCTGAAACATATTAATCAGCAAACTCATTTCCTTCTCAGGATTTTTGGTAACTGTTTCACTTGTATACTGAAAGGCAATGACAGCCCTGTGTAAGTTCATGCATATTCCTCATCTAAAGAGAAAGATCTTTAGAGGTCACCGATCCAATCGCTGCATTTCTTCATGGGGGAACCCAAAGCCTGGAGGTGTAACAGTGAGCCCCTTTCAGCTTGAAGGTTGTGAGATACTATGGTAACAGTCTTCTGATCTAGCCAGGAAGGTGGGACAATGTGGGGATGTAGCACGTGATTTAGAAAGAGATACCACCAGGTTGGAATCTTGGTTTGACCACTTACTATCTATGTGTTTCTGAGCAAAACCCCTTGACTCTCTAATCATCAGCTTCATCATCTGTAACTGGAATGACATAACCTACTTCCTGGGTTTATTGTCAAGAACACAGAACCTGACATACAGTAAGTGCTCAGTCACTGGTAGCTCTCAATCCTCTGAGCTACCAGAAAACCCAACATGTCTGTTAGTGGTTGGCTTATGAGCTCCTGAGAAATTAGAAATCTATGAATTCCCCATATTCTCATCATCTTTTTCTTTATTTTAATAGATCATTGAAGCAAATCCTTCAGATTTTTCACCCTTTTCTAACATTCTTAGTCAGTGGTGGCAATGGAACCCCAGCTTCGATGTTATTCCTTGGGCTTGTGGGAAGAGAGGAGATGAGATAAACTTCAAGTCCTGAATTGATCAATAACTATGTTCATTCTTGCTCTGATCCTTGTCCACATGAACTTTTGACAGGAAGAAGCAGGCGCAACAGAGGTAGTGTTTGGGTGGGATACTATTAAGCCAACAAAATAACTGGCCTAGGATGTGGTTGTTAGCTCTTCATAGGTTTACTCAAAATTAGGGAAATTCTATACCCTATACCCTGGATCATGGCAGGAAATATGTCATTATCTACAATTTTAGGGCTTGCTCTGTTGAAAGCAGCTTGGTTGAAAGTGGAAAGCTTGATCATAAATTTAGTTTTGGATTTTTAAGCATGAAATAATGGCCACTTGCTGAGAAAGCGTGAGGTTGTTTTATTTTAATGCTCACCTCAATTGAGAAGTGTCTTCATGCAGAAGATATGCAGTGTAGACAGGAGACCCAAGTTCAATTCTGGACTCTACTAGCAACTTTCTCTGTGACCTTGGAGAAATATTGGCTGTGCATCCTATAGACATTGATCCTTTATTCTGCACCCTGTTCAGTAGTGGGGGCTTTATGCAGTCTTGCTTCTTATCACAGCTGTAAAGCTAACTAACTAGCTTGATGACACAAGGCTGGTAAATAATGTCATAGGCAGGATGAGATTGGAACCCAAACCTTCTGGTTCCTGAAGCCCATGTCCATCCCACTGTGTCGTATTTCATCTGCAGAAGACAAAGTCTGGAAGGACTTAGAAAAAGAATCATGGAAATATGGGGGGCTGGGGAAGGTTTAAACGCATAAAGTCAAGGTAAGTTTGGAAGTAGATGTGTATCTCGAGTCCAGAGTCAGAAAACTGCCTCAGAAGCCCATGCCCCAGAGAGCTGTGTCCATGGCTGTTTCTCACTCTTCGTGTTCCCATAGGTCATTAGTGCGTTTCAGCCTCCAGCCATGTCTGTGAGTGGCAGCAAGGGCAGCAGGCTAATGTGCCTTACACTGATAGTGTCTCTTCTCTGATTAGTATTGGCCACACTTCTTTCATTATGTATGTCCTTTCTGTTCCTTCATTCACCAAGCCTTTGGTCTGTATGTTGCAAGCACTGGACTACAGACCTGGACCACCAGTAATCCCAGGTCTCTTGTGGGTTGGATAGAAGGCAGATCCTCTGGGTACTCCATACACTGTTCTTTCCAGGCTTCAGCATTGGAAGTTTTTCCCGCTGCTGGCTTTTATCACTACCTCTAACTTCATTCCATGCTCTTGTTTTAGGTTCTTTCTGTTGGTTTATTGGTGCCTGATCTGTTGAGGCTGCTCTGATAGTTATATTCTATGGATGTGCCATTCTTCTCCACATCTGGCTTCTCTCTTTGCTCCCATAACCAGCTGCAGGGGGCTAAAACAGAGGAGAGTGGATTGTTCCAAATCCAGGCAGTTTGTCAAAAGTGAAGACATGGCCCAGAAGGGTGACTTAAAAAACAGAGAAGACATGGAGATTATAAGGAAATGACCCACATGAACCATTCCTGTAAGGGAGAGGAGCAATGGGGCTGGAGTTTCCAAAACTGGAGGTCTCAGAACTCCAAACAGACTACCTGAGATAAAGGGTATTATTGTTACTCCAAGTGCCCAGGTGGGCCTGTTACTAAGATTGGGAGCACTTATTGAGACAGGTAACTCCATGTCCTTCAGTTTGGGGCTGAGGACTATGGAGGACATCTGAAAGATGCATTGTGAAGAAGGAAATTAAAAGAAAGCTACTGATGATCATCTCAGACAGATATAAGCAGATATATGTGTGTCTGTGTATATATGTACGTATATAATTTTATGCCTTTAAACTTTATACTTTTATAATTTTAAAATTATATACACATATAATTTTTTAAAGAAAAAAGGCAGTATAGCAGTTATAGGTATGAGCTGATGAGCTATTGAATCAGATTCTATTGAAATATCACTCCTGCAACTCATTTGCTGGTTAACCTTGGACAAATCACATAATCTCTTTGTGTCTCCAGTTCCCCATTGGTAGATAATATGGTTTGGCTGTGGCCCCACCCAAATCTCATCTTGAACTGTAGCTCCCACATCCCCATGTGTTGTGGGAGGGACCTGGTGGGAGATAATTGAATCATGGGGGTGGGTCTTTCCTGTGCTGTTCTTGTAATAGTGAATTAAGTCTCACAAGATCTGATGGTTTTATAAAGGAGAGTTCCCCTGCACAAGCGCTTTTGCCGGCCACCATGCAAGATGTCCCTCTGCTCTTCCTTCGTCTTTTGCCATGATTGCGAGGCCTCCCCAGCCATGTGGAGCTGTAAGTCCATTACACCTCTTTCCTTTATAAATTAGCCAGTCTCAGGTATGTCTTTATTAGCAGTGTGAGAACAGACTAATACAGTAGATGACAACATTAATGACACCTACTCCACAGGGTTGTGGAGAGCATTGAATAAGGTGATATACGTGTGCAGGTCTCTCTCCCCATCTCTCTCTCTACCTCTATCTCTGTCTCTGTATGTACACAATACCCAGCCCATAGTAAGTTCTGAACAAATGCTTGCTATTGCCATTACGTGATTCTGGAACTTCACTAAATTTACCATGTCTTCTATTTTTTGTCACTTCCCATTTACATACCTTGCCTCCTTCCCTCCAAAGTGTAGCAGTAAATACCATATCATAAGAAGGGTCCTAGCCTTGTCTCTAGAGGCAGCAAGGTGGAAAAATCAACGTGTCCCACTGAGCCAGGAGGATGGGGTCAAAGAAGTCCAAAGCAATAGGGTGAATTTAGTGGTGGGGTGCTACCTAAAAAGGTAGTGATCCTCTAGGAGCATTGGATGGAAGAGGGGAGACGTCTGGGATCCCCTCTGAGCCAGAGACAGAGTTCTGTGACACAATCATCATTTCATCCCTAACAGGGTCGCTAACTGAGGCCCCTTTACACCCTGATCAGGAAGGTCCTAGTGTTTCCTCTAAAGCTTCATGCACATTCCACAGCATTTCTAGCCTGCACCTAATTCTAGCTAATTAGAGCAGGGGAAAGCACTACCTCCTCTGAAGATCTCCATCTTGCTATGTCTGGCAGTTCACCACCACTTACCCTCACTCATCATCAGTTTTATAATCTCATAATGGGCTTTTCTAAAATTCACAAGCACTTAAAGACCTCAAAACTATAAAAACCTAAGGTTTCTTGGGACACTATCGAATCTTAGGAGAGAATCACAAAGAAAAATTCTTGGCTACTGTGTAATCCCTAAAAGCAGCAGTATCCAAATTTATCAACAAAATGTTTATAAGCTTGAAGATGTAGTGTAGTTCTTTAAATAAAAGATTTATAAGATAAATTTTAGTTATTTTCTCTACTTTAGTAACAGATATATCTAATTAAATACTTTAAAGTTCATTTAATTTTTAATTCAGGAAGTCATTCATGATTGAGGCAGTTTAAACAACTCAGGAGAAACCTCAAACCTTGATGAAATTCCATTAGCTATGTGGATACTTTAATGGTACATTTAATGTTGAATTATGATGATTCTCTGTTGAGATACCTATGCAGTCTATCAACTCCCTTTTGGGAATTCATGCTTTTAGCTTTTAATGATTGATTCAGTTGATAGTTCACTCCTCAGAGGAAGAACATTTGCTCTGGCCTTCGCTCGAAATTCAGTGGTCCCATAGAGCTTACATAAGCATGGTTCCTCTTAGAACTGCCCTGTGGGTTTTTGTTTTGCTACCTTCATGACATATGATGGAGGGCGCAGAGACATCCCTTTTTGGGGGAGTGAGGCACGATTGGGAGTTGCTTCCAGTCTGTTTCTAAAATCAGGGATATAGCAACTCCAACCATCTGTCAACCAACCATATGTGAGGTCCCGTGATCTCAATCTGAATTTTTTCATGAAGGTCACCTTTCCCTTTAACAGAGATAGATTCACAGGGCTGGAGGAACACTGGCGATCATGTAGCCTATTGCCTTTATTTCACCAATGAGGAAACAAGCCCAGAGAGGGCAGATGGTTTTCCCAGAGTTTCAGAGCTATGGAAGGACTGGAATACAGGTGCTCTACTCACCCATCACATGCTTTTTCTACCATGCCTTATTACCTCTGTGCTCCTAAGGACCAAGAGTAGTGCAGACTGGACCAGACTTTATGATTTGATTCTCATGTTCTAGGGGTGGGGTGGGAGAGACATAGGGTGGAAAAGGAGGGAAGTTATTAAAAGGAAAAGTAGTGTCAGACATAGTGTCTGTCTACCCTCAAGGATCTCTTTTACAACCTTAATAGAGAAGCAGTACAAATACACTCGAAGCAATTAGGAGAACATTATAAGACAATATATAATTAGGTACTAAATTACATGGCACAGAGAATGGAGAAAGCTTTATATATTGTAAGAGCCTAGAAGTCTTTATGAAGGGGTTGGGCACGTAAAGTTGCTTTGAATCTTGAAAGCATATAGTTTATTGAACACATGAGGGTTTCTTCTGTATGTTAGAAATAGCTCGAGATTTTGATGTGGCTCTGGAGTCATACAGCCTTGAGAAGCTTACAGAAATGTTTCAAGCCTCAGCTTCCTTATCTATTAAATGGGAATAAAGTACAATCATTGAGAGAAGGTTTGTCTAAACAGAAATATTCAACTGTAGTCAGAGGAATTAAACTGAACTTCTCACACAAGGAACATTGGACGGGGAGACAAAGACCATATGTTTCCCTAATATTTTCTTTACTTCAGACCCATAGGACCAGGTCCTGTTGCAGCTCACTCTTACTTATGAGGGAAGGACCACGAAACAACAAGTTACTACAGGCTTTCTTTTTCTTTTTCTTTTTTCTTTTACTTTAAGTTCTGGGATACATGTGCATTACGTGCAGGTTTGTTACATAGATATACATGTACCATGATGGTTTGCTGCACCTATCAACCCGTCATCTAGGTTTTAAGCCCTGCGTACATTAGGTATTTGTCCTAATGCTTTCCCTCCCCTTTCCCCCAAGCCCCGACAGGCCCCAGTGTGTGATGTTCCTCTCCCTGTGTCCATGTGTTCTCATTGCTCATCTCCCACTTATGAGTGAGAACATGCGGTATTTGACTTTCTGTTCCTGTGTTAGTTTGCTGAGGATGATGGGTTCCAGCTTCATCCATGTCTCTGCAAAGGACATGAACTCATTTATTTGTGGCTGCGTGGTATTCCATGGTGTATATGTGCCACATTTTCTTTATCCAGTCTATCATTGATGGGCATTTGAGTTGGTTCCAAGTTTTGCCATTGAAAATAGTGCTGCAATAAACATACGTGTGTATGTGTCTTTATACCCAAAGGATTATAAATCATTCTACAGGCTTTTAAAATCTGAGGGTATTTAGTCTTCACCTATCCCTTCATTTATATATGGTGCTCTGTAATCTTGATATGCCTTTGATTCGTTGAGGCTCCTCTAGGGCTTGGGATGAGAGGGCCATGTGATATCATTGGTGCACAATATGGAAAGAGCTCAAATCTATCTGGAAATCTTTGTGAGAAGGCGTCATCTTTGTGAGAAGTGATCTTCCATCTTGTCACCTCATCAGTAACTTGTATGACCTAAATACACAAGAAAGAGGTAAGATTATTGGATGAAACCTCTAAGGAGCAGAATATATGAAGAGATGGTGAAACTGCTTGGTGAACTTGGTGCTTCCTTGTCTCCTGATGGCTCTTGGTATGGGATGTGAATGTGGAGACGAACTTGGAGTGAAATGTGAAGATGACATGAGAGCATATAAACTGGAAAAAGAGGGTGAGACGTTACAGTGTTATTCGTATATGCATTGATAAAATATGTTCTGTTTAGTTCCACTTTGGTGTTTCATTGCTCACTCCCATAATGTAGGTGAACACAATGTAGACAAAAGCAATTCTGAAAATTCTGACAACCAGACCAGTTTTGCTCATCTTCTCCTAACTCATAGCTTCCAAAAGCCATTGGCTGCTAAAAGAAAGGAAGGCTTCCAGCAGAAGAAACACCTAGTTCTTAGGGTCATGTGATAGAGAGGTGAAATAGGAGTATAAAGTGTCTGTCATAGAGCCTGGAATACAGTAAATATATAATAAATGGATATCTATTTCCTAGACTGCAGTTCCCTGAGATGTGTGTGGTTTACTTAAAGCCAAAATGAACTACAACAACTACTAGTTTCCTTTGATAGGTTGACCCTGCCTCTGACTTCAGGTCTATGCACTAGACAGAAAGGTCTTCCCGGCCGGGCGCGGTGGCTCAAGCCTGTAATCCCAACACTTTGGGAGGCCGAGACGGGCGGATCACGAGGTCAGGAGATCGAGACCATCCTAGCTAACACGGTGAAACCCCGTCTCTACTAAAAAAATACAAAAAACTAGCCAGGCGAGGTGGCGGGCGCGTGTAGTCCCAGCTACTCGGGAGGCTGAGGCAGGAGAATGGCGTAAACCTGGGAGGCGGAGCTTGCAGTGAGCTGAGATCCGGCCACTGCACTCCAGCCTGGGCGACAGAGCGAGACTCCATCTCAAAAAAAAAAATAAAAAAATAAAAAGAAAGGTCTTCCCTGAGAAAGAGACCCCACCTGGTCAAGAAAAGGGTGGGGTTTGAGGGTAAGAAGAGAGTTGATGAGATCCACCCTTAGTTGTGGAACAGAAAAGCAGACCATTCACTGACAGCCACTAAGAAATGGAGTTAGGGACATAGAAAAGGAGTGCATTGTAGGATTCTGGGAGCTTTGTCTCTTTTCCTTGTTAGCTTTGGTTCTTGATGTCTGTGTTTCCATCATTAATTTAAAAATTCTGAAATAAGAAGGTCTCTTGTGTTTGTTTTCAGAGATACTATGGATGGGGATACACCTGATGTTGCTGTGGACTGTCACCTGGGTCACCTGGGGGAGAGAAACCCCAAGAACAGAAAGTAACAGCCGTGCAGACGAGAGAAAGCAGTTAGACTCCCTGGGGTGGTTGGGAAGATAGGAGTGGAATGTTGTACAACTGCTCCAAGGCAGGACATTATGTTAAACTTTTTTTTTTAGAGGGAGCTCACTCTGTCATCCAGGCTGGAGTGCAGTGGTGCGATCTCAGCTCACTGTAAACTCCGCCTCCTGGGTTCAAGCGATTCTCCTGCCTCAGCCTCCTGAGTAGCTGGGATTACAGGCGTGCGCCACCATGCCTGGCTAATTTTTGTATTTTTAGTAGTGATGAGGTTTCACCATGTTGGTCAGGCTCATCTCGTACTCCTGGCTTCGTGACCCATCCACCTGGGCCTCCCAATGTGCTGGGATTACAGGCGTGAGCCACTGTGCCCGGCCTGTGTTAAACATTTTTATTCAGAAGCTGTTTATTAATTCTCTTGTTTATATAAACATAACCATTTTAAAATTAAGAGATATAATAATATAGCATCTACTGTTCAACCCAAAGCAGAAATATTTTCTCCAGAATCACTGAAAGGGAGGGTGATTATGCTTGCATGTGTTCAACAAAGAGGATTTCACCCTGTTCATAGGCAACTTTTCCTATAACTGGGTTTTAAAAATAAATTCTATTCCACTTATTAGAAAGCTCTTCCTTACAATTAAGCTAAAATCTGGCTTCCTTAAAATTTTTTTTTTCTTGGCTTGTAGCTAAGGTCTACTGCAGCACAATGGTTTGTCCAGACTTACAGATCTCCCATCTTGTCACCTCATCAGTAACTTATAACTTCTAATTGCCTCTCTTCAGTCTTATTCTGAGGGAAGAGAGGTAGGGTGGTCCTCTTTTCTTTTTCTAGGCATCAACTTCCTGTCCTCTCTTTCTCTCTCCTTTTTGTATAAATAAAACCCGGCCCTTCACCTGTTCTTGGCATGAGCATGAGGTTAGCAGGATGGAGAGATCAGTCCCAGTTGGGCCTGAAAACAACTTGTGATCATGTGGACCTCCCATCTCTAAGAGCTAAGCATCTAGTACTATTATATTTTTTATGACATCTCCCTCTAGGTGGTTTTAAACATATTTACATTAAAATTTTTTTTTAATTTTTCTTTAAGTTCTGGAATACATGTGCAGAAGGTGCAGGTTTGTTACATAGGTATACATGTGCCAGGTGGTTTCCTGCACCTGTCAACCCGTCATCTAGATTTTAAACCCCATAAGCATTAGGTATTTATCCTGATGCTCTCCCTCCCCTTGCACCCTTACCTTTTGACAGGTCCCGGTGTGTGATGGTCCCCTGCCTGTGTCCATGTGTTCTCATTTATGGGAGTTATATTTACATTTCAAAAGCAAGTCCTGCGGGGTGCAGTGGCTCAGGCCTATAATCCCAGCACTTTGGGAGGCCAAAGTGGGTGGATCACTTGAGGTCAGGAGTTTGAGACCAGCCTGGCCAACATGGTAAAACCCCATCTCTACTAAAAATACAAAATTAGCAAGGCGTGATGGCATATACCTGCAATTCCAGCTACTCCGGAGGCTGAGGCAGGAGAATGACTTAGACTGGGAGATGGAGGTTGCAGTGAGCCGAGATTGTGCCACTGTATTCTAGCCTGGGTGACAGAGTGAGGCTCTGTCAAAAAATAAAAAAATTAAAAAAATTTAAAAAAAGCAAGTCCTTAGAAATTTGGCTGCCCTTTTAAGAAAATACTGAAAATCTATAATTTATATTTGCATATGAATTATGTTGTATCTCTTCTCCCTAGTTTAGATTTTTGGGGACCTGCTGATACATATCCCACTAAGTCACGGAGGATTTTATTTCCCCAGACCTGAGATTGAAACAGGTTTTGAAAGCACTGCCTAATGATCCCTCCTGGATCTCTGGTGGATTAAGTGTCCCTCAAGTGCTGGGAAAGTTCCACAATATCACTGAGCTCCTGCCTTGGTTCAGGCCAGATCCTACATTCTGGGCTACCCTGAAGACCAAGACCACACTGTCTTCCCTTAAAGGATTTTCAATCATTTCTTTTCCTTTGGATGAGACTATCATTGGGCAGATTGATAAAGTTATTATTATTTTCTTAAAATCTTTCTCTGACCTGAAGTAAAAAAAAAAAAATAGAGTCCTGTAAAGTTTTGGTCAAAGAAATGTCTACTACTGATTTGATTCGGGAGCTGTCAGTGTTTGTGCATATGGGAGCACTGAGTTCTGCACGCATCCACATCAGCCTCCTCCCTACTGACAGCAGGCCCGTCTCTCCCAGGGACATGGATATCATTATTCCTTTGCAAGTGCATGGCACACTGTCAGGAGTTTGCTCTAGAAGAGAGAAAAGGCCCAGAAACAATCTTGAAGAGGAGACAGGAGGGCAGGGATGGAGAACGAGGTTCCCTGTTCTGTTGACTTGGAAATGCTTCCCTTTGGAGCAGTGGCAAATCAGCCCCGCGTCCCTTCCTAGCCTCTGTTTTGTCGTTGTTGTTGTCCTTTATCATTTTTACCCTCTCTTCTCTTGTCTCCAAAGTGTTGTTGTGAGATATGAGGAAAAGAGGGGACAAAAATCATCGTAGTTCATTACAATCAACAGAAAGGGAATAACTGGAGTTATTTCTTATCATCACCTCAACTGCTCTACAAATACTTGTCTCTAGCCTTAAAAGAGGAGGGAGGACTGAGTTCCTGCCTTGGTTCAGGCCAGATCCTACAAATATTTGTCTACAAATACTTGTCTCTAGCCTTAAAAGAGGAGGGAGGACCTACATCATTGGTTAAGGATTTTGTCCTTTTATTCTCCCTAAATGTAGAAATAACGTAGTTAAATGTTAGCCTAGATAGACTAGCAAAGTGGTATCAAAATAGAGCTGGTTTTGTGTGAGAGGAAAGATAAATTCTCCACAATTTCTGACTTCTCACATCACCAAGGAAAATCCAGAAATCACTGGAGACCTAGGAAGGCCAGGCATACATAGTAACAGGGCACTAAATCATTAACAGCAGGCAAGGGGATCTCAGTATATTAATGTTAAACACAAGCTTGAGTCTCTGGCTGACCAGAAGGCCTCTTGACAGGGAGGCAGCCTTCTAGACAAAGGCAGTTCAGGACATTGGAGAGATCCACTGGCAGTGAGATAGAGACTACAAATCAAAGGTTGAAGGCTATCAAGTTGCCCTTTATTTACACCCAGCCCTGGAATCTGAAGTCAACCAGTAGGCTGCTGCAAAGCTCCAAATCTTTAGCAATAGCCAGACTTTACCACTGTCACCTGTTAAAAGTGTCATGTTGGCATCTAAAGATTAGAAAATATCTAAAGTTAAAGTTAAGTATGTTTTTGCCACAGGATCCAGCAACTCCATTTCTGGAATATATTTACTCCAGATCAATGTATATAAATATATTCCAAAAAGTAGATTCTGAAATGCATACCAGATAATGCAGGTTTGTATGCAGATCCTTTGGAAGGCAGGCACAAAATTTCCTTTGTTTCTGCTGTTTGATTTTTATAGTGGGGACTTAGAACCAACACAGGCACCTACTGTTAGAATATGGACAAGTAAAATATGGCAAGTACATATTAAGGAATATTATGTAGTAGTTAGATAAAATTAACAAGATATATGTGTAACAACATAGATTTTTAAAATACTGTTGAGTGAAACAAAGTTTGAAACAATGAGAGTTATAGTTGAATCTTAAGTAGACATGCCTGCATAAAGATCAAACATGTTAAAATGGGAGGCTGCACTGGAAATATGAAATAGGAAGAAAAGTAAAGAAAATTTAATTTTCTTTGATTGAGGTAGTTTTTATGAAGGGGCAATTGGCAAATTACCTCCGTAAGATTATAAGCATCCCAAGGGCCAATGTCATATCTATTTCATTTACCATTGTATCTCTAGCATCAAGTGCAGCATTGGTTTTATAGAAATCTTCTAAAATATTGGTTGAATTAATTACCTTATTAATTTAAAAAAACCCGGAGAGCCAAAGAAGAAGAAGAAAAGGGGGTTACTGGAGTACTGAAAGCTCCAAATAGGCTATCTGCATTCCTTTGTAATTGGGGAGCAGATAGTATATGCTGTTTCAATGAGATCTTCCATTCTCTCCATTCTCTTTGTGTGTGTGTGTGTGTGTGTGTGTGTCTGTGTCTGTGTTTGTGTGTGCGCATGTGTAGAAGGCCTGGGTGTTGGAGCAGGAGGAATTATGTATCTCCCATCAAATGTCACAGTAATGGTCTCAGATAGAAGTGGCATGATGAAAAGTGGAAGAGACCTAGACTAGAAGTTAGTCTTGGCCTTTTCTTTCTGAGATTTGTGTTTGTTATCTATGAAGTGAAGACATTAGTACTACATCACAGACTTATTGGTGGTTGAAAATAATCTATTGCAGTTGGGCGCACTGGCTCATGCCTGTAATCTGAGTACTTTAGGTGGCCAAAGTGGGAGGATCGCTTGAGCCAAGGAGCTCAAGACCAGTCTGGGCAACATAGTGAAACCCTATCTTGACAACAAATGATAATAAAAAACAATTAGCTGGGCTTGGTGACACACACCTGTAATTCCAGCTACTCAGGAGGCTGAGATGAGAGAATTGCTTGGGGCCAGAAAGTGGAGGCTGCAGTGAGTCGTGATCATGCCACGGCACTCCATCCTGGATGGGAGTAAGACCCTATCTCAATAAACAACTAAGTAAAAGTAAAATAAACTATTGCATATGGGCATGTTTACAGTTTAACTGGTTTACCACATCTATATAAGTCATTATCATCTTGCCAAAGTAGTACAGCTTACTGTCAGTATCAACCTGTGTGCTGCTCAGATCTCAATCATTATCTTTTGCTTTCAAAGCCACTTATCTAGCTAGGAGGAACTTCATAACAGAGCCAGGGCATGGACGTTTAGTAGCTATCCATGAAGAGTGCACTGTACCCATGAGAGCTCTGTATTTCCTACTCTAAACACTTTCCAAGCAAGGTCTTTTTTTAGATGAGTCTTCTTCCATTGGAGATCTCTAGAAGCTCATCAAATAAGGTCCAGGCCCAGCTGTTGGTTTTTGATGGTTTCTTTAATAGTTTTTGTCTCATGTGAATCAAGACAGATACCAGTTTAACCAGTCTCCTCATCACTGGCAAGGTTGTAAAGGGCCATTCACTGGGAGAAGGGAAGTTTCTTTTGCCTGTGGGGACATAACAAATACAGCCAGGTTTAACATGGAAGAAGGGAAAAAGGAAGTGTACTTCCAAAAGCCCTTAGCTACTGTTGTTCTGAGGTATCAGGTAACCAATGAAACATTTGTGTGCTATTTTAGAAAGACATTAAATAACACAATTTGTATTCTTTCTCACTGCAACAAATTTATCTTTGCCCCAAGAGAGTGCTGCCACTGCCTCTCCAATAGAACTAAACTATGATATTCCCAGAGATGTAAGAAGTTTCTGAGAGCCCTGCTATGCCCAGGCAGTGTCCTGTCCTCCATGTTGGCCAGGCAATGGGGATTTGGAGGACTACACCTAAGACAGTATTCCAAAAAAGGCAAAAAAGTAGTAAAAGGAAAAGGGGGTAAAATAGATAACTCTGTTTGGTGTTCTCATTCATATTTTCAACAAATATTTTATTGAGTCTTTGCCATGTGCCTAGCACTGTGGGTGTAGTAATGAATAAGACAGGTGTGATCTCCATTCTCATGGAACTTTCACATTGTAAGATTGTGACTCAAGAGATCCCCATCTTTTTGACCTTGCCTCAGAGGCATTCTAGCATAGTGGTCAAGGGGGTTGGCTCTGGGGCCAGACTCTTTGGTTATAGTTCTGGTTGGACCTACTACTGTTGGTTTACCTGAATTTGGACAAGTTACTGTATTGGTTAAGTTAATTGCAATGCAAACCTCTTCCAACTTTTAGTCAAATCTGTTTTACATCTCTTGCACACGACTTGCTCATTCCAGCCATCAGTACTTTGTATGTATTTTCCCCTACTTTTTGTCCGTTGATTTGTCTATAAGTTGCTCAAAGAGCTCAAATCTTGTCAACCCTAAGAAGTCTTCACTGATAAACCCCAGGTCATCTTAATTGTTATTTACTCCCTCCTCCTCTCACCTGCATTTCTGTTCCAATAACCTTAGATTTCCACAATACCACTCTGACTTGTGCTCACTTCTGTTGTCACCTCTGGGTTCAGAGAAGACAAATGACTAGCGGAAGATCACATAGATAATTTCTAATGTTAGAGCTGGGATTCAAATTCTAGTTTATCTGATTTCAAATTCTGTGACTTTTGCTATGCTCTTCTGACTTCTATCACATCATAAAGAACTCTAATAAAACATACTATTTCAATCACTGTCATTTTATTGAGTCTTAACTATATTCCAGGTCCTGTATAAAATATACATAATCGCTATACATATTAATTATCATATTTTATTTTATTTTTTGGAGATGGGGTTTGACCATGTTTCCCAGGCCAGTCTTGAAATCTTGAGCTCAAGTGATTCACCTGCCTCAGCCTCCCAAAGTGCCGGAATTACAGGTGTGAGTCACTGTGCCCAGCACATGAAGTATTAATTATATATTATATAATTATTAACATTTTAGAGAGGCTAATAATTGTGTCTATCATATATAATATATATATACACATATGAATAATTATGTATATCATGTATTATATATACACACACATATACAAATATCTCATTTACCCCTCATACAGCTTTTTTTTTTTTTTGAGATAGACTCTCACTCTGTTACACAGGCTGGAGTGCAGTGGCTCGATATCGGTTCACTGCAACCTCTACCTCCTGGGTTCAAGCAATTCTCATGCCTCAGCTTCCCAAGTAGCTGGGATTACAGGCATGTGCCACCACACTCAGTTAATTTTTTGTGTTTTTAGTAGAGATGGAGTTTCACCATGTTGGCCAGGCTGGTCTTGAACTCCTGGCTTCAAATGATTCACCTACCTCAGCCTCCCAAAGTGCTGGAATTACAGGCATGAGCCTCTGGGCCCATCCTACTCATCATAAAGTTTTAAGAGGTAGGTACTATTATTGTCCCTATTTTATAGACAAGGAAACTAAGGTTTGCAGAAGTTAAGCAGGTTTCGGCTGGTTTCAGTGGCTCAGGCCTGTAATCCCAGCACTTTGGGAGACCGAGGCAGGCAGATCACAAGATCAGGAGTTCGAGACCAGCCTGATCAACATGATGAAACCCTATCTCTACTAAAAATACAAAAATTATCTGGGCGTGGTGGCATGCGCCTGTAGTCCCAGCTACTCAGGAGGCTGAAGCAGGAGAATCACTTGAATCTGGGAGGCGGAGTTTACAGTGAGCCAAGATCATGCCACTGCACTCCAGCCTGGGTGACAGAGTAAGACTCTGTCTCAAAAAAAAAAAAAAAAAAAAAA